>NC_079333.1:29247229-29550259 GCF_029582105.1 Oenanthe melanoleuca | reverse complement strand
TTTCCTACCTAGATAAAAACTGAGATTTTGTACAGCAAGATACCATCATTCCACTGGATTCCAGAGGAAAACCGAACCTTTTACACATCATCCTTGGACCTTTGGAGGAAAATTGCACTCTTCTACAGGAGCACTGCTTCAGCTGAACCACACCTGACTGACAGGGTGTCAGGTTGTATTCTGACTCTGTCAGGGTTGGGATTGTTCTTTGTAATACTGCATGTCTATTTTAATTTTCCTAGTAAAGAACTGTTATTCCTAATTCCCATATCATTGCCTGAAAGCCCCTTCATTTCAAAATTATAATAATTTGGAGGGAGGGGTTTACATTCTCCATTTCAAAGAGAAGCTTCTGCCTTTATTGGCAGACACCTGTCCCTCAAACCAGGACAGCATTCAGGAAAAGCAGAAATCAAAAGCACAGGGCTGTCTCCAGAGCCAGTCCCTGCTGGTGCTCCTCACCGGCAATCTGAAGGCACATCTGTGAAAATCCTGAGGAGGAACTCGCCCTCCTGGCCAGGGTCAAAGGTGGTGGGGATGATGACGTAGCGTCCTTCCTTCAGGTCTGTCCTCAGGAAGACGCTGCGGGAGTTGATGTAGATGGAGCTGGCCACCTTCTGCTGCAGGGTGTGCATCCGGTAGTTCCTGTTCAGCTCCACCTGGGCAGAGACCACAGTGCATTGTCACTGGCTGAAAAGGTATTGCTGCCCACCACTGGGGGGAAAAGACTGCAAGGACTGAGTCCACAGTGCCAGGAGACCTGGAGTTAAGGGAACCAGCAAAATGGTCCCATCTGTGCTGGGTGGAATACAAGTGTGGATGTGGCTTTCCCAACTCTCTTGACTCAGGGACTCACCTCTTGCATCCCAGCTTAACACTGTGGACCCAGCAAACAACACATAAGGATTAGTCTAACAGATTTCAACATCTGGAGAGAAAAGACTAATCATTGCTTTTAGCAAGAACTGCACAGAATCATACAATGGTTCTGGTTGGAAGGGACCTTCAAGATCATCTGGTTTCAATCCCCTGTCATGGGCAGGAACACCTCCCACAAGAATAGGTTACTCAAAGCCACATGCAGCCTGGCCTTGAACATTTCCAGCTTCCTTGGGCAACCTGTTGTCCATGCTGTCCCCTTTGATATCCCTCTTCCTCTCTAGAGGACAGACTGTGCTGATGGCACCCCAGAAGCACCCAAAAACTGCTTAAGTGAATGGTACCACTCCACAGCCAACAAGTTTACAGTGGCATTCAGGCCAACATGCAGGAGCCCCAGCCTACCTTATGGATATCAAAGCCTATGGCCAAGTTCTCTCCTTTGCCCTCTTTGCGACTGGTCCTTTTGGGCTTCTGCTGGATGGAGATCAGCACTTCATCCTCTGCCTTCTTCACATCAAACACATACTAGAAGCAAAGACAGGAAGGTAAGGGAGATATTTATTAATATAGGATCCCTGGGCATGGGTAGGGGTGGATTTAACATCAGCTTAATCCAATCCATCTCCAGGCAGGGACAGCCTGGCTTCAAAAGGCTAATACAGAACTGGAAGCTGGAAACAACTCTCCCATATCCTTGGTAAGAACTCCTGCAATGGACCAGACCATCCTTTAACTGCTTGTTAGATGAAGGACCCAAAAGGATTGTGATCATGGGAATCCTACTTCAGAGCAGAACAACTGTAACAAAGACAACTGTAGAATCATTTATGCTGGAAAAGACCTCTAAGATCATCCAGTCCAACCCTTAGCCCAGCACAGACACATCCACATGCCTTTTTAATGCTTCCAGAAATAGTGACTGTACCACTGCTCTGGGTAGCCTCTCCTAATGTCTCCACCCTTCCAGTAAAGAAGTGTTCCTTAATATTCAATCTAAACCTCCCCTGGCACAACTTGAGGCTGTTTTCTCTTATCCTACCACTTGTTACCTGGGAGAAGAGACCAACTCCCAGCTGGATATGATCTCCTTTCAGGTAGTTGTAGAGAGCCATAAGGTCCACTTGTGCCTCCTTTTCTCCAGAAAATTTTGTTCCAGGAGATGAACTTCAAGCTAGAAGGAAATGGCTCTATGGGCTACACCTGTCCTGGTAAATTTAATAGCATCAAAGTCTGGGCACAAAACTGGAATTTGGTCATTCAGATGTCAAGATTGTTGGAAATGACTCCTGGCCCTATTTGACTGGAACCAGCCAACATTGCTACCCTGTGGCACAGTTTGTTTTTCCCTTGTGCCAAGATAAGCACAGGGGAAAGCTCTACACTAAGCACTTGGATGCAGTCTCCTTGATAAGAGGGATAATGTTAATAGAGTTGGTCTTGATGCTGTGCCACAGAATTGCCAGAAACACAAATAATCTATTGGAGGTCTGGTAACCATTTCAGCCTTCTAGGTCCCCATGGGTGAGTTAAGCACTTGGAAGCACACTCCAGAAGGCCCTCTGGACTCACCTGGGGGTTCTGCAGGAAAGTGTCCTTGTGGTTGATGCAGCCCCCAGAGCGGTTTTTCAAGGGGTCACTGCTCCTGGTCCATGCCCCGTGCAGCACTGCCTCCTCCCAGGTCTTGTGGATGCTCAGGTAGGAGGTGTTGATCAGACGGCACTTGATGATGTCCGTGAAGTATTTGCAGAAATCTTCAAAGGTCATCCTGAGTCAGGAAAGGGCAGAACTGGGTTATGCTGCTTCATTCCCTGGAAAGGTACACTGCAGGAATTTTCTGGATCACCTGTTAGAGAGTGTTGCCTGTCTCTGATGGCTGATGAATAACAAAAGCTACTCATCAAATATCTCCAAAAGAGATGGAGTTGCCTTTCTCTATGCCTGCAGTAAGTATTTCTTGAGCTTAAACAACAGATCTTTGTGTTTTGGAGTGGGAGAAGCAGCACAGAGGCCCTTCCTCCACGCAAGGGTGAACGTTATACTGGAACATTCCTGGTGAGGATGTGAAGTTCAGCACATTTATGACAGGTTCTCAGTACCCTGGTGAAATGCTCTGGTGAAATGGTCTGGCCCCTGAGTGATGTAGAGCACCCTGCAATACCAGGGTCATGTCCATCAAAAGCTAACACCCATGGGCTTAAGGAGGGAGCTCCACTAGAGATCCTATGGCTTGGAAGCCTGTTTTCTCCGGATAGCTGTATGCATGGAAAAGATGTACATGCTCCATGGGGTGGGAGGATGCTGTGGGCATGGCCTGTGGTGACAAACCCAAGAGGGACTCACCAGAACTCTCCATCATCTTCCACTGTCATTCCCATCTTCTCTCTCTCACTTTTACTCACTTTCTGCCACTCCTCAGAGCTGTGGGAAGAGAACAGGATCATTGCTCAGAGGCAAGGGACACACAAGTATTCAAGGCACACAAGGACTGTATAAAGCCAGTCCCCATGCCACTCTGGTTAGGTCATCTGTGAAACACAGATGAAGTGCAGCACAGCTTGGAACTTCAACTTCCTTCCTGACCAGTGGAGTTGAGCCCAGTCTCCAAGGTTTTATTTGGCCAGCACAACCACAGCTCTATCCATAAAAGTAACAAAATTGACTCTGGCACCAGCTGTTGGTTCCTCATCTCACCACAGCCATCACAGCAGTCGGTGGTGGCAGAGGCTGATTCTGTTGGGTGCTCATTCTGCTGGAGTAAGGCTGGGAGCCCAAAGGTGACCCATGAACATCCTTCACAAACACAGAACCACAGAATCACTGAATGGTTCTGGCTGGAAAGGACCTTAAATACCATCTCATTCTAACCTCCTGCCACGAGTAGGGGAACCTTGCACTAGGCTGAGCTTCTCAAAGCCCCACCCAAGATTGCCTTGAACACTCCAGGGACGGGGCTCCCCTGAGGAACTGTGCGGGCTGGCAGGCTCAGAGGGCAGATGTCCCACCCTGAGGGTCTCTCTAGGCGTGAGACCTCCTCAGAGAGGACATGCAGGTGGTCAGGAGTCTGGCTTCTCTCGGAATTTCCAGCAAGAAAGCTTCTCGAGACGACCTTGTGTTGTTGCAAAGCTGTTTATTTATCTTATCTTCTGAAATGTTCCAGTCAGCCCAACACAGGTCTGCTCTGCAAGGTGACCATCACAGAACTGCCCCTGGGCAGGCTGTGCTAAATCTTTTATACCTAAAACTACGTATACAATGTTTACAAACTCTTTCCAATGCCATGCAATCTCTTTACAATGTCCAGTTCTTTCCCCATCCAATCTGTGGCTCCCAGGATGCATCCCCAACATGGATGACATGAAGAAGAAGGAAGAAGGAGCCCACCACACCCAGGTTCCTCCATCTTGACCACATGGCCCTTAATATAAACAATCCAAAAACCTACTTATTCTACATTCTAATATTCTAATTTACACTCTGCTAGCTCTGATGTTTTGCGATTCTTCCCTCAGTGTTGGCAAACTCTCCCAAGGAGCTAAATCCAGCCCCTGCAGCTCTTGGGCACCATTTGGGGGTCTCAGAGGGGTCTGCCATGGGGGTTTTTGCATCCCCAAAGGAGTCAGGGAGATACCCCGGACTCCCACAGGCAGAGCTCCGGCGCCTCCGCACTCACGTGTCGCTCCAGGCGCCGTTCCACTCGCGCTCGCCCCAGGGGTTGCGCATGCGGATCATGTCCAGCCTCTCGGCCTTGAAGAAGGACAGCAGGCCGTGGCCCAGCCGCACCTTGCGCACGTCCGTCACGGCGTAGGCGTGCCCCTTCACCAGCCCGCAGCCCAGCCGCGCCTCCATGTCGGCTGCTGACGTGGCCTGCAGGGACACGCGGCGTCACACCCACCTCTGGGGGCCGGGGGAGGCAGCCCACAGCTCCCTGCACTTTCACTAGCCAAAGGAAGAGCATCAGTCAGGGAGAGCCAGCTGGCGTGCCCCACATGCTGCCTCCCTGCTTTTCTTCATTTGCCTCGTGAGGTCTCTGAGCTCCCATACTGGCAACCGATAAAGCTCACCCTAATGGTTATACTGGGAGGTCTGGCAGCCCGCACCTGTAAAGATGTCCAGGTGCAGGCACCAAAACGCCTTTCTCTGGAGTGGATCCCCTCTTAGCAGTTAAAAGATGCTGGGATAAATCTCTTGGGCAAAGCAAGAGGATTGACATTCAGGATTCACTCCTTTCGCCATCATCAAGAAGTCGGAACCCTTGGCCACAATTTATCCTAATTTGATTTTATTACTTAAGTGTAAGACAACTGCATCCTAAAACACCTATTCCCGTGGGACTGTGGCCATCCTGGCAATGCTGCTTACCTTGATGGAGCAGCTGATGAGACCCCCCCTGTTGTGCACCTTCAGCACGCGCTCAAAGAGGAGATTTCTCTTGGCTTCATCAGCAATGTAGTCCCCTTCGGTCAGGTCAATAGGTTCAGAGACCCCACCAGTGAAATCCACCAGGGCATCAGCTGTGTTGCCTCCATCCAGGGCCTCATAACAGCCTGACAACCTGGAAGAGGGCAACAGGGATGGCACAACACTGGCCTGACATTTTAAAGGGTTGGGGATGATTCTTGGGGCACCCTCAAAAATGGAGATCTGCAGCTGAACTTCAAGTGGGAAAGGACAGCAAACTAGGACCCACATTCCTTGCTGCACTCCTGCTGTCAAAGGACCAAAGCAAAAGGAACTTGAAATCTCTAGAACAGGTGTTACTAAAAGAAACATTGAAGGCTTTGAGGGTAAATAAGGGCTAGAGAAGGTTTTTATCCCTTAGTGTTTGTCTGTTTGAGTTATGTACCACTCTGCAGGAAAGATGTTTACACTGCTGCAAACCAGCTGGTGAATGAACAGAGAGCAAAAACAGAGTGCCCAGGCCCCACTTTATCCTACAGCTGCCTGGATACTTACTTGGCATAAGCTTTCTCCACCAAGGCACACCAGAACTCATTCTTGGAGTTGGAGTGGCAGTAGATGAGCTGGTTGTGCAGTGTGGGCAGGCGGTCATCGATCACCACGTCCAGCCACTGACCGAAACGCCAGAACTGGAAGTGGAAGATCCCCACGTAGCTCTCGGGTTTCTCAGGGTTCCACTCCTGCTCCTTCCAGTCTGGGATGACCTGCAAAAGAAGAGGCACATATGCCCAAATTATTCCTTTTTTTTCCTGGGACTGACTCTCATCCTGGAACTAATGCAGACAATATCAAAGACTAGGAAGGATATGAGGGGGGTGGACTTGCTTACAGTCTGCTGGGGCCAGATTTTGGACCTGGTTCTGCCAATGCAGACTAGATTAACATGTACTGGAATAGCTTAGACTTCACTGTCCCTTGGAAGCTGGAGTTAAAGACCTTTGTCCTCTTTCCTATAACCCTATCCTGGACATCTGCTGCCATCTACTCCTGTAGACAGCCTACTGGAGCAGATGAGTTTTTTGTCTAACCAGGGATGGTTATTTTTTGGGGTTTTTTTTTTTAGTGTCACTAACGAAGGACACCTTCTTTGATTTTCCCACTTGATTCTGGTGTGACTTGACTGGCCCAAGAGCAAGTGTGGCATTTATCTACCTGGTGCCAACAAACAGGCAGCAGATACTCTGCATGAACCTACTCTGGATGCCCATTCCCTCAAGGTCTCCATTCTTCCCTGTCAAGAACTACCATGCTCTCCCAGGCACAGGGAGGTGATTTCATGAAAGACAGAAAAGAAGGCCTGAGTTGAAAGAAACCCTAGAGCAGCTGAGGGGCCTGAGGAGGCACAGGTTTGCTGTCACTGCCAGCAGGACAGGCACAAGCAAAGGGTAACAACCAAAGTCCATAGCCTGTCAAGGCTGCAGGCACCACCAGCACTGCTTTGGATGGAAAATTCATCCAACAGCCAGGACAGAAGTGAGCACAGCCAGGCACAGATGCTCCATGTAGGGGGATCTGCATCTTGTTTAGAACCAGGACACAGAGGCACAGCAAGGAACTACCCCACTGCAGTTCAGCTTTGCTGAGGGTGGAGGCAATGTGGTTTTACATGGCCAGGGCAGGCTGTGAGGCCATGTGTAGTTACTGCAGTTGATGGCTGACAAATCCTGATTTACACAGCAGCAGAAATGTGACTGACTGTCCCCACCCCTGCTACTTCACTCACCTGCTCCCAAAGGATCATGAGCTCAGTGACAAAAAACCCCAAGGTGCCCATGCAAGCATGCACTGTGTTCCAATACATCAAATAATCACTTTCCTGTAGAGAGCTGAGCGTGTTGGGGTGGGATAGGAGAGGACACAACTACATTGCATGGAAAGAGCCTCTTCAGGAAGTCACAGGACATGGTGAAACCACCTTTACTGTGCTTTGGACCCTTGTACAGCTGACAGAGCTGTGGCTTTTTTTGGTTTTTTGCTTTTGGTTTTTGTTTGGTTTTTTTTTTTGTCTGCTGTCACAAAGCAGAGAGAATTGCCTCTGAAGAGTCTCCTGACTCCTTTAGCTACCAGCAATGATCCAGCCCAGGGCTCTTATTGCTCCTGCAGTGAAATATTAATGATGCTATCAGCCCTGCAAGCTCACAGGCACTCTTGAGTTGTCTGGATCAATAGAAGCAGAGCAGACAAAGCTATGAAAAAGAGCCACATTTGGAGGGTTTGGTGCTTTATAGCAGTGCTAACAACTGTGTCCCAGAGTCCTCTCTGGAGACTGCCAGGAAAGGTCAGCCAGTGCCCATTGATTCCCTCCTGACTGGAGCTCATCCTAATGAATTGTCATAGAGGACCATTGTGATAATCAACTCACTATTAATGTGGGCTTAGAAATGATCCCAGCATTGATGAGAGGCAGCCAGAGCTGGTAGTGACAGCTTCCAGCTGGCTGGGTCTGAGCTTTGCTCCTGCTATCACTGGTGGCAGGACACACAGGTGCCCACCATCCTCCTCCATTTCTTCACTTGGGGACAGCTCTGGGAGCACCCTGCACCACTGAAGGCAGCAAAAATGGTCAGCTCTCATCCAGAGCAGGGTCCAGGAGCAAGGACTGGTTGTATTTCTACACAAGGAGATGAGAGGAGTCTGATCTCCACAGGTGTTCCCTGCTGGAGAGTATGCCATGGACCACCCATGCCAGGATCCCAACAAGTCCTGGACTCAGCATGACACTGGGGCAGTGGAAACCATATTCTTGTCCTTCACCAGCTGTGCTGCTTTTTCCTTAGGGGCTTATAAAACCTGGAGCTGCAACACCATTTAGTGTGACAAATTTACTGTGAAAGGGTTCAGAGACAGGTAAATTGGGAGCTCAGAAATGCCAGGTTCACCTCCCTAAGCTGATTTTTTCAATTTTCTTAAAAGTGGCTAATTAAGAGAAAAGGCACCCGTGACCCTGGAAAAATGTCCCTGATTAGAAGGAGAAATTGCTACATGCCAAGTTCTCCAAGCCCTCTGCTGGGAACTTGCCAGTTCAGCGTAAGGAGAGAGGCACCCAGCTGTGCCAGTCTGCTGAACTCTGGTACAAACTGGGATGAAATTCCCCTGGGAGGTGGGACAGGGTGGTGTATCTGAAAGTCTTCATGGGATGCTGAAACTGTGCAGGGATAGTTTCAGTGACTGGTAAAAAGAGGCTCGTCTTCCCTGCAGCAGAGGGAGATCACACTAGTCCCCTCACCTCCCTCCCCAGCTCTGAAGGAAACAAGGATCCACCTGAGAACCATTTCCCCTTCAATGCCCAGCTTCAACCCCCTCTTGACCACGAAAAACCTGTTCAAATACTCCATGAAGCCTTTTGCACCAAGGAAGAAGAAACTAAATTTTCAGCTTACATTCTACAGGAAGTTAAAAGGGGCTCAAGAACACCAATATTGAGTTGAAATCTGGTGCTTTATTGCATGCAGGATTAGGGCAGCTTCCAAAGGCAGCATGAAGAAGACACAAACAGCCCCAGTCCTTAAGGGGAATCCATTGTCTAGGCTTTTATTTGCTGTAGTACACCAACACCCAGTGAGATATCTGCAGCAAGAACTCTACCCTAGCAACGTAGCAGTGGCATATTGTGAGACTCAGAATGCAAAAGCCCTTTTGGATGTTGCCAGTGGCTCCTGTTACTTGGTCTAAAGCGGTCTGTAGTCAGGAACTCTGCTCTGGGATGCATAAGGAGGGGTGTTCTATGGGAAAGTCTGCTAGGACCCTAGAGGTGTGTTTGGCCAGGCAGGGATGCATCCACTTTTCTCTCTGCTCACAGAGTCCAGCATTTTTTGGAGTCTAAACAAAGACAACAATTCTCTGGCAATGGCCATGGCATGGCTGTAGGATTTAGTGTTTTCTGGGCTTTGGTTTTGGGCAAGACTCAGAGCTCTCACCATCTCTCCAGCCAGTAGCTGATCTTCTGCTTTCTTTCTCCTCTCTGCCTGGCATAACTTGTGCATATCATTTGTACACTGTTGTTGGGCTGGGGAAGGCATAGGGTTCTGGAGATTTTGGAGAAGAGGTTGGGCTCTTTTTGGGGCTGGCCTGCATAAGTCCACAGGCACAAAGTCACCTTGGCCTGGCTTTCCCATCTCTGCTCTCTCCTTACTCACCTTGGGATGATGCCAGGCCACCCCTTGAGGAGTACTCACACACATTTGAGTGCAATCTGAGCAAAGGACCAACTGTAATAGTACTCAGCTCTTTCAAGGGACTTTTCTGTCTGTGTGTCTCAAGAAGCTTCATTGAAGTACTCTCCACTTTTTGATGGAGGAAAAGGAAACATCCAAACTTAGTAGTTTTCTTGCACTCATGGAGCAAACTGGGCATAAAACACTCTCCTGTTCCAATACTTATGAATGTATCACTCCCCTCCACTCCCATGATCACCCAGACACCCTTCCCTGTGCTTTAGAGGGCAGGAGACACTGCTTTTCAGGGACAGAAGCAGCAGGTTCCTGCTCTGTGCCTTACAAAGTGCTCTGCAGCCTCATGGCTCTCCATAGACACTTCAGAGTAAATATTTTCATGTGTGCCCTAAGGACAGAACAAAGCACAAATTAGCTGAGCTGCAGAGGACTCATTGCTAGCCTAGGTTGCTCTGAGCTGCTGCCTCTGCCCACACACACACACAAACCTGCTCCAGCCCATCTTGGACCAACAGATTCCACCCTCCCCCAGCAAGAAATGGTGGCAGTGGTCAGAAAAGGCTGGTCCAACTTCCCCATTAGTCCAGTGGGTTTACAGTCTGCAGAGAACAGCCAGTCCAAGTGTATGTACTTCAGCTTCACAGCCAGGTGGATTCTCCATGGGACTGGTCTTCAGAGACTCCAGGCAGCCACAGCAGCAGCACAAGTCACCAGAGCCTGCAAGCACTCAGCACCTTGCACGGAGAGGAGCTCCACCACAAACAAGCTCTCCCTTTTTAATGCCTAGGATGGGAATTAGATAGCAGGGCTCTCTCCAGGGGTCCCTGCTGTCTTCTGGTATGGCAATCACTTATTTTTCCAGCGGGTTTTGGTGTGCAGTTCCTACAGTGAGAGGACTTAGGGCAGCCTTGTATTTCCAAGCCAGTAAGACCCTGATGAATTCACGAGCATGCAGTCTTATACTCCAGGCAAATGCAGCAGCAAGCTCATGGCTGCCTTCTCCCCAGCATTTAGAGAGAGGGCAGCACATTTGGGGAATACTTCACAGGGCTGAGGGGCTCCAGAAGCACTGAGCTGTTCTCTGCTTTACCACGGTGCTGTCTCTCATTAAAAAGAAAAAAGAAAAAAAAAACCCAGATGTAAAAATGGAACAAAGAACTGAACTGAAAGAAGCACAGCTGGGGCGAGAAGAGCTGAGCAGGAGGGGATCAGACTCTAAAAACAATGGAGCCTTTCAGCTGAGCTGGTTCGAGGCCGCCGGTGAAAGTGAGGAGAAAATACATCACCTTGCGGATCCGGGCTAATTCCGCTATCCTCTCCCCAAACTCCTGGGCGTCTGCCTCATTGCTCTCCACCTCCTCGGCCCCCACTCTCCTCCAGAAGATGCCCGCGGGCTCCAGCAGCTGCCTGCGCATCAGGTGGGTGAGGTCGGGGGTCCAGTGCTGGCAGGTGCCGGTCACCGTCACCCTGCCGGGCGCGGCCAGCCGCAGGCGCCAGCGCAGGAAGCGCAGCCGGTGCTGCTGGCTGAACTCCACCCTGTAGATGTGCTCGTTGGGGCGCAGCAGCCTCTCCCCGTCCTGGGGCCGCCCGTCCCTCTGCTGCAGGCTCTGGCAGCGCAGCCGCATGCGCCGCGTCAGCTGCTCGTCGCGGCTGAAGGGCAGCTCCAGCAGCCCGGCCTCGGCCGCCATCGCCCGCCTGCTGCTCGGCAGAGTGCCTCTCAGGCGGCAGCAGGGCAGTCAGAGTTCCCTGGAGCTGTGTCCCTTCTCCACAGGCCCAGCAGCGCTAGGCAACCCGGGCCAGTGACGCAGGGCAGCTCTGGGGCTCCCCCTGAGCGCCCTCCCGGCTCATCTGCACGTTCACAGCTGCTGGTGCACGGCAGTCTATAGGGAAGGCATGTCTGATGGCAACCTCCCTGGCAACCTCCCTCACAACCACGGCTCAGCATCCCCAAACAAAGCCAGGGATGCCACCAGGCAGGGATGAGCGGCAGTGGCTTCCTCTGAGTGCACGTTCAGGCTGGAATGAG
Organism: Oenanthe melanoleuca; assembly: GCF_029582105.1. Classification (NCBI taxonomy): domain Eukaryota; kingdom Metazoa; phylum Chordata; class Aves; order Passeriformes; family Muscicapidae; genus Oenanthe; species Oenanthe melanoleuca. The sequence continues at coordinate 29,538,721 of NC_079333.1, read as the reverse complement.
ACTCTGAAAGAGTCTGGTCCAACCTACTGCTCAAAGCAGGACTTACTTCAGGGTTAAATCGTGTTTCTCTGGGCTTCATCCAGTCCATCTTTGAGTATCTCCATGGACAGAGGTCCCACAGCCTCTCTGGGTCCTGTTCCAGAGTCTGACTGAGCTCATGGTGAGGATAAGCTGCAGCTTGTGCTGCTGTCCCTTGTCCTCTGACTGCATCCCTGAAAGAGCCTGGCTCCATCTTGTCCACACTCCCCTATCCAGGCTGGATGGGGCTCTGAGGAACAAGGTCCCATGGCAGGTGTTTCTGCCCATGGCAGGAGGGATTGAACTAGATGACCTTTAAAGGTTCCTGCCAAGCCAAACCAAACCAAACCAAACCAAACCAAACCAAACCAAACCAAACCATTCTATGATTCTACAGTTAAGTAGCTGCACACAGCAATAAGCTCCCCTCTTACCTGCTCTCCTCCTGGATGCACAAGCTCACTTTCCTCCTGACTATTTTGGGGGCCTCCATCAGGCTGTGCCATCCAGAAAAGGACATGAGGGTCCCAAGAGACAAATGACTCTAAGTCAACAAACACCAAACTAACATGACCATTGTGCCCTTTTCTGGAAGGCACAGCTGGCAGGAGTTAGACACCACGCTGCTCCTGCAGCAGCAAGTCAGCACCAGCATCCTGGCATGGTTCTGCACCCAATTTTAATCTCTCAATTACTTTCATAAAAGCTAGACACATCTGAAGGGTCACAGAGAGGATGTTACAGAGCAAGATCACACCTAGAGACACACACGGTCATCCAAGACTCAGGAATTTAGAAAACAGTTCTCAACTAATGCATCAGCATCTTTCAGCTCTTGCCAGACCACAAATAGAGACATTTTGGTGTCCAGCAATGTTATCCCAATTGTAACCACACTTAGGACCAAGGGGCCCATTATTTCTGTCTCTGAGATCTCCAGCAAATAAGAAATTCTTTACTGTGAGTGCAGTGAGACACTGACACAAGCTGCTCAGAGAATTGGTGGATGCCCCATCCCTGGAAGTGTTCAAGGTCAGGTTGGATGGGGCTTTGAGCAATCTTGGAAGTGGAAGAGGTCCCTGCCTATGGCAGGAGAACTGGAACTAGATGGTCATTAGGGTCCCTTCCAACCTATACAATCCTATAAATCAAACCCTTCTGAAAGAAAAGAGGGGGGCAGGTAAAAAAAAAAAAAAAAAAAAAAAAAAGCCTCTGAGAGTTCAAGCAATGGAAAATGAGAAGTCACAAACAACCACAGCAAAATTACCAAGGGAGGAAAAGCAATGCCCAGCATTCATGAAATAATGAAGTGTCCAAAGGGACCCAGCCTCTGTTTGGTTGGCATTTCCCAGGGCAGAGCTGGAAGTGAATGGTGAGGAAGGATGACAACTTTCCCACTCCCCCTTGGGGGATGTTGATGGTGAGGAACAAGCTAAACAACCCTGTGCATCACCCTTGTAATGAGAGCCACAGCAGCCACCACAGCCACCATGGCAGGAAGCCTTATTGCTTATCTAGAAGGCAACAACAGCTATCCTGCTACCACATAAAGAGAAACCTTGATTTTAACAGAAAGTGGGGATGCTGCAAGAAATCCCTGAGCTTGGTGCTCATGCTCCCCACAGGAAGCAGGGACTGGAAGAACCACAGCACACAGAGCTGATGAAAAAAGGTGTGGGGTGGAGGAAACTGGCTGTAGGAGGCTGTGGGTGAAGCAGGTGGTGCTGCCTGCACACACACTGGCTGCCTTTTACAGGGAAGTCTGGGAAAAGTTGCTCACAACTTGCTGGTCTTGCCCTATGAGAACACACACCTGCACCAGAGTCTGAAGTCCCCCTCCCCTGCCTTGGCTTTCACAGGGCTGAGGCCATGGTGGGGATGGGCACAGACTGTCCAAAGATGTGGCACTTCTCCCTGCACCTCTCTGCTTGCTCCCCAGGTTGCTCTGGAGCTGCTCCTTGGTGGCTTTCTGGCCCACAGTACATTCCCTCTGCACCCCACATCTGAAGGAACACTGCTACACGGTGCCATACAGCCACGGGACATGCCAGGGATGGATGCTCTGGGCAAGCTGTGGCTTGGGAGAGATGCTAACACCCTGGAATCAACCCAGCTGGCCCAGCATGAGGTGTGTCATTGCCAAGGTGGGAACTCAGTAAACAGCCAAAGAGAGGGGCACCAAGGGAACGAGGGAAACGGGGCCTGATGCTGCAGCTGAGCATCCTGAATTTTGGTCTTCTTGTTAATTTTCAGATCATTTTGGAATTTGAAGGGTCAAATTTGGGATCTGAAAAACAGAGTGGGATTTGATCCGCTTGGTTAAGGAGAAACTGGCCAAGGGTTTGGCTGGAGTGTGGTGACTGCAGTCATGATGACTAATGCCCTTTGCAAGTCAGTCTTCTAAGGGAGATTTTTGCACATTACCAGCTTTTCAGGATGTGAGGCATCCCTGAGAACCAGTTTTTGACCTGGACAAGCACAGGGCACAGCCAGGGTGTTGACAGGCATGGGGAACCACTTACCTTCTGCCACAGAGACTCCCGGGATGCCAGGGAAGAGCAGGCAGCCACGAACCAGCAGTTCCCCACCTGGCCCTGGTGCAAGTCATGGGAGCTGATCCCATCCACAAAGAGACGTGGATCATTGCAGATCTCCTGTGGGACAGGAGGAAAACAGACAGTGAGCAGACAGGGAAATCAGGAGCAGGGCTTCTTGGCAAAGGGAACTCACTTCCTCTGCTCCTCAGGCTCCATATAAACCTGACCTGCAGCTTTCTGCTGGCCTTGCTCACCAGGCTGGTGGCACAAGAACCCTGTCCTGCCTTCTTCACAAGAACCACTCCCTATTCTGTCCCAGACCAGTGCAGCTTTGTTATAATCACCCCAGTCAATAACAGTACAGTTTCCCACCATTACAGACCTCCTAAGTCTCTTTCAGATGCCTCTACTCCATGACTGTTTTACAAAGGGTGAGGAATCTGCTCTTCCAGATTCTAGCACAGCAGATTAAAAAAAACAATTGGTGAGCCCAAAGCTTTGTAGCTGGGCCAGAAGGATGAAATACTCATTCTGCCACCAAAACCAGGATGGTGGATTGTGCATAGACACCACAAATGGAGAAACTTGGGTAGGAGACAGCTGGGAGGTGAGCTCATCCCTCCAACCATGCACCAAGACCATCAGCTTTTCTCTGCCTGGCTCCTGGCAGGCTGCCCTCCCTGCTTTCCACTCCCACTTAGAGCCTGGCCAAGAAAGCACTTAAATAACAGAGGTGTTGGGCAAGGTTCAGGTGACACGCTGCTTTTGTAAAAATGTATTTTCTCCTGCTCAGTCTGGTTTGTAAGTTCACATCCAGCTGGAGGCTGGGAGCAGATGGGGCAGACAAAGAGCTGAAAGAACCTTTCCCCCTTTGTTATTACATTTAATTTGAAGAGGAAAAAGGAAAAGCAGATTATCCTTCTTCCCCCACACCTCCCAGTTTTTCAGGCTGGTTTTACCCAGAATAATATATCTTCTCCTGACTTTGCATGTGAGGACTTGTGTTACCTCTACCCACAGATTCATGGAAGGGTTTGGGTTGGAAAGGACCCTAATGCTGGTGCTGCAGGATGTTGGGATGAGCACTAGGGGGAGGCAAGCTGACACCAGCAAAGCTCCTGTGCCTCAGCATCACTGAGAGTGCACAGGGATGCGAGAGGAGCAGCTCCTGCTCCAGAGGAAGCACCCAGCAGTGGGATGTGCCTGCAGAGGGGCTCTGTGAGATCAGCTCCTTGTGATGCTGATCTGGGGACCAGAGGCACCTTCTTTGTCCCATCTGAGCACCACAGCTGCCCCTCCTGCCCTTGGGGGGTCTGCAGATTGCAATAAAGGAGTTGCTTGATATTACACAGACAGGTGAGAATGAGAACGTGAAATCATGAGAAGCACAGAGCCACAAAATGGTTTGGGTTGGAGGGGATCTTCTAAAGGCCATCTAGTCCAAGCCCCTGCAATAAGTGGGGACATCATCAAGGATCAGGTTTCTCAAAACCCATTCCAACCTGACCTTGAGTGTTTCTTGGGGCTGAGACATCCATCACCTCTCTGGGCAAGCTGTGCCAGTGTCTGACCATGCTCATTGTAAAAACTTCTTCCTTATAGGTAGTCTAAAATCAACTCTCCTTCAGTTGAAAACCACTACTCCTTGTCCTATCACAATAGCCCTGCTAAAATGTGTGTCCCCATCTTTCTTATAAACCCTTTTCAATACTGAGAACTCAAGCCCAGGGACTGAGCCTAGTCCCAGTGGACTCTCAGTGATCCTAAGCACAGAATCACCAAATCAACGTGGTTATAAGGAATTTTGGGATATCATCCAGTCCACAACCCCTAATCAAATCAGGATCAGCTAGAGCAGGCTGCTCAGGACTGTGTTCTGTCAGGTTTTGAATAGCTCCAGGAATGGAGACTTGCAACCTCCCTGGGAAGGCTGTGCCACTTTCTGGACCACTCTCACAGTATAAAGTGGAATTTCCTGATTTTCAGTTTGCACACCCTGTCTCTTGTACTGTGCCTGGGCCCCACTGGAAAGTCTGGCTCTGTCTCCTTCACTCCTAGCTATCCAGTATTTATTGACGTTGTTAAGATTCCCCTGAGCCTTCTCTTCTCCAGAGTGAAGAATCACAGAATCATTAAGAAGACCTCTAAGATCATGGAATGCAGCCATTAACCCAGCACTGCCAAGTCCACCACTAAACCAGGTTTCTCAGCACCACATCTGTACCTTCCTTGAACATTTCTAGGGATGGTGATTCCACTGTTGCCCTGGGCAGTCTGTTCCAATGCTTGAGCACCCTTTCACTGAAGAAATTTTTATTAATATTCAATCCCTGTAAAGGGGAAGGCAGGACTGCCTCCTTGTTCTAATGCTGTGGAACTGATTCTATCAGGATGAGTCTCATCCATGGTTCAGTCTCCCCAGCAAAACCCCCTGGGAAGGTTTGCCATATTCCTTAGACTGGAGCAATATTAAATTACTTGGATTCTTCAGTCCCTATTGAAGCTGCTGAATTTTCACTCATAAGTTTTGTACCTGGTCTAGACTGTGTGGCCCCAATCCACTGGGATGACATTCCCTGTATTCTCTGGCTGCACAGAGTGGGAGCCAAGGACCAATGCCCCAGGATGGCATGGAGCACACTGCATCCCCTGGTGTGGGATGCAGTGCCATGGAGCACCATGCCTGTGCAGAGGTGGCTGATGAACAAGACACCAGTGGGAACTAGGTCAAAAAGCCAAAAAAAGCTTTGGAACATTTTAGTGTTCCTTTTCCTGTGAAAAGTGCTGGAAGTGATAAGGAGCTTGTTCTGCAGCCAGATGGAATTACAGGGCCGGGGATTTGCAAAGGGAGGAGAGAAGCAGAGATTCCCTGATCAGAGAAGGTCATGACATTGGTTTCCTCCCCTCCCTGCCATGCAACAGACAGAATCCAGGTGAACATTTATGCAGGCAGCAAACACCAGGTCACCCTCCCAGCACCACAACCCTGATAGAGGAGGGCAGCACACCAACATCTACACCCACACACATCCCAGGGCTTCTGGGTTCAGGCTTCAGCCACCACAGAGCCAGCTCAAACTGCCTCTTGCAGTTTCAGCAGACAGGAAATCCATCCTGTCCTTCATTTATCACAGCCTGATCCTGGGTCCTGGTTGCTCCTGGTCTGGACACAGATAGAGAACTGGAAGGAACAGGGAGGGGAAGCCAAAAGCTTTGGCTGCAGGGAATCTATGACTTTAATGGATGGTTCTTAACTCCACCTTGGCCCAGGGAGTCACCCATGTCTCTTTAACCCCAAGGAGAACCTGTTTTGGAGGATCCCAAGAATCACAGAATCACTGAGGCTGGAAAAGCCCTTAAGACCACCAAGTCCAACCATGCTGACCAATACATCATGTTCCCAAGTGCCACACCCACATGAATTCTTCTGGAGGTGGTTATTCCAAGGATCCTAAGCACCATCAGAGATCATCTGCCTTCCCTAAAATTGTCAGCTGAAATGCCTGCTGAGCTCCAGGAAACAATACACAGTTTAGAGAAAGCCTGTCTGGATGGTTCCATGGAAAGATTCAGACTGATAACACAGAGAGGGCCAAAGTAGTGATTCAAAGTTCTGGTGATTCATATCCTCCCTCCTCCAATGGATGTGGGACAGAGGTGGAGATCAGAGCAGAGCAGGTCATTGAGGGGCTGATTGCAGAGGTCTGGCTTATGACAGCTCAGATTGGGACAGTTTGCTCCCTCTGCCTTTGGGTTTTTGAAGCTCATTAAGAAAAAAAACAAGCAAAAAAAACCACAAACAAAAACATCAGAGCAATTATCTTGTACTTTTTGCTTCCCCTCCTCTCTCCCTTTTCCCAAAACACACACAATTTTCTTCCAAATGCATTTATAGCAGAAAGTATCTTCCTCACCTTCTCCAGCCAGTCCAATTCCACCCAGGGTTATAAGCAGAAAATCACTTTCTAATTGGCTTTATAATTGGTGATTGTTTTACCATAAATGTTTTCTGGTGAAGGTTTCTGAGATTCAGATTCACTGAGGATCTGGATCACGTCAAACCAGATGTGGGGAGGGAAAAAGCTACAGCAGGAGGAGGAATAACCACAGGAGATACAACATCTGCTGCATGCCAGGACCATTTTTTGCTAACAAGATTTTGTAAGGAACAGACCAGTCTAATTTCACTGCAGAGCCTGGCTGTTTCAGAACAATGCCTTCACTCAGACTTGCAGAATCAGCAAAATAATCTATTAGCATGGCTGCACTCCCTCCCTCCCTTCTGGGCAACTGGGAACTGAAAGGATCCTGTCTTAAATGTCACTCACACAGACAAGAGAGCAAGAGGCACCCAGGCATGGCAAGTGACAGTGACACAGCAGGCACAAAGGTCCCTGTGCTGCCCTGCTGCAGGCTCCTGCCACTGGGATGTGATTTTGCAAAAAGGGGAATTAATAAAATTTCCACAGAGGTGACAGAGGAAAGGGAAATGGGGTGAGTTTAGAATACCAGGGGTCTATGCTTTCAGATGGATTAATATGGGACCATAGAACCATGGAGTGGTTTGGGTTGGAAGGCACCTTAAAGATTATCTCTCTCCACCCCCTTGCCATGGGCAGGGACACCTTCCACTAGACCAGGTTGCTCAAACCCATCCAACCTGGCTTGAACACTTTCAGAAGTGCAGCAGCCACAGCTTCCTGGGCAGCCTGTGCCAGTGCCTCATCACCTCTGCTATAAAAAATTGTGTTGCTATATATACTTTTAATCTATCATTTTTCAGTTTAAAACCATTATCCCTTGTCTTGTCAATACAGGCTCTACTAAAAAGTATACACTTGATAGATCAGCTTCATGCACATGGAAGGGCAGCCTTGGCTGGGAGTATCTGCACCCTACAGAACTGTCTGTGGGGGTTTGTATTGCCTCAGTCAGGCATCCCTAATGCTAATCCACTCACAGTATCTCAGTGTGTACACATTTGTGTTGCTATCAGCTCTCACACCATGCACAGGGCACTGGACACTCCACCCACAGCAAACAGCACTTGCTTGTGAAGGGAGGCATCCAAAAACACAGACTCCCCACAAACTCCTTGACTCTGTGTGTGTACCACAGCACCATGCAATGGCATTTGTTCTGGCACCAGGAGGAGTGGGGGCAGTGTTTGTTCTGGCAGCAGGAGGAGCAGGGACAGAGGCAAACAAGATCTAAAGGTCAATTTGCAGGACCCTGGCAGGTCCTTCTGCAGTTTTATCTTCCGGGTATCCAAAGTACAAAGGCACCTAAAAAAGGATAAAGCAATGAGAGGTGGAGAGACACAAGAGGCTGTGAGAGTTCTGCACTTCCCCAGGAGCAGATGGAGAGGGGTTGGAAGGAGAATGGCACAAGCACAGAGACCCCAGACCTGTCATTCCTCCCACATGCCCTTTCCAGGGATGCACATTACTCCACCCAGGACTTCTTCAGTCTCTGCCCAGCCAAGACTGAGGCAGGGGCTGGCACAGCCTGGCTTTTGGCATCAGCACACATCCAGACACAGCCCTCCCCAGGCCATCTCTCCCACAGCAAGTGCTTCTGCCTGGTGGCAAAACCATGAAGAAAAAAAATCCTCCCTGGATACCAAAAGCCCTGAGGTCTGCAGAAGTCACTGCCAAGGCAGGAAAGTCTTCACATGGCTCACTGACACACTGGGGGATGGGATGCTCAGAGGAGTGAGGTGATGTGCCACAGGTCACCCCATCAAGAGGCAGAAGGGTTCCAGACCCCTACAGCTGCACACAACCACAGCCATGAGATGTGGAGAGGGCACTGGGCAAATGCAGCTCTCAGAGATGGCTCCACCTGGGTCTCCTTCCCTAAGTCCTGCTCCATGTAGGCATGGGCTCTAGGGAGCTACACCAGAGAGGGGGAGCAGGAGGTAAAAACAAGCTGCCAAGGCTGTTCAACACCCTCTGACAGACAGACCTGTCTGACTCAGCACAGTGCTGCTGGCCACCTTCACCCCAGCTCCCCCATCCTCCATCTCATCCCAGTCCTGAGCTCTCCTACAGATCTCCTTTGACCAGCTTCCCTTGGGAAGGACTTGCAGGGTGAACCAACCCTGGTTTGGCAGCACTGTGAGCTCAAAACACACCCACACTCCAAAGCCTGTCCTCTCACATGGGAGGAACTGCTTTGGCTTGAAACTGTAAGCATCAAGCCCCAGACCTGGAGGTCATGCAGGAACAAGTGAGGGGCCACAAACCACAGGCAGGAGCCCTGAGGATGCTCCACATCTTGCACCACTTTTGAGCCATCAGTCCCCACCCTGGAGGATGCAGAGCTGGGGCCATGCTGGAATGCTGGAATTCCATGCTGGAAAGGGAGAAGCCTATCCAAGTAAGTCCTGCTGTGAAAAACTACAGTATTTCAGGAGGAATGGTCCAAATCCAGCCATTCATCACAGAGCTAATATGAAATCCTGGAGCAAGCTGATGTGGCCACAAGCTGCACTGCCTCTGCCTCCAAGCAACACAGTTCAGCAGCTGCCCTGTCTGAATCCCAAATCCTGTGTCCCACTGAAAGCCAATCCTCTAAAACAGGATTTAGAAATCTAAATTGTGCAGGGTTTATTTGTTGGTTTTGTTTGTTTGTTTTTAATTAACCTAAGAGTCAAGTTATTGATGGGAAAAGAAGCACTGGAAGCTGCAAATACAAACTACCTCCACACTCCATTGTGCATATCTCAGACCAAAATCTCCAAACTGTTTCCCTGTGGGGACACCTCCCACACCCCCTTGAGCCATACTCTCTCCATTTCCTTGTCCCAGGGCAAGGAAATACCCTTTGGTTTGTGATTGTGTCCCATTCATAGCACCTCCATTCAAAACCAGGACTTGACCTCACCACAATCTAAATTAATCCCTGACTATGCAATGATGATGAAAAATGAGGTTATCCTGAGTTTAAGCCATTTAAAGGAACTACTTTTGGCCCACGCCTATTCTGGTTATTCATACACTCTGGGTGTAGCTTTGCAAACAGAATCCTGTTTTATGAGAAAGCCACCCTCTAGATCTGCTAACTGGGAGAAGGGACATTAGTTCTTATGTCAGTGGCATTTGCATCAGACCACAGTCAAAATTTAACCATCCATGACCACTCTCTGCTAAGATGGTTTGTTCATCCTTTTCCCTCTTGGATGGGGACTGGGCAGAATGCATCACTGAGCAGTGGTTTCTTCCCAAAGATCCAGAAGTAACAAAGAAGCATTGTTTTATATTTCCACTCATACACACTCACTCACAAATTCCACATTTTATCTTCCTTCTGCAAGAGGCAGCACCATGCCTGATCAAGTCTTTTCAAGGGCTTCAGTGAAAGACACTTGCTCCAGCAGGGGAGCCTGCCCTTGACACAAGCAAATCACCCCAAAATCCCATCCTCTCTGAGGGCTCAAAGATTAGAGCCCACAGGCAGTGCAGAAACTCCCCAGCTGCACCCAGATTAAAAGCCTTGGCTGATTCAGAGCATGCATCCAGCTCTGGGACCCTCACCATAAGGAGGGCATGGACCCTGCTTGCTGGAGCAAGTCCAGGGGAGACCACAAAGATGCTCTGAAGCAGCTCTGCTATGAAGACAGGCTGAGAGAGTTGGGGTTGTGCAGTCTGTAGACAAGAAGGATCCAAGGAGACCTTAGAGCTCCTTCCAGTGCCTAAAGCAGCTCCAAGAGAGCTGGAGAGGAACTTTTGACAAGCATATGAAATAACAGGACAAGAAGGAATGACTGAATGGCTTTAAACTGAATAAAATCAGGTTTAAGTAAGATAACAGAAAGAAATTATTTCCTGTGAAGGTGGCAGAGTTTTCCCAGACAAGCTGTGGATGCTCCATCCCCAGGACAGGCTGGATAGGGCTTTAAATGGTGAGGAACACATTCAGTGCAGGTATCTTGGTGAGCAGCTGCAGTTTGATCTTGGGGAGAGGGAGCCCAAGTTTGAGACAAGAGGCTGAGAACTGCTGACCAAAGAACAAAGGGCACCTGTGACTGGGCACTGAGACTCTCCAGGCTTTCCCATGCTGGGACTGTGAGAGGATAAAAAACCAAGGCTTCCCTTGTTTGGAGTCCTTCCTCAGAGGCTCAAGCCATTTTTCTGCCACTGCACCAAGATGAAATAATTGTAATGATCCAGATGTCTGAGACTCTGTTATGGGAAAGCTGGGGTCATGGAAAGGTGGTCTGACTGTGAGAGCAGGGAGACAAGTGGGGCACACAGTGTCTGCCTGCTACAAGGGGGTTTTGGTCCCAGCTCAGGTGGTGGGAATGTGACTGCCAGAGTGGCTCCTGGATGGCTGGGCAGGGAAGTTTCCCTAACACTGAGCAACCAGATCCAGTGGAAGGTGCCTCTCCCATGGCAGGGAGGCTGGAACTAGGTTATCTGGAAACCAAACCACTCTGTGGTTCTATGATAAGCAGCTCTGTAATTGCTCCACAGGGTGAATGTGCCCCTCCAGGACCCCAGAGGCCAGTCTGGGAGGATTTGCACATTCCCTCCCATGGAGATCAGAGGCAGAGGATGCCCAGGACTCCTTTCTGTGACACCCTCTGCTATTGTTCTGCTCCTCCTCATTACCAACACAGTAATTTCTTGTCACCAACAGCAGCTGCACTAAGCAGCACGCAATGAATCTAATTCAGGGATTTTACTGTCACTTTTGCTTTTAAGGCCATGTCCTTCTGATGCTGAGGACAGAGCAGACTGGCTGGAAATTTCTTATCAGAGGCTGCACTAGTGCCAAGCAGCTTATCAAGTCCAGTCCTCACTGGGGCTTGTGGGGAGAGTGCTTGCCTGGCACCATGAGGCTGTGGTCCTGGCAGGATCTGGCAAGACCTGCTGGAATGCAGCCAGGGTCAGCATCCTAACTAATGGGAGTGGAGACCTTCTAACATAAGTACAAATCATAACAATGAATCTCTTGTTCATCCTTGAGGGATGGGGTAGCCTACGAATGGCTTAGAAATGTAAAAACAAGGTCAATTCAGAGATTGTATTAAATTATGACCAAATCCTTTCCTGGCAAGGAAGAGTCAGACTGGCAATCAACTCCAGTTTTACTGAAAACAGCAGATAAATTAACAGGCAAATGGCTCATAAATTCTTAAGCTGAGAAATGCAAAGGCCTTGAAGGATTTTGGCCCCTGTGATGGACCCCAGACAGAGTGTGCTGGCTGTTCAGTCAATCCAGCAGCACAGAGGAGCCCCAGCAGCAACACTAACCCCAAGCACCCTCTGGGTGACACCAAAACTGAGAGACACAGGCCAAGACACTGCAAAAAGCTCAGCAAAGACACCCCTGGAGCACAGAAGTTGGTATTTTAGTCTCTCTGGAAGAAACAGCCCCAAGTGGGACAGCAGAGGGTTTTTGCACCCAGTGGTCACTGCCAGTGTAAGTGCCTCCCTGCTAAACTCTCAGTGAGCTTCAGAGAGCAAAGAGCTGCAAGAACCTAGCCTCTGTCTACCCCATTATCTTCACTCTGGTGTTTTTGTCAGCTTCCCAGCCTGCACTACACACTGGGGAAAAGACCTTTTAATGCAGAAACTTGTGGGCAGGGAAGTGCTGGTCCAGCTTTTAGTGAATCAGTTCATTGACTCCTTTCCCCTTCCAGGAAACCCCCAGGGGGATTGATTGCATAATCCTCACTCAGCAAGAGAAAAGAGCTAAGTGCTTAATAATGTAAAGGAAAGTGGAGCTAAGAGATGCTCTTCCATCCTGCAACACCTCCACCAAAGAGAACAGCATCCAGCTCAAGAGACAATGGGCATAATGCATCCTGCATGGTAGGACAGGGGAGAATGGCTTTAAGGTGAAATAGGGTAGATTTAGATTAACTATCAGGAAGAAATTCTCCCCTGTGAGGGTGGTGAGACACTGGATCAGGTTGCCCAGAGAACCTGTGGATGCCCTTTCCTGGCAGTGTTGAAGGCCAGGCTGGATGGGGCTCTGAGCAGCCTGGGATAGTGGGAGGTGTCCCTGCCCATGGAACTAAAGGAGCTTTAGGATCCCTTCCAACCCAAACCATTCTATGATTCTGTGAATGGACAAAACCCCTATACACAAGTCACAGTAGATATATACCAGGCAGAGAATGGCTATTGACAAATACTGTTTTCTTGGTTTCTAAAACAGGATTTCTCTTGTCTGTCTGGGAAAAAACCCCAGGGCTGTGACTGAGAGCATCTCTCCCCAGTGCCATAGTAGGGCTGAAAATGCCATGCCCAAAGATCTCCTGATCCCACAACATTCCCCAAAACACCTGGCCTCTCTCCCACAGCTACTCTCTCAGGCTTTCCCCTCCAAATAACATTGCCCTCATCCAGACATAACACTATTACCATTTAGCAAGAATCTACCTTTATGCTCTTTAATCAGTGACAATCTCCCCTCACAATCAGTTCCTGCAGAGATAATTCAGCACTTGCAAGTAAATACTGGAGAGAGATAAAAATACTGAGAAACAGGAACAGAGGGAAAAACTCTTCCCCTGAAGATTGGGAGGGTGTAGACTTAATCCAAGAGAGTTTCTCAGGAGGTTACAACCATCCATGCACTCAGCACACAGCAGCCCACCTGCCTCCCAGAACAGGGAGGAAAAATCCATCTCCATGCTCAGCCTTGCTCCCTGGGAGGAGCTGAAGGACCAGAGCTGCAGCTCATGTAGTTCAACACCACACCTGTGCATGATGCAAGCCTCTCACCAGGCTTCACTTGCTTCCCACAGGTGCAGTGATGCCCAGATTTGTCCTGGCTGGTGACATGTCCCAGCAGCAGGTCACAGCTGAACCTGAGCCAAGTGTCCTCTTGCTGTAGAGAGAAAACAAGCCCCAGGGGTACTAAAGACAGACCCTAATGGAAGCCTGTAGCAATCCCATGGCATCACTGGAAGCACTCTGTACCCAAGAAGAGAGCTTGGGACAGTGATGATTAGAAGAGATTAACTCTTTTCCCACAGAATAATGAGTCTCTTCTACCTTAGACAAGCACTGTTTTTCCACAGGGGATGAACAGTCACAGCAGATGCCCCAAATCTCCCCTCAATTTTGCCACCCACCCTGCACCTCATCCATCCCCTTCTACTCATCTTTGTGCCACCCCCTGTTATTTACCCACCTCCCAGGATCCAGAGCAGCTCCCCAGTGCACAGACCAAACCTCCTGCTTCCAAGGTGCACTGCCAGCATTCCTGTCCCAAAAGGGGAGGGCAAAACTCCGAGCTTCAGGATCAGGCTGACATTTCAACTGGGAGTGGTACTGTTTGCCCAGGTACAGATCTCCCCTTGCTTCACACAGCAGCACACAGAGCACAAGGGAAAGAAGTTTCAAGCAAGGTGTTGGGATTTGGGCTAAGCTCAAAAGTTCTGTTTAATTTCTAATGAAACATTCGGGTGCTGCTGCCAAAAGGAGCTGCTGATGCTGCCTGAGTGATCTCCAAAATCTGCTTTGGCTAGCCCAGGAGCAGCCAGCTCTGTTTTTAAGTGGATTCACTGAACAGGGCTCCTCAGGACCCCCTTCCCTGCCCAGGATGATGCTGTGGTTTCCCTCTCTCCAAAGCACTCCAGTAATTGGCTTTCACCGGCTGCATCGCCGAGCAAACAACCACCAGAGCCAAAACACGATTAGAGGGCTCAAACAGCTGCTCCCTCTGCAAAGATCTGGCATCCAGAGCAGGGCTGGAGGCCAAGGGAAGCAGGGAGGGAGGGAGGACACCCTGCTGGAAATAATAAGGCTGAGCCCGTTCCAGGAAAGGCTGCAGTGCCGGATGCAGGAGCAAGCTGAAGCAAAACAGCCTGAGCAGGGAAGGGACCTGAGCTACTCCTCAGCCTCTCCTTCTCCCCTCTGCCCAGAAAAACCTCAAGCAAAGGGGAAAGCACTGCAGAGATTGGGGGTTTTGTTGTTTTGTTGTGGTTTTTTTGCCAAAGCATCCTCAAGCTTTGGGAGTGTGTGCAGAAACAGAGAGGATGCTGGAAGAATAGCTGGGAAGGTAGAGATGCACACATGGAGGATGCACTGTTTAGATCCATACTAGCACCATGGAAGTATATAGAAATAAGATCCTGCCTCTGCCAAAGCACATTCCCAGCACCCCAGAGAGTTCACCATGCAAGTGCTTTATCTGAAAAATCACAGAATGGTTTGGCTTAGGAAGGACCTTCAAGATCACCTAGTTCTGATGGCCCTGCTGTGGCAGGAACACCTTCCATTAGACCACAGTGCTCAAACCCATCCAACCTGGCCTTGAACACTCCCAGGGACAGGGCAGCTACAGCTTCTCAGGGCTTTACCATTTATCTCCTATGCCTGATTTCTTCCTGGAGATCACAAGTGACAACTTTTCCGAGAAACCAAGTGGTTGTTTTTAATAGTGGTCAGCTTTTATTTCCATTCTCCACCCACTCTGTTCTCACAGCAAAGCTAAAGACACGATGAGCTCTAATGTTTTATCACAGTTTTAGCTGAAACTCCAGAACAACCCATGGCCATGGCCCTGAGAGATAAAAGTGTGCACACACCATCCCTTCCCTGCAGACAGTATCCCTGGGACTGGGGACTCCGTTTCTTGGTAGGGAAATCCCCAAAACAGCATCTGCCAAAAGCTGGGAGTATCACTACTTGCTTTTTTTCTGAGAGAGATTTAACTGTGATTGCCTAAGAGAAGATTTGCTGGTTGTAATAGAAACAAGATGTTGTGGTTTAATAACTGCATCATGCCATTCAATAGCACACAAACAGAACAGCTGATTTCAACTTCACGGACATTTTGGACTCTACTGAATCCTGCATTAACTTGGAAAAGCTGACAATGATTGCTTTCTTGCAGAAGATGCTGGGATTTTTCCTGGACTCTCTCCCTCAGAAAGCCAGTATGAATTCAGGCAGAATCAGGTCCAGCAACTAAAAATGTCAGTTTGCATTGTCTGCTGGCACAAAGCAATTCTCTCCATGAAACTTAGTTACTTTTGCTGAAATGAACAATTGAGAGGAAAAAAAATAAAGAAATACTTTTGAGAAGGAGGCTTCTCAAAACTTTAGCAGAAAAGAGGGCAGGTGTGAGCTCAAATTCTTTTCTTAATGGTGATTTTGTGGTCCAGGCAGCTGAGTAGGTCTGATCAAACAATCCTACCAGACAGTGGCATCATGAGTCTGCTACTGCTCAGCACACATTCCTTCTGGTGCCCAAACTGCTGGCAAAGCTCCCTTTATCTGGTGCAGAGGCAGCAGAACAAGGACCACCCCTATGTCTTGCTAAGCCTCAGGACCTTGCTGGCACATGAGACCCACTAGCAGCCTCCACTCCTACTGACAGCCCATGCCACAAAGAGCCCTGGTCCAATACTCAATGCTAACTGCTTTAAGGGTGCCCTCGTACCCAAACAGTTCTGTGATCCTGTGAAACTGCAGAGCTGGGGGGCTGGAAAAAGCCTGAACTCACTCCATGCTTCATCAGGGATGGCTTTGGACTAGGTGAGCATGACACCTTGCAGGTGAGGTTCAGAAAGCTTTCTTAGAAAGACCTCATGCTTCAAAGAGCAAGGCAGCAAGAGGATAATACCTGCCTGAACACTGCAAGTGAGATGAAAACAGAAAAGCAGATGGAGAAAAGCTCTGAGATGCTCAGCAGAACACAAGCAAATCTTCATCCCTCTACAAAGGGACCCAGCCCTCTGTCTTCAGACATGGGGCTGAAGTAATGTGTGTGACCTGACTGCAAACCAGCAAGAGGGTCTCAAAGACATCCCCACCTTTTAGTCCCTGAGAAAGCTGTTTAGCAAGTCTCAGCTATCACCTGTCTGCTGTATAAATGGGATGTGCAAGGTGTGTTCACGTTGGCCCCCACAGTGAGACCCAACCATGGTCAGCCCTGTCTTCAGAAGGCAGCTGTGCACAAAGCTTCTTTTCCTTCAGCAGACAAGGGGAATAAACCAAAACTCACACAGGGCTTTGCACAATCCCAGTGTCCAGGCAGAGCTGGAGTGGAAGACAAAGGCAGAGCAGAGGGAAGCGAGGCACCGTCCCACAAGGAGCCTGGTGGGATCTGGGGGGCTGAGCCCCTCTGGCCACACAACACCAGTCAGCTCAGCTCCAGCTCTCCTTCACACAAAGCCTTTTGTCCACCCCCCTGCAGACTGCCCTGGCCCAGACAGACACAGCACTGTGCTGAGGAAAGCCAGCTGATTTTCTGGGCTGACAGCGGGGGCGAGGACGGTGACGGCAGCTCAGGCAACCCCACAATGCCCAAATGGCACCAAGGGAGGAAAGGCACAGGCTGGGAATGAAGGAAAGGAATGAAGGGAAGGGAAGGGAAGGGAAGGGAAGGGAAGGGAAGGGAAGGGAAGGGAAGGGAAGGGAAGGGAAGGGAAGGGAAGGGAAGGGAAGGGAAGGGAAGGGAAGGGAAGGGAAGGGAAGGGAAGGGAAGGGAAGGGAAGGGAAGGGAAGGGAAGGGAAGGGAAGGGAAGGGAAGGGAAGGGAAGGGAAGGGAAGGGAAGGGAAGGGAAGGGAAGGGAAGGGAAGGGAAGGGAAGGGAAGGGAAGGGAAGGGAAGGGAAGGGAAGGGAAGGGAAGGGAAGGGAAGGGAAGGGAAGGGAAGGGAAGGGAAGGGAAGGGAAGGGAAGGGAAGGGAAGGGAAGGGAAGGAAGGAATCTTCTTTACCCTTGCCAAATGGACCACCAAGAGTATTCCAGTGGAATGGCAGGAGGGTTGGAACTAGACCTTTAAGGTCCCTCCAACTCACCATTCTGTGACTCAGAGACAACACTCTGCCTTGCTGGACCCACCAGCCTTACACAATACCAACCCAGCTGCAAACCATACATCTGGTTTATGCACGGGGAAACTGAGTCACAGAAAAGCCTCCTTTGTTCTTGGACCTCACTGGATGCAGAAAAGCTTGGACCTGAGGGCAACCTGGAGGCTCAGGATATCAGGTCTGGGTGTGACAGCCGTGGTGTTTCAGGAACAGCTGAGAGCAGAGGTGGCAGAAAGCAGCCCTGAGGGGCAGGGGATGGGTGCACTCACTTTGGGTCGCTTCCACTGGATGCCCTGGATCCTTGACTTGTAGAAGAGCGAGTCGTCGCTGGCGGGGAAGAGCGGGTCCTCGAAGAGCTGCCCGCGCCGCTGGCACTCCTTCTTCAGGGCGGCGTAGCGCTGGCTCCCGTACGGCCTCACCGAGGAGAACATCCTTCCCACCCGCCCTGGGGACGGCAGAGCAGCACTCAGGGGGCACAGCCTGCCAGGGACACCCGGTCCTCTCTGCAGCACCAGGACACGGTGGCTGAAGACAGCCACTCTGAGCACAAGCGTACCCTGTTCATCCCCGGGGCTGGGACTCCCTTTTACCCCCAGGCTGGCCAAACAACACCAAAACAGGCAGAGTAGTGGATAATAACTGGTGTCCTGCTCTTATCAAATTTGTGACTCATTTGGGAAGAACACAGCCCTCAGAGGCAAAGCAGGAAGGGTGGGCACAGCTGTGGGGTCCCAGCCCTACCCAGAGCACCCCCACCACGGAGCCTCAACTCACGAAATCTTGTGTTTCATAGTTTGTCAGAGACACCAATTTCTCAACAGACTTTATCAGATTGGGTTTTAATTAAAAAAAAAGGTCTCCTGGCAGAGCACTACTTGTTTCTGGATTAATTATTCTTTCCTGACAAGTGCCTTCCTTCCAGGGCAGAAATGTGAATTCAGCAATCCAGACAGCAGGAAACCATTGCTCAAATATCCCCCAGAGAGAGACCAGCACCTCTCCATCACTGCTCCATCCCCCCTGCCTTTTGGTCACTGGGTACCAACTCCTTTGCTCAGGCACAAGGAAAAGGGGTGTTCTGCATAGCTCCCCACTACCTAATCACAGACTTTTTCCAAAACTCCCTCCCTAAAGTTTCTCTGTATTTATTTATAACAGCCATGTACAATCCTTATCTGTCCCCAAAATAGGATGTCCTTTCTCAAAAGCTGACCATTAGTGGCCTCAGCCTGGAAATGCCTAGTGTGGTTTCCTAAAGAAATGGGAATGTGTGTGCCACATAACCATGGCAGCATGGAATCACTGAGGTTGGAAAAGACCTCTAAGATCACCTCTAAGATTACCTATGCCAATCACCACTAAAGCATGTCCCTAAGTGACATAATCCCACCTTTAGTCTCCACCATGGTAAAATAAGGGTGCCCCATCCAGTGGGTGGATGCATCCAGCAAGCTGACCCCTCACCCCTGCCAGTGAGACATATAGAAACCATATGCTTGTTGTGGTATCATAACATGTGGTGGGATAATGAAGTTGTGATAATGGCTCACTGGAAGCAGCTAATCTGTAAACACCCAAAATCCCAGGGATTATATGAGCACTTATGGTCAGCATCAATTCAAGTGTCACAGCCCTGGTTAATGAACCACTAGGATTAGCTGAAGGAAAGCAGGTGTCTGAGAGCTCAACCAATGCCCATTCTGACGCTTGAGGAGCACTGCCCACCCAGCCAGCCTTCCCTCCCCTGGGAGAGACAAAAACACTTCTCTTATGGAAAGCTGGAGAGCAAAGCACGGGTTTTAATTGACAACATTTATCAGCTTGATTAGCAGCACAAGTGCTCATCACTCAGAGCTTAAGTGAACCCAAAATAATCCCTTTGCTCACTGCTCCACAGGTCTGTGCTACTGAGGAGGAGTTGCAAAAGCAGCTCCTGGGGATTTTCCCCCTCCCATCAGTATCAGATGCTTTGTAGCATCCCAGATGCCACAGAGAGGCCCAAGTGCATCACCTGCCCTCAGAAAAGCCTTAAAAATAAATGGCCTGATATAAACTCCCAAATCATACATAAAATTTACTCCATGTGGAAAGGTTGACAGCCTCATTGAGCAATCAAGGAATGCACCCAGTAGTCAAATCCACCCTGTTAAGAGGGCCAGGGAAGGCACTGACCTTCAGATCTACAGCAGAGAAAAATAAGGGAGATGTACCCAGGGAGGCCATGGGGACATCCTGGCACTGAACAATGTCCTTCTGAGTGACAATCAGGCCAAGACCTTCACAGTGATAGCACTCATTGCTACAGAGAGACATGGGGAAAACAGCAGTGCTGGGAAAAGGTGGCACCTGCCTTCTGCAGGAATACAACAGGCTGAGAGAGGAGGAGGATGCTGTTAGCTGACATGCAAGATGAATTGCTTGGACTGGTGCATCAACTGGGCTGAGAGACATGGAAGGGTACTGCCATGGGAGGTTGTGCAGAAAGAATCTGAGATTAGGAAGGGAGCATGGAAAGGAGGGGAGGAGGGAGGTTTTCTAAAAGCCACACTCAAGTTAAAGGCAGGAGTTTGGGGTTTGATGGAGGAGATGCTGAATGCTGCTCTGCTGCCTGTACTGTGGCCAAGGGCTGGCACTTGGCTGCTCATTCATAAAATTACTGCTGCACCCTGCAGCTTGGAGCTGTGCTTTCCAGTGATCCCTGCAGCACTGACTTCCACAGGACACCCTGGGCAATGTCCATCCCTATGAGAACAGGACCATGGTCACCTCAGCCAAGGAGTTCCAGCCCTTCTGATGCCCAAACCTGCCTGAATGTTGCCCTGCTGTCCCACCCTACAGTGACTGTCACCTTGCCAGCCATCTGTCCTCGCTGCAGGGCTACTCTCACATGACAGCCTGGAGATGGATTGGAGTTGCAAAGGAAATGCCAAGCAGACGGGGAAGGGATACTGTTCAGGATCATTTAGAAAAACAAACCCAAACACCTTGCAAAATAATTAAAAGGAAGGGGCAGAGGAAATGTTCTTAGGGCAGTGTTAAAATTCATTAATCTCTTTAATTTGCAGAATTTCATGCTTACCAAGCTGAACTTCACCTCTGCCACATTAAAATGCCCAAAGGCTGTCTAATTACTCTTTGCCTTCTTGGACCAAGCTCAGATGCTCCAGGAGCACAAGAACTGAGTGTTTTCACGCCTGATTTGAATTAACAACCCTACCTTGCATATGCATGTGTCTGCATGTGAGCAGGGAGAGGAATCTGCACTCACCACTCTTAGCAGGAATTTTTATAATCAGTGGTCTGATCCCAACCTCAGTCCTGCCATGAAGGAGTTAAACAAGAAACTCCTTTGCTGGAAGACTGAGCCAGACTTATGACTCAGGGGTGCTGTGGACTCCCCTTTTCACCTCCAGCATCATCCAGGTGCTCCAGGCTCTTCCCTTCTTCCCTCCAAACATCTTCCTCTCCTTGCCTTCCAGCTCAGAGGCTTCTCAGGTGGCTGGCATGGGCTCACCAAGCTTGTGTCATCACAAGGCTGGCTAAGAGCAAAGCCTCCTTGCTAGCACATTCTACAGCTGCCTGCCCCCAGGTCAGACTAAACCCTCTGTTCTAAAGGACAGGTTCTGCTGCCCTTCAGCTCCATTCCTGCTAACCAGGAGAGGGCTTTGATATCACATTGCAAAAGCACAGGATCAGCCAAGGAGAGGATGAACCAGGAGACAGGCAGAGGGGTGTCCAGAACAGCAGGTAGGCTTTTTCTAAATGTATAATTTAAATAATTTTTTACAGCCTCCTTGGGTGTTTCTGCTGACAGACATGTGGCAACACCAGGGTTATCCCCTCACCTACCAACACCAAAGTCCAGCTCAGCAGAGGAAACCCTGTTGGTGCAAGGAGACCTTTACACACTGTTTCTGCAGGACCCAGGGAAGAAGAAATAGTTCAATTGTCACTCTCTGCTTACACTGAACACCAATAAGCACCTCTTGTCACCCAAGAACAAAAAAGCCTAAAGTCATCTTAGAATCATAGAATGGTTTGGGTTGGAAGGGACCCTCAGGATCCTCTAGTTCCAGCCCTCCCCACAGCTCCTCTGTGACACCTGTGCCACTCCCAAAGCCCTTTCCCAGCTGTGCATGCACTGTAGCTGTGCTCTGGACCCCAATGGCATGGCCCAGAGCCAGCAGCACAGGGCAGCATCCTGCATTAGGGAGGGGAAGATGTAACCACACTGGTGGAAATTAGAAAACAAGACATCACTTCTTCCCACACTGACTGTGGTTAACCAGGGAAGCTAATTCCCATGGGAAGTTACAGGTAGCTCGTGGCCAGATGTTTTTGAGCACAGTTGGACATCTTTGCAGAGCAGCTGCTTTAGCCAAAATGCAAATTACTGAACATTTACAGTGGTTACTTGACGAAACAACACTGTTGAAGAACAGAGCACTGAATGTCCCCTTCTGCCTTTATCTCTTTTCTTTATCAGGTCATATTTCTGCTCTCATTTAAGAGCTAAAAGCTCTGCTAGGCTAAAGGTGAAATCATAATTTTTACTCTTAATTATGTTTGTATCAAGCTCTGACTTTAATCAGTGATTTGCTACAGCACAGATGGCATCCAAATCAGGACACCTTAACATGGCACCTTTCAGCCTGAGGGTTAGTCTTGCATGAGCAACCACAGGGACTAGCTGCTCCCCCTCAGAAACTCAGTGCAGTGGATTCAGCCCCAAAAAACATCCTGATGGGGCTAAGGGTTGTTTAGGGCTGTTCTGAGTAAACCCTCTGGCTTTTTGCAAGCATATAAATACAGAAAATGATCCCTGAGGAATCCCCCTCCTCTATGGAAAAAGAAAAAAGCATCATTCTCCCTCTGCAGAGATCCTGGTCCCATCTGCAACTCACTCCAAGAGCTGCAAAGGAAGGAGTTGTCTAACATCTGGATATTACTGAAAATAAACAAAAAAAAAAGTCCTTTTGACAAGGGCATGTAGTGATGGGACAATCTGGGATGGCTTTAAACTGAAAGGGAGTAGGTTTAATTTAATGTTAGGAAAAAACTCTTCCCTGTGAGGGTGGTGAGGCACTGGCACAGCTGCCCAGAGAAGCTGTGGCTGCCCCATCCCTGGAATATTCAAGGCCAGGCTGGATCGGCTTTGAGCAACCTGGGATAGTGGAAGGGGTCCCTGCCCATGGCAGGGGGCTGGCACTGGAAGGTCTTTAAGGTACTTCCAAACCAAACCCTTCTGTGGTTGCATGAATCAAGAGCCATCTCTCATCAAAAAGTGCATTTGCACCCGGGCCAGGGAAAGGGCAGGGTCACACATCCTGGCAGAAAGTGGCTGCAAGTGACTCCATCTCACCAAAGCAGGCCTGGCTGTCAGCATCTGCACAAAGTCAGCTGGAGATAAGATGACACATTTGGAGGCTGTTTCCGGCAATGCAGTGATTTTTATCAAACTTGCTTTATTTCCTCTGGATTTTTTTTTCTGCCAGAACATCACCCCTTCATTGCTTAACAGCAAGACAACAGCACAGGGAGAGACACAGCCAGTCAGCAGGTCTCATGTGCAGGATTGGGATATTTTCCTCCTGGGAAGGTTGACAGGAGGGTCTGGGCATCCTTGAACACCCATCTCCTCCAGGAGCCAGCTGGAGTGCTGGCCAGGAGCTCCTTTCTGCTTGGATGACTCACACTGGGCCAGAGCCCTTTGAGTGGGGAGTTCCTCATTCCTTGCAGCTGTGAGTCACCCTTTGCAAACACAGCCAGATGCTGGGGCTGCAGGAGAACAGGCAGCCCCACACTGGGAACACACTCACTACCCTGTGCTGGCTCTGCCTGGCCAGAGCTCTGCACACAAACTGGGCTTGTGGCACCAGCCAGACTGGCCCTTCCCTCAGAACACTCTGAGAAGGGACCAGGACACATGTCTGGAGGCATCCTGGCAGAGGAAGGAGCAACAAGCTCAAAGCAAAGCTGGTGGCAGCATCTCCTACCAGATCAGAAAATGCAAGAATAGCAGGGAGAGGGATGGAGCAGCAGAAAAGGTGGTGGCAGAAAGACCCAAAAACAGTGGAAGGAGCAAGGCAGTAACATGCCACCAGGCAGCCAGCCTGGAGACCTGAATGTATTCACCACTCAGGGACCAGCTCACCCCAATCCTGGTTTGGGAGAACACAGAGGCCAAGGTTTGGGTACCTTTCCACCTGCTGCTTATCCCTGGGCCAGCATTACTGTTGTGCTATGTTAGGCTTGTCTCCCAGGCCACAGCAGGGTTAAAAAATTAAAAACCCTTGGAGATCACCAGGAGTTGCAGGACAAGCAACAAAAGGTGAATTAATGGCTTTACCAATGCCAAGTCCCTGGAGACAGCCATGACTTCAGCAACCTCTCATGGCCCAGCACACCCTGACCCTGGTTAATAATTGCAAGGAGCAGCACAGAGTGCCAGCAACACCAGAGCACTCCCAAGCTCACTCAGCAGCCAGTGCAGCCTCCAAAAACACCTTTGTGCAGGAGAAGGCAGGAAACTTCTCCAGCACAGGGCACTGATCAGGCAGAGCAGGTTTTCAGGAACTGGAAAAATCCAACCTGGGAAGAGCAGACTGACACACAGAGAATTGAGCCACCTGCACCTGTGGTCATCCAGCTCCTGCTTGGCCCAGGAGGGCTGTCAGCCCACAGGAGGATCATGTTCAACACAAACCACACACCCCATGAGCTCACAGAGCTGCTGTGCCCTTCTCAGTATCCATTTTGATCACCAGGAGAGGAGATGATGCTATCTTTGCAGGATCGGACTGAGAACGTATTTTTATTATTTATTCAGTGTTTCTAATTGAACAGCTAGATCAGCTCCCTTTAAATCCAGTCACACTGACTCCACTGGAAGCCTTGCACCACATCAATACACTCACACTGGTTTTCTTGCCAGCTGGGCAAAAATAATATGGTCTAAAGACAGGTTTGTACCTTTATGAGGCGGGCAGAGGGAAGGACAAAAAAGTGACAGGGCATTGCTTGACGTAGCCATGTGGGCCTTTTTTTGGGCATTGTGGGTCACAGAGCTGATTGAAGAGGCTGAGGAACTGGAAAATCCATTCAGAAAACTCATCATTAGTGCAGGTAAAATGCAGCACGTCTGCATGCAAATGCTCTGCCCTCAACAGCTTCCCCAGCCTCTGGGATGATTAAAGCAATTGAACTTCAAACAAGGCACAGAGAGCATTGGGGAGGAGCAGGAGAGATAACAGGGCTGCAGCTCCTCTGTGGGGGAGTGAGGAGAGGCAGCTGGATCCTTCAAGATCATCCCTCCCAGGCTAGCTGTGATACTTGTCCTTCTGGCTGATCCAGAGCATCCTTCCTGCAGCTTCAGGATGCAATCACTCCACAGCACGCCCTGTCTCTCTCTAGGAGTGTCCAAGGTGAGGATGGTGGGGTTTGGAGTGAGCTGGTCCAGTGGGATATGTCCCTGCTCATCTTCAAGGACCCTTCCATCACAAACCATTCTGTGATTCCATAACACCATCCCCAAGGCAATGGGTTTCTTCTCTCTCCATCACCTTCACCCCTTGCTGCAGGCAGAGCCCAAATCTCTGACCCAAGAGGCCTGGAGGTGCAATCAAGTCTTTCAGGTCTCTTCTTGAGAGGCACCTGGCCATTCCAGAAGTGTATCCCTTGACCTGCTCTGCTTCAAGCAGGATGGGATCATCTCCTGCAAGTCCAGCTGATGGGGGCACTCCACTGCTTCTTACAACAGGCTCCACCCTACAGGCTTTACCCCAGCCCTACAGCTGCTGGCCTCAGATCAGGTCTCAAACCTCTGCCAAGACTCCCAACTTTTGCTAATAATCAGTTTCAGGATTTTCTTTTTGTCTGACCCAAACCTCAATAAAAGCACCAAGGCACTCTGATCCACTTCTGACTTGGGTCCTCCAAGGTTTCTCTTTGATAGGTCCTCAACCCCCTTGGCTTCCTGAAACCCACATCCTATAAATTCCAAAGCCACAACAGTAAATATCAGACCACACCTGGGTACTGACTGATAAGAACGTTCTCCTTGTCTGTAAAACTTTCAGAGTGGCCTAGCAAGATCTGGTATTTTTAAATTTAATTTCACCTCCTTTTCCCTCTCTGTCTTAAACGAATTTTTGTTTCTGGGACTATTCTAAAGCATCAGGAGCACTAAAGTAATACTTAAAGGCTTGCAGCAACTGATAGTGCCAGTGCTTTTGAACAGGCCTCTCTTAGGCAGACTGGACCACCCCAGACCTGTGAGATTTATTAGAAATCCTTGCTACTGGATCCATTCAGTTCTTACAAGCTGAAAGGTCTGAATGTAAGTTCCCACTGTCTTAATTTGAGCTCCTCAGTTTCTGCCTTGGATGCTGCAACTCCCTCAAACTCCAGCCAGCTTTTCCCCCCATTATTCCTTCATTTCAGCAGTGCCATGCTTCTCCAAACACAGTTTGCCATAGAACCCTTGGAGCAGAAAGGGTAGCTGGCACAGAAGCCCCTTGCTGCTTTCTCCAGGCAGGGACTGGACAAAGCTTTCCCCTTCTCCAGGGAGATGGACACAGGTCAGGATGCTGAGCCATCCCCATCCTGCACTCATGCAGCAGTGGTGGTCTGGCTCTGAAAAAGCAGAGTTTGCAGCTGCAGCTTTTATCAAATCAAGGCTTCCCTTTGCTCAGCAGAGAAATCACCTCCCTTAATCACCCCTAAGCAATCTTCACAGTATTTACACACTGCTCAGACAACTGGTAGGACCAGCTCTTCAAGGATTTGGGAGCAACAAGCCTGCAAACACTACACAGGAAGCTTTTGATTACCCAGGTGTGCCTCAGAAAAAATAAAACAAATGAACCCCAAACCCTGAGAGACAAACTGACACGTGTCCTTCATCTCTATACAGGACTGGAGGAAATGGTGGAACAGCCCTGGGGTGGCTGTGGAGGGATGGAGCCAAGCAGAGCCACCTGCATCCTGCACCATGGAGCTCAAACCAGTGGAAATGTGATGGGATGGAGGGTGCTCACTGCAGGAGAGGGATGCCTTCTGTCACCCAGGGAAATCACTGTATGGATTATCTGGAGATGTAACAAAAACACTCCAGCAACAACCACAAAAGCACAGTGCATCATGGTTTAAGGGAAGGTAATTCAGGAGTAGAGTGGGAGCTTTGCCCTTTTCACCCAGAGCTCAGAGAGACTGCTGCTGCCTGTCATGCTACATGGAAGCAATATTCTGTGTAATTATTCTGAACCTTTCCTGATGGTAAAAGCATGACCCTGCCCTGGTCTGCTGCAGCCTTGTTTGATAGCTAAGCCCAGGTTACAGGATAAACCTTGAAGGAATCAACCAGGGCTGAAGTCTCCCTCACACAAGGATGAGCTGCAGCCAGGCAAGGAGAAAATTTCATAGAATCACAGAACCATAGGATGGTTTGGGTTGGAAAAGACCTTAGAGATGATCTAGTTCCAACACCTCTGCCATGAAACATCTTTCATTAGACCAGCTTGTTCAAAGCCCCATCAAACCTGGCCTTGAGGACTGCCAGGGATGGGGCAGCCACAGCTTCTCTGGGCAACCTGTGCCAGTGCCTCACCCCCCTCACAGGGAAGAATTTCTTCCTGCCATCTAACCTAAACCTGCCCTCTGTCAGTTTAAAGCAATTCCCCCTTGTCCTATCTCTCCATGCCCTCGTGAATAATCTCAGCTCTCTTCCCTTTATGTTCTGGAATGTGCTCTAAGGTTTCCTTCTCCAGGCTGAATAATTCCAACTACCTCAGCCTGCTTTCATAGACCTCTGACCATCTTCATGGCCTCTTCTGGTGCCTTCCAACACATCTGTCTTCTGCTGGGGGCTGTGATAAGCAGAGACAGCTCCATACCTGCATGGCACAGAGAGGGAGCCCTTCCCACAAATAACTTCAGAACTTCACATTAAGGTTTCCAGCCTCCCAGCATGGGACAGACTTAAGGTGGCTGGGATGCTGTATAGTCCCCTCTCCCTTTAACCTTCATTCCCAATGGATGGAAGTCACAGGATGGGAGGGAACAGAGCTGGTGCTCAGATGGAAGGTGGAAGGACTAAAACCTGGTCATTCCTGCACAAGGGCAAAGCGAGGGGCAGGGAGAGCTTTTCTCTGCCAGAGGAGTATTTTAAGGCAAAATGCATCAAAGTGTTATTGAACTGGGACACAAAAGCTGCAGGCAGGGGCAGAGGAGCTCAGTCCAGCCCCTCTGAAGGGCTGGACCAGGCCCAAAGGAGCCAGGCTCTGACCTAGATGCTGCAAACCCCGTGGGCTCCCAGCACGGCTTTGCAGGGGTATCATCTGTCACTTCTCCAGCCCAGAAGATCCCCAAAGCATGAGGATCTGCAATATTGGCTGAAAAGCAAAAACTGTGAAGTCTCCTTGGCCACAGAAAGGATTTTTTCCCAGAGAGGGTGAAAAACTCAATGGCAACCATTCCTATTTCCCTCCATGACTCCTGGAAGTCACCCCTACATTGAAGGGGTGCCTTCTACAGCCTAAGCCAAATTAGGAGGAATAAGCCATGGATGAAAACTCCCCATGGTGTGACAGGGAGAGCTCAGAGCAGATAAAGGGTTAACACAGCCAGACGGATGCTCGCCCGGTGAAAAGCACAGTTTCCACTGGGTCTGTGTCCATTTTCTGCAGTGCCCTTTCTCCCTGGGTAATCAGCTGGAAGCGAGCAGAGCTGGAGTGAGCACGGCCCTAGGCTCCCCACCCGTGGCACTGGGAGATGCAGGAGCAGGGCAGCACGAGCCCAGTGCCGAGGCTCTGTGCCCCACGTGTGCCCTGCACCACCACAGCACCAGATGTCAACAATCACCTCTGTGTGGGCTGAGGAGCCTTCTCTGAGGAAGGGGTTTCACCTCTGGATGCCTGCAGAGAAAGGACCTGGCACCTCTGGAGATTTGTGCGGAGGAAGGGAGAGAGCACTCAATCCTTCAAGGCACAGCTGCATCCTTCTCCTTCTCTCTGTATTAACCTGATGCTGCCCTGCTTGGAGAAAGCATTAGGAGAAGAATCGTGGCATCTCTGGACAGCCAAAAATATCCAATAATTAATGCACAAGCGCTGAACAGATTTAGAGGATGCACCCGTTCTTCGTATCATCATACCCCAGCACGAACGCTGTCTAAATCTCCTCTTGGGATCAGAGCCAAAGCCTTCTTTAAAGCATGGATGCTTTGTCATTAATCCACACAGCAACCAGGAAAAGGAGAGATGGATTCATTTTTTTTTTGAGGCATTATCAAAGACAAAAAATTATCTCAGCTGGGCTTCATCTGCCTCATGGCTGGTCTGGTCCCACCTTGGGAAGATGGTGACACCTGCTTGGCTAACACAGCCCTTCCCAAAGGAAACACCAGGACAGGGTGTCTGGACCACAGAGTCCCAGCCTCCTACACTGACAGATGCTGAGACCTCCTTATATCACAGCCAAGCACCTTGCAAGAGGTGATGTGCTCTCATTCACACTCTCCCACCTTTCTCTGATGTGACACACTTGCAGAGCCTCTAGAGAAGCCTCCTAAGCTACAGTGACTGAATTCACACCCCAGCACCAACACTGCCCCCAGTTTAAATCGCTCTTCTGCCTGCCTGGAGTTCACCCCTCGGATGTATTTGGAGTCAGCAAGCACATCCCCTCTCTGCCTTTGTTTCACTGGGCTTTTATAGCCTCATATAATAGCTGTCCATCCCTCTGAGCAGCTTCAGAGCCCTCTTCCCTGCACCTGCTCCAGGCTGAGTTAATCCCTCTCAAGCACCAGATCGAAGAGCTGGTCCTTCCAGTTAACTCTTCCATACCCATGTCCCACAAACACCCTTTGCCTGCTTCCCTTTGCCTTTTTGCAATGCTCCCAGGGCATCCAGGACCAAAACAGCCCTGAGCCCCCAGTCTCAGCTATCCCAATATGATTTAATCTCTAAACACAGCACAAAGCCCAGACATAGTGTGCCCCACTGTATAGGCTGGTATACAAATTCAGGGACATCCCCACAGCCTGAAACCCCTCCTGGAGGTCAGCTGCTCCCCTCTGGCTGAGCACCTCATCCCTCTCAGCTTGGTCTGCAGGCGAATCTCGGCATGAAAAACGAGAATGAGCTCAGATCCTCCCTTAAAGGCTTTAAGCAGATTTAAGCTCTGCTGCGTGGGCTTAATCTGTCCAGCAGTGCCCTTTGCCACCTCCCTCAGTCCTCCCCCAGCAGAAATCTTCTCCACTGACATACTCCCACATGCACTGTGTAAACAGCTGGCACATCCAGGTAAAGGAGACCTGGAGCATCTCCTTCCCCTATAAAATGAGAGCACAGCTACAGCTCAGTCCCTTTCAGGAACAGTTCAGGGTTTCCACCTCCACCTCAGAGGCTTGAGAATACCCACGGTAGTGGTCCATCACCAGCTGAAAGCCCCCTTGAACAAAAACTGCCACGGGAGACAGCAGCTGGGCAGGGATTTTCCTGGGCTTACAGCCATGTCAAAGCCACACCTAAGTCATTTCATACAAGGAATGGAGTGCTGATGGCAGGGAGCAGAGCAGACTGTGAGTCTGCCACAAACCTCCTGAGCGCCTTGGTCAGGTCACTTTGCCCCTATTTCACGTGTCACTGCTTTGCAGATAGCATCATCCCTTCTGCATGTCACCACGGTGTCCTTACTACATGACAAAGGGACTTGAGCTCTACTCTGAGCAGGGCCTGCTAGAGCAAGCACTGCTGGCTTCCTCAAAACCTGCTTTTCCTTTTGCTCATGACTTGATCCTTAATTCTGGTGCCAAGAAGAAAGTTTTTCCCAACCAGTTCTGGCACATGGCTGCTGGCAAGCCCCAGCCGAGCGAGCCAGTCCCCACGCACACAGCAGCACCTATACACACACCCACTGCAGGAGGGGTTCAGTCCCCACATCCCACTCCTAAGGGCAGAGAAAGGGCTTCTGAAAGAGCATCCCTCACTCCCTCTTGGGTTTTACACTGCCTGGGTCATGGGTCATGGGCTGGAGTTGAGCCCCAGGTGATGCACATGAAAGAATCACTTAAATAAGTAGGAGGCAGCTGATGTTCCTGGGAAGGGCAGGTGGAAATAGATCCCACCAGGACAGATGTGCCTGTAGCAATATGTTGCACAGAGCAGGAGCCAAGTGGTGAGCACTTGCATCAGGCTCTGCACCTCATCCATGCCTGCCTCTGCTGCTTTTTCCCTGCCCTAGTCCTTGCTGCCCCAAGGATGCTGCCAACAGGTGATACCCAAAATTTGTTCCTCCTCCATTCACTGCTCCCCTGAGCAGCAGGGCCAGCCAGGCTCCTGCACCTTGGGCTACCCACTATCCATGTGCAGAGCAAGGGGTGAGAGATGCAGTTCCAGGGGACCCCATGCTGCCTTCCCTCCAGTATAACACTGGTCCAGCATGCTTGGAGCACAGGCTGACCCTGGCTGGAGCATCCCTCCAAGATACGAGATGGGATGGAGATAAAAGGTGTCCTGGGGAAAGCCTGCAGCATGATCCTTGCTGGATGCAGAAAACAAGCAGCTGAGGATTTAAGAGCATGTTCTGAGCTCGCTGCTCTGTTTCCAGCTCCATTTGCCGTGGCTGCACTCCCCACCTAGCTCAGAGCTAAGGCAGCATCCAGGCAGAAATGGTAACTGGTGATAAGTAGCTGGTAACATACCCAAGCATGACAAGGGTGGATCTGCAGGGCCAGGCGTGCAGCCCACACTCACCTGCAGCTCCCAGAGCAGGAGGTGGGGGAGAGAAGACCAGAGCCATAACCAACGGGACACCCTCTGCTAGAAAGCACTGGTGTCTCAAGCTCAAAATAACATTTTTCAGGGAAGGAAGAAAAGGATGGGATTTGGAAAATCCAGATTCATATCTCTGCTTGGAAACCCCAAAAGCCATCAGTCTCCTGCACCCCAGCAGCAAGTTTCTTAAAAGCAGGAGCTCTCTCTCGCCTTAACTTTCCAGGAGACTTTCTAGAAGCCCCTGCGTTTGTCCAAAAAAAAAAAAAACAAACGGAACAAAGAACAATACTGAAACCTCAGGATTTTTTTCTCAGCGCAGAAATCCTGCTCTCCAGACAGCGCCGAGGCCTCGGTGCCCAAAGTTTCTGTCCAGCCTGGCTCCACAGGCTGAACTGGGGGGCAGCTGCGGGGTTCTACCCATCCGGGATGCAACTTTCCGCCAGCACCCCGCCTTCCAGCACCCCCAAACACGGGCGCTTTTGAAGGCGAGAGCAGCAGCGAGCCCGGCGCAGGGGAGGCGGAGGGGAGTGCCTGCTTCGGGCTTTTTCCCCCAAAGCCCTTTAGGCTCATACACGCTCACACACAAGCACAGTGCCCCCACCCCGGAACGCAGCCGTGCCCGTTCCCAAAGCCACAGGTGCCCCCTGCATCCCCCGAGGAGGCGGCGGGACCCCGGGCGGGGCTGCAGGGACGAGCCAGCCCTCCCGGGGCCGGAGGCTCCTTACCTGCCCGGTGCCGGTGCCGGCTCCGGGTGCCGCTGCCCGCAGCGCTCCGCGTCCCGCAAGCACCGCCCCGACGGGCGGGCGGGAGCGGGGCCGCGCCTGCGCCCCGCGCCCTCCGGGAACGGGAACAGGGAACCGGGAACCGGCACCGGGAGCGGGCACCGGGACACGCACCGG
The DNA here is from genome assembly GCF_029582105.1 of Oenanthe melanoleuca. NCBI lineage: Eukaryota > Metazoa > Chordata > Aves > Passeriformes > Muscicapidae > Oenanthe > Oenanthe melanoleuca. The sequence continues at coordinate 29,506,709 of NC_079333.1, read as the reverse complement.
GAACCGGCACCGGGACCGGCACAGGGACACGCACCGGGACCGGGACACGTACGGCACTGGGACCGGCACCGGCACTGGGACCGGCACCGGGACCGCGCCTGCGCTCCGCGCCAGGTCCGAGCGCCGGGACCGGCACCTGGACACACCGCGGGACCGGCTCCGGCAACCAGGGCCGGCACGGGCAGGGGGAGCCGGGAACGGGGTCGTGAATAATGGGAACCGGTGCTGGGAACGGGGAACGGGGTCGCGAACGGGAGAGCGAAGCGGCACCGGGAACTCGCAATCAGGCGCCGGAAAGCGGCACTCCGCACTGCTGGGAGCTGTGGTCACACTGGGAATGGAGCTGTGGTCACACTGGGAATGGAGCTGTGGTCACATTGGGAATGGGAGCTGTGGTCACTGCTGGGAATGGGGGCTGTGGTCACACTGGGAATGGAGACTGTGGTCACACTGGGAATGGGAGCTGTGGTCACACTGGGAATGGGAGCTGTGGTCACACTGGGAATGGGGGCTGTGGTCGCACTGGGAATGGGAGCTGTGGTCACTGCTGGGAATGGGAGCTGTGGTCACACTGGGAATGGGGACTGTGATCACACTGGGAATGGGGGCTGTGGTCACACTGGGAATGGGGGCTGTGGTCACACTGGGAATGGGGCTGTTGTCACACTGGGAATGGGAGCTGTGGTCACACTGGGAATGGGAGCTGTGGTTCACACTGGGAATGGGAGCTGTGGTCACACTGGGAATGGGGGCTGTGGTCACTACTGGGAATGGGGGCTGTGGTCACACTGGGAATGGGGGCTGTGGTCACACTGGGAATGGGAGCTGTGGTCACTACTGGGAATGGGAGCTGTGGTCACACTGGGAATGGGGGCTGTTGTCACACTGGGAATGGGAGCTGTGGTCACACTGGGAATGGGAGCTGTGGTTCACACTGGGAATGGGAGCTGTGGTCACACTGGGAATGGGGGCTGTGGTCACACTGGGAATGGGGACTGTGATCACACTGGGAATGGGGGCTGTGGTCACTACTGGGAATGGGGGCTGTGGTCACACTGGGAATGGGGGCTGTGGTCACACTGGGAATGGGAGCTGTGGTCACTACTGGGAATGGGAGCTGTGGTCACACTGGGAATGGGGGCTGTTGTCACACTGGGAATGGGAGCTGTGGTCACACTGGGAATGGGAGCTGTGGTTCACACTGGGAATGGGAGCTGTGGTCACACTGGGAATGGGGGCTGTGGTCACACTGGGAATGGGGACTGTGATCACACTGGGAATGGGGGCTGTGGTCACTACTGGGAATGGGGGCTGTGGTCACACTGGGAATGGGAGCTGTGGTCACACTGGGAATGGAGCTGTGGTCACACTGGGAATGGGAGCTGTGGTCACACTGGGAATGGGGGCTGTGGTCACTACTGGGAATGGGAGCTGTGATCACACTGGGAATGGGGGCTGTGGTCACTACTGGGAATGGGGGCTGTGGTCACACTGGGAATGGGGGCTGTGGTTCACACTGGGAATGGGAGCTGTGGTCACACTGGGAATGGGAGCTGTGGTCACACTGGGAATGGGGGCTGTGGTCACACTGGGAATGGGGGCTGTGGTCACACTGGGAATGGAGCTGTGGTCACACTGGGAATGGGGACTGTGGTCACACTGGGAATGGGGACTGTGATCACACTGGGAATGGGGGCTGTGGTCACACTGGGAATGGGGGCTGTGGTCACACTGGGAATGGGAGCTGTGGTCACTACTGGGAATGGGAGCTGTGGTCACACTGGGAATGGGGGCTGTGGTCACACTGGGAATGGGAGCTGTGGTTCACACTGGGAATGGGAGCTGTGGTCACACTGGGAATGGGAGCTGTGGTCACACTGGGAATGGGGGCTGTGGTCACACTGGGATGGGAGCTGTGGTCACACACTGGGAATGGGAGCTGTGGTCACACTGGGAATGGGAGCTGTGGTCATACTGGGAATGGGGCTGTGGTCACACTGGGAATGGGGGCTGTGGTCACACTGGGAATGGGAGCTGTGGTCACACTGGGAATGGGAGCTGTGGTCATTACTGGGAATGGGGGGCTGTGGTCACACTGGGAATGGGAGCTGTGGTCACACTGGGAATGGGGACTGTGGTCACACTGGGAATGGGAGCTGTGATCACACTGGGAATGGGGGCTGTGGTCACACTGGGAATGGGAGCTGTGGTCACACTGGGAATGGGAGCTGTGGTCACTGCTGGGAATGGGAGCTGTGGTCACACTGGGAATGGGAGCTGTGTTCACTGCTGGGAATGGGAGCTGTGGTCACACTGGGAATGGAGCTGTGGTCACACTGGGAATGGGGGCTGTGGTCACACTGGGAATGGGGGCTGTGGTCACACTGGGAATGGGGGCTGTGGTCACTACTGGGAATGGGAGCTGTGGTCACACTGGGAATGGGAGCTGTGGTCACACTGGGAATGGGGACTGTGGTCACACTGGGAATGGGGAGCTGTGGTCACTACTGGGAATGGGGCTGTGGTCACACTGGGAATGGGGGCTGTGGTCACAGCTGGGAATGGGAGCTGTGGTCACACTGGGAATGGGGGCTGTGGTCACTACTGGGAATGGGAGCTGTGGTCACACTGGGAATGGGAGCTGTGGTCACTACTGGGAATGGGAGCTGTGGTCACACTGGGAATGGGGAGCTGTGGTCACTACTGGGAATGGGGGCTGTGGTCACACTGGGAATGGGAGCTGTGGTCACACTGGGAATGGGAGCTGTGGTCACACTGGGAATGGGGGCTGTGGTCACACTGGGAATGGGGGCTGTGGTCACACTGGGAATGGGAGCTGTGGTCACACTGGGAATGGGAGCTGTGGTCACACTGGGAATGGGAGCTGTGGTCACACTGGGAATGGAGCTGTGGTCACACTGGGAATGGGAGCTGTGGTCACACTGGGAATGGAGCTGTGGTCACACTGGGAATGGAGCTGTGGTCACTACTGGGAATGGGAGCTGTGGTCACACTGGGAATGGGGGCTGTGGTCACACTGGGAATGGGAGCTGTGGTCACACTGGGAATGGGGGCTGTGGTCACACTGGGAATGGAGCTGTGGTCACTACTGGGAATGGGAGCTGTGGTCACTACTGGGAATGGGAGCTGTGGTCACACTGGGAATGGGAGCTGTGGTCACTACTGGGAATGGGAGCTGTGGTCACACTGGGAATGGGAGCTGTGGTCACACTGGGAATGGGGGCTGTGGTCACACTGGGAATGGGGGCTGTGGTCACACTGGGAATGGGAGCTGTGGTCACACTGGGAATGGGGGCTGTGGTCACACTGGGAATGGGAGCTGTGGTCACACTGGGAATGGGAGCTGTGGTCACACTGGGAATGGGAGCTGTGGTCACACTGGGAATGGGGAGCTGTGGTCACACTGGGAATGGGAGCTGTGGTCACTGCTGGGAATGGGAGCTGTGGTCACACTGGGAATGGAGGCTGTGGTCACACTGGGAATGGGGGCTGTGGTCATTACTGGGAATGGGGGCTGTGGTCACTGCTGGGAATGGGGGCTGTGGTCACTGCTGGGAATGGGAGCTGTGGTCACACTGGGAATGGGGGCTGTGGTCACACTGGGAATGGGGGCTGTGGTCACACTGGAATGGGGAGCTGTGATCACACTGGGAATGGGAGCTGTGATCACACTGGGAATGGGGGCTGTGGTCACACTGGGAATGGGGGCTGTGGTCACACTGGGAATGGGAGCTGTGGTCACACTGGGAATGGGGGCTGTGGTCACACTGGGAATGGGGGCTGGCACCACCCGGTAGTGGGAATGGGAACGGTGCCAGCTGGCGCTGGTTCAGGAGCTGGGGACCAGTCTGGTGAACTGGGAACCCTGCTGGGAATTGGGATCCAGGTCCAACATTGCCTGGGCACCAAGACTTGGGATCATCCAGAAAATGGGCCCATCAGTGGGAACAGGGGCTGGCACTGTTCTGGATAGGGAACAGGAATGGAGAATTGGGACTGTCCCGGTACCATCAGCACCAGCTGGGAGCTGGAACTGGGACCAGCACCTGCATACCTGGACTCTGGTACTAGCCACTGGGACCTTCAGGCACTGGCACTTGGCCCAGCATTGCCCTGGCAATGGATAATAGGACAAGGTCCCCCTGGCATTGCCTGGGACCTTTCCCTGGCACTGGGAATGGACAAACTGGAGCACCAGGGAGTGGGAGGCATTGGGACACGACCCATGGAGGGTGCAGGGAAGAGTCATCAGAGGTGCAGGCTTTGGGTGCAAAGGGCACATCCTCTGTAAGAAATAGCATAGGGCATGATCACAGCAGTTGAGGAGAGGGGTTTTCCAGCCCAAGACCAAAGTTAATCCTCTGTTCTCTAAAAGGGAAGCTGAGGCCCTGGGAATGTTCTGGGTGTGAAAGGCTGGGCATGTACTTGGCCTAGCTCACAAAAAGACCTTTTTTTTTTTTTTTTTTTTTTTTTTTTTTTTTTTTTTTGAAAACCAAACAAGAGCCACACAAAAGCTCATTCCCCTCAGTGGGAAGGAACCAGTGAGGTTTTACACACCCTCTGTCAGGCAGCTCTGATCTGATGCACTGACTTGACACACAAGCTTTATTGGTGGTGCTCATGGTTGGTCATAATTTAAGCCAAAAATAGATGGCAAGGGAAGCACAATTAAAGAAAACATTTGGAAGAGACAAGAATAAATTTCTCACATTTAAAATCGTGGGTGGTCAGACTCTTCTGAAAACAAGAAGACAGAGCTAAGGGTTAGCTGCTGCCTGCCAGCGACAGCGTGAATGCTGAAGGACATCTGCTTGCCACATTAGCAGTAATGCAGTGAAATTTTGGTGATAAAATTAGAAAGTAGGCTGTGCCCAGAGCAGCATGGCCTGGCACAGGCTTCTGTTCCCATCGAGGTGTCACCTGCACTGTACGTGGTCACCACGAATCACATGAGTAATTCACCTACTCCAGGACCAGCCATTTCCTCCAGGTTCTCATCATCTGAAACCCTCCTGAACTTTTCATATTAAGGTGTTTTCCTGTTAGTTTTGTGATTTCATTACTCATTCAATTCATGAAATATTTGTGCTACAATTATTTAAATTCACTTATTAGTTAAATGAAGAGCATGGCCAAAAATCTGTAGTTCCACGAAGGTTTGTTTGGCAGCAAAATCTTTTTTCTAACAATTTCCTTCTCTTTGCTTGTTTTCCCCTCTCCCCCAGAGAGATCTGAGCCCAGATCTCAGGGCTGCTCAAAACCAGGTGTTTCATACACCTCTGTTCTCTCCCCTCATTAAAATCACCCAAGAAAATAACCCTAACCCCTGCTATATTTAGGTCTCAAGCCTGTCCATGTTCAGTGCTGAACCATCACCCCTCCACAGTGGGAAACTTTGCAGCAAAAGGCAAAGACCAAAATAAAAGACAAACCCTCAGTCTCTGAAGATTTTTAGGGGGGAAGAGTAGACCCTAAACAGGGCTCCAACCCCAGAATCCCCTTAATAGCCTTAACACCAAGGGCAGGGATGGATGGTGCTGCTGCTCTCCCCTGGGAGGGCAAGGAGAGCATAGAGCTCTTTTGATTTGTGATGTGGTTTAATTGAGAGACACTCCATCAGTCTAAATTAATTAATATGATCATCCACCCGTCCTCTCACCAGCAGAGGTACCTCTTGCCCAGTTAGCCACTCTGGGCTTGCTTTAATAAAAAGTAATTTCCTACTGAGCTGTTTCACCAGTTTGACCCCAAAGCTGCTGAGGGGGAGGATCTCACTGCTGGGGACGTGGGGACAGAGTGGTGCAGGGAGTTTGTCACCTACATAGGTGATGAGTGATGCTGTGCAGAGCTGGGTGAAAGGATTAAAAAGAGGAAAGATGAAAAGAGAAAAAGGACTCACCCTTGAGACAAATCAACAGCAGGAGCCTGGCTTTTATTTTGTTAGCAGGCTGGAAAGCACTAGGGAAAAGCTGGAAAACATTAGGGAAAAGCTCTTCCACTGCATTTAAGCAGCAAGTGGGTCCCCAGACGTTCTCATGCCCCACAGGGACGTGGAGCCCCAGCCTGCACTCGTGGCAGGCCCAGACCTTCCTGATTAACTTAGTTGCATTTTCGATTTCAGCCTCAGCAGGGAAGGAAAATTATGTAAATACGATTCATAGCGACACTTCACGTCTCCCCAGTGTCATGCAAATGGAGCCACAGTGACAGGGCTGACAGGAAGGCTGTGCAGGGGAAAGGAAGGAATAACTATGCTTTAAAAGCTGACCCCCAAAATAAGTAGGAATAAGGTAAAAGGCAAAGTGGATGAGGAAAGCTGCAGCTGGTAATTCCTCCAACAAATAGAACATCATTATTCACTCTGGGATTTGAAAGCAGATGACTTAGTGAGGTTTTCCTTCCTCCCAGGAACATTTGTTGTTCTTCTTATGCAGGGGACCCCCAAGGTGAGATTTAATCCCGGGGTGGTTCGAAGTGTGTGTCTGCCTGCCCAAAGCAGTGGGAGTTGAACTGCTCAATCCTGCCATCCCTGCTCCTGCAGTGCCAGCTTTGCCCTCCTGGGTGAGAGAAGTGGCACGTAGGCTGCAGGTGGGCAGTTGGGTGTCCTCACTTTCCTGCCATGGAGACACAGGGAGCAACCTCCAGCAGCCCCTTCCCCAAGGAGGAGCTGCCTGGTGAGAGTTCTAAGCGCTGATGATCCCATCAGGTTGCAATCTGCTGCTTCTCTTTGAAGACATCACAAAATGAGCCTCTGTTTGTCCATGTGCACTTGAATTAAGCCTCATTGTTCTGAATTCTGCAAAGTTTTTCGCCCCTGAGTTGCAGCCTCTGGAATACCAGTAATGTATTCTCTCCTTTCCCTCTCCACATGATTGCAGCATAATCTCCTACTCACTTGATTTATTTAACCAGGCCTTCAGATGCTCCAGTAATGGGAGTCATTTAGGTCCCTCTGCAGATATGTATTTATTTATTGCTGTTCATTTTAACTGCAGAGCCAGTTGGCAGAAGAGACGCAAGGCTGGGGTCACAAGGATGTTAAATTATTCGCTGTCAAAAATAGCTGGTTCAGAAAGTTAAATTAAGCAAGGTCACTCAAGGTCATAGTCAATCACTGGTGGGAGGAGATGGGCATTAATTAGCTCTTTTATTTATGGGGGTCATCACGACCAAAGACCAGCAGTTGTAACAAAAAGGCAAACTGTAGCAACTCCGTATTTTTGGCAGAAGCAGCTCTTGGATGAGAAGCCAAATTGCTGCCCTTGACCACGATGGAGAAGTTGAGGCTGTTGAAAGGCAATGTTGTGATGTTCAGCAAGAGCCTGTGGAGCCTCACAAAGCATGGGTGGGGGACTTTCCCCTTTCAAAGCCTTTCTCAGGGCTGAACTCAGCAATGCTCCTTCCACAAAAACCCTTTGCCAGAGGCTGGGGAGGTGCTTAGCAGGGTGGATGTCTCAGAGGGCACCTGAGATACTTGGGGTTAACTTTGGTCACTTGTGCAGACAAGCCCTTGCCTGAGATTTTGCCACCTCTCTTGGCAGGCAGTTCAGAACCTGCATATCCATTCTGCTAACACTTGTATTTCATTTTCCATTTGAACTTTTCCTCCTAGTTTAAGACTGCCTAGGGTCAGGCCTCTGCTCCCTTTCCATCCTCCTCTACCGTGCACTGCCAGGGACATGATTTAGTGGTGGACTGGCAATGCTGGGTTAATGGCTGGCCTCAATGACCTTAGAGCACTTTCCCAGCTTAAGTAAGTCTATGACCAGTAGGACATTCAGTTCATAAACTGGGTAGGAATAACCTGGGGCCACTGGCAGCCAGAGGATCCTCACTTTGTAGCTCGTTGCACGACCATCCCCAGGAGAGCAGCAGGAACAGGCACCCAAGTATTTAATGGCAGCAATGACATCTCTACCCAAAGGTCTGTACTGGAACTGCTCATTGTGAAAGGACCCCTTTGGTCCCAGTTCCTGCATTTTCTGCAATGCAAGGTGGAAACCATAAGGATTCCTGATGGAACCCACCCTCTGCCTCACTGAGTACGTTGGTTTGGGGTGCACAGCACTCTGATCTGCACCGTGGCTGGTTGGCAGACAGCTCATGCTAATTGAGAACTGTGCTGGGAAATCCATACCATTAATTAATTGTCTTTATCAGCACTCATTTCTGCACAGTCACAAATCAAGCAGCTCTCTATTGGGCTGTCTGCTAGTAAAGCAACGTGGAAGGCAAACAGCAAGAAGCTCCGTGATTAGAGGAATGAAATCATGGCATCGAGGTTTGTACTGGAGGAAAGGGATTGATGCTGCACCTGAGAGCTGTGGCCCTGAGAGATGCTCAGAGTGGCCTTTCCCTGAAAAACTAGGGAGGTGAATCAGTAGAGGAAAGGTTATCTGGGATTGTATCTATAGAAGGTAACTCAGATATCACAAACCAAGCTCTGGCAGCACCTGGCTGATTTAGCATTTAGTGTTCGCTATCCTGAATCCTCCTTGAATCCTTTTCCTTAGGGGTGACACAGGCATGGGAAATGGGGCTGAGGTCACCAGGTGAGAAAAAGGTGAGAAACCTTTTGCTCAGCACTGCATAATCAACAGAGAGCTGGACTTACTCTAACACCTTCCTACTCTGCATCGCTCTGGTCTCCTCTGTGAGTGCTTCACAGAACCACAGAATGGTTTGGGCTGGAAGGGACCTTAAAGATCACCTAACAACACCCCCCCTGCCATGGACAGGAACATCTTGTGCTAGGCCAGGTTGCTCCAAGCCCTATCCAACCTGCCCTTGAACACCCCCAGGATGGGTAGGACCTCTGTTACAGAGACAGGCAGAGAATTGGGGTTGATCAGCCAGGAGAAGAGAACTCTCCATGGAGACCTTAGAGCACCTTCCAGTGCCTAAAGGGGCTACAAGAGAGCTGGAGAGGGACCTTTGACAAGAGCATGGAGTGATGGGACAAGGAAGAATGGCTTCAAAGTGACAGAGAAGCTTTAAATTAGATATTGGCAAGAAATTCATTCCTGTGAGGATGTTGGGGCACTGGCACAGGTTGCTCAGAGAAGCTGCAGCTGCTCCATCTCTGGATGTGCTCAAGACCAGCCAGGATGAGGGCCTGGAACAACCTGGTCTAGTGAAAAGTGTTCTGTCCGTGGCAGGGGGTTTGGAACTAAATGGTCATTTAGTTCCCTGCCAACACAAACCATTCTACAATTCCTGGCCCCAAACCCTCCAGGACTTTGGTCATCATTCAGCCATGACCACCCTCCTGGAGGGGGCCAGGGCTCAGCTGCTTTGGCAGGGGTGCACCTCTGCCTGAGACAGACAGTGGTATAGAAATTCAGTCAATGACCTTGGTTTTTACACAGGATTTTCCACAGTGAGAAGCAAGACTGTTTGGAAAACAAGCAGGTTATCCTACATTCCCTAGAGTGGAGAGGAATGAAAGGAGCAAATGGCACCGCTGTTCTCCCAACTGCTCTTTGTTTATGACAGGTCAGAAGCCACCCTAACAAATGCTGACTCCAAACAGTCCTGACAAGCATTTTTCAGGCAATTTGCTTGCTGATCCTATTCTTCACAAAGAGAAGAAAAGAAGGAAGTTTTTTTTTCTCCTGCAGAGAGAAATGGAAACTCCTGATTCCAGCAGCTCCTGAGCTGGGCATGGCAGAGCTGCACATCAAGGCTCTTCCACAAAACTCTTCTTGCAGATAAATAGGTTGTGATATAAAATCAAATAAGATCTTGGCTTGGCAAGCCAAAATAATCCCTGGGATCACTTGAATTACTTTGGATTTACACTGGTATAACAGAGACCTAGTTTTTCCTGATAAAAGCTTCCCTCTCCTACCAGACATGCTCTCTGTGCAAAAACAGTGGCTCATTCCTGAAGGACTCACAGAAAGGCAGAATTTGCTTTTCCTAAGGAAATTTTGGAAAATCCTGCTGTGTTTTGAGTTTCTCCTTGTTTCCCAGTTGCCTAGCAATATTGCCCATTTATAAGGGGCAGATATCAGAGCACTGCCTGGTTCCTGTGGCAGAAGACTTTGTCCTTTCAAGCAGTGGTTACCTTTGGACTGCCTTCCTTAGCTTTTGGAGTGGCCATACCCGGGGAGGAGGAGCAGGCAAATGTTGGACCTAATGGGAGCACCTTGCTCAAGTCCTTGCTACCACTAATGTGGAGCACAGCTCCCAGAAGAAGATAAATGTGACTCAGATTATTCTCTGCAAGACCAGACAGTAGGATGAGTAGCCAGCAGATCTGAAAGGACAATTTTCCCCAGGAATTCATTCATTTTGTGCAATATATTTCTTACTGAGCTACCTCAAACATACTCCAGGACCCATGTATTGGCCACTGACATCCACTGCATTTCAAGGAAATGGATGTTTTAGAGGGGCTGAGGGCACTTTGCCACAGTGGCCATGTGTTCCAACAATCCCTTTATTCCCCTGCACCAGGAACCATGTCTGCATGTTTTCATCACTATCACCCCATGGGAACTTGACACCTGTGAATTTCCCCACCACCTCCAAGGAAGGTATTTTCATTGTACAACCTTCTCTTCTTCAGCAAGGAATATCTCTAGGACATGTCCTGGAGGCTTGTAGGGTACTTCCTTCTATGTACTGTTTATCAGCCTAACCTTGACCTAACATCAGCATTCAGCCAGCTCTAGCACTTGTGCTGACTCCTGCAGTTGGTGAGGAAACCAACTCCAAAATCTGCTCCCAGGTGTCTCTGATTACAGAACTCAGGGGAAATTGCTTGGGTATTAATTGGAGAGGTCACCTCCACTCCTCAGCTTCAACTGGGCTGAGCTTCAAACACAAGGCAAACATAAAACCATCAGTGCAGTCAAGATTTATTTGCTGCGGTACAGACAGGCTGGAAAGGTAGGCTGTGGGGGGAAAACAGTAGTGATGTAATTCTTCCTGAAAACCCCAGGAGCAAGGCACTTCTTAACATCCTCATCTAAGGCCTGAACTGTAACTAAGATGCTGTGCTTGGGAGTTCACAAGAGCCTTGACTTGGGTACTCAATGTTTGCTCTGAAATCATCCTCCTTTCTTGCAGTGTCTGGTGATTGACTTCTGCTGCTTCCTCCTCTCCAAACTTTATGTTTTAGGGGAAAAATGCTGTACTGTAGCCAAAAAGACTATGTAGGAGAAGGAGATGTTCCCAAATGTACTTTTTTTCATAGATCTTTGACACCAGTAGTTTTTCACTGCTGCCAGTCTGAGAAAGCATAATTTTAAAAGCTCTGGATATGCTTTTAAAAAATGCACTGAGAAAAGCAGCAATTATCCAGCAGAGCTGATGAGACTGGTCCTTACCAGCAGACAGTCCCCTCACACACCAGTGATCTGGAAGCTAATTAAACCAATGGCATCTTATATACCTCGATTTCCCTCTTTTACAAAGTTTTAGAGAAGAGGAATGTTTCAGTCTTTAGGAGAATATGACAGTAATATTCTACCAGAGAAGCTGTGGCTGCCCCATCCCTGGCAGTGCTCAAGGCCAGGTTGGATGGGGCTCTGAGCAACCTGGGATAGTGGGAGGTGTCCCTGCCCATGGCAGCAGGGTTGGAACTGGATGATCTTGAAGGATCCCTTGCACCCAAACCATTCCATGACACTAATTTTAGATGCTCTGTATCACCAGTGCAGCCTCAGACATGGTGACAAGACCCCCTAAGTTTTCAGAGGGTTCCCAGAAACGCTTCTCCACAAACCCCAAAACTATGACATGTCCAAAGCCTGCCTAAACTTCAGCAAACCCTGCTGATTTAGCTATGGGGTTTTATTTTTTTTTTTTTTTTTTCAAACCTTATTTACTTGGCCCCCCAAATAGCTTTCTCCCTTTTTTTTTTGTGCAACACAACTGCATTTACTTAGTCAAGTAAAGGAATAATGATACTGTTTCTGAGGAGAGCTGTGGTGCTGCCAAGAAGCAGTTGCCTCATTAAATCTGTGTCATATCTACTTTCACTCACACAAGGAGGCATGTCTTGGCTGCTGGACAGTGGTCAGGAGCTGGGAATTTGGGCTTTTTTGTGTTTCAGATTCTCAGTGTTATTTTTTTTTTACAAAGGAGTTGGTGTTGCACAGTCTGTCGGATGCAATGGTAAAAAAATCAGGATCCCTCTGATCCTGCATAAAAGTAAATATCAATCCATTTTCTGGAGAAAATGATACCCAGCTCACAGTTAGCATTTTCCTTGCAACGTGGAAGAAAGCAGAGTTCTTCCAATTCTCTCCTGACTCTGCAACTGTATGGCTCGTGCTGCAATTACTGATCTCATTAACAAAGCTCTGCCAGACCTGGCTGGGACTGGGAGAGATCTAGGGAAATGGTAGGTGCTGCAAGAAGAGGTAGGGCTGATTCACAGCTTGGCTATCTTCCCTCTGAATCAGCAGGAAAATAATATACAGGCTAGCAATTGGAGACAGCAGCCAGCAGTCCTCCTTGCAATCTGAAGTTCTCCTTATTTTTCAGTCATCACTCAGGTAATTTCACTCACTTTCCAGTTATGTTAATTAGCAAACAATTGTGTGAAGCATTTGATGAGGAAAAGCAAAGACAAAATTAATAGCTTTACCTTTAATTCTCTGTGGAGCCTCTGGTTTCACCTGGGAGAGTGTTTGCAACCTGAATGCCCAGGACTTGCCACAGTGTTTAGAGTGGACCTCAGGTAGTCTGGGCTGTGGAAGAAGATAATTTCTGCTGCATGGGGCCTGTGGCAGGGGTTTGGGATATCTGATCAGGGTGCTGCATCCTTTGAGAGCCCCTGATCTTGCCCAAAGATTTCCCTGGGTGACAGCACTGTCTCACATGCACATCTCTGTATTTTAAAAGGGAAAAAGAGGAAAAACTGACCCAGCAGTAGTCACATAGCACAGAAAGACCAATCACCATGTATGAGGCTGGGAAATCTTACTGCCCAAGGATATAAATCCATCTCAGAGCATCTAGATTACTTCATCTTTGCATATGGTGTTTTAATGGCTGATGATACACACAGCCAGTGAAATGTCTTTTCATTGTTAGATGACTTTGCCAAAAAGAAGGCATTAAATCCAAAAGGAGGTAGAGGAAAAAGTGTTTCAAAAGTTTCTACTTCAACTCTGAAATCTGGAAAAAAATTTAAAAACAAAATCCAGTTTAGTGGTGTCAATAATTTAGAGAAAAAAGGAAGATGAAATTCCCCTTTGCATTCAGCTTCTTACAAGGTGAAAAGCCCAAAGGAGGGACAAGGCTTGTGTCTAGCTGAGCTATTGGGGAATGTTTCCAAGTCTGCCTTGGGAGTGGGCAGGCAGGGGAGGCAGTAGGATCCCTGTCACCAGAGGTTTCAGAGAGGCTGAGCTGTGCTAGGGCATGGCAGCTGCAGGGATGGAGCATCGTGCCAGCCCTCACTGGTTCTCTCATCCCCCCAGGGGAAACAGGGTAAGGCCCAGGCACAAACACCCCCGTGCTTTTGGTACAGCAAGGCTGTGTGCCACTTTTGATCTAGGGCTGAGTTGATCAGTGAGACACTTCCGCCAGGGACACAGGGCTTGTCCCTTCCTCTGGACACCTTAATTGAAGAGGAAATGCTCCTCTCATACCCACAGATTAATGTTGGCAGCCTGAGGTCAGGAGAGGTCCCACAGCCTCATTTCTGGGTGAGTGCAAGTGATTGCAGGAATCACATCATTCATTCCTCATTAGCCAAGCCAAGGAAAAAACCCTATCCTTTAATACGAGAGCAGTAGAGTTTTAGTCCTCACTTTGACATGAACCATATCTTACAGCTCACAAAGATGTATGTTCCTTTCCAGGACCCATGTATGAGACTTAAAATTACTGTCACAATTTAATGAATAAAATGAGACTCCTTCTGCCCTCTCTAATTTGCTGACTTCCAACTTCAAGCCTCAGGAGCTTGAAGCTTCAAGCTGCCATCTCTGGTATTATCAGATAGTGTGTATATATACACCATTAAACTATGGCTCTCTAAGCAGACAGCCAAGCTGGCCATGGATTCAGGCAGAATAACACCAGGATTTCATTTGAAATTGGAGGTTGTGAAGAGGTGTTCTTTACCTTCAGCCTTCCCACGTGAAGATGTTTCCACTCCAGACATAAATCACAAGCCTTGCTGGAGGAATTGCCTCCAGTCCTGTGTTTAGCACTGTTGAATCCAACTAAGGGAAGAATGCCCAGGTTTTTATTTTGATTTAGGGTTCTGCCCTTAATGTGTTTAAACACTGATTTCCCCTAAAGCCTGATCATTATGAGTTGGACCTGGGGTTGTTGCTGTCATGGTTGTACAAACCTGACAAGGGGCTGCTGGTGTGCTCTGTGATGCTTACTGGAGAGGAAGGGATGTGCTGGGATGTAACACAGCTCATGGCATGGGAAAAAGGCTTTTTACTCCATCCTGAACATGAACACCACATGATGTGAGCATGTGGACAAAGCCACGTAGTATCAGATGTCCTGGGCGTTACCAAAGAGCCAGAGCCACTCTGGAGGGATGTGCATGAGTGCCTTGGTTGCAAAGCAAATTGATAGTGAACTGTCAAATCCAGGGGGATGTGGCAGACAGATTTTCAGCAGAAACAAGTCCACAGCGTTAATCAGCCCTCCTGCTTTAATTAATGTCAGCAGCAAGAAAACAGCTGGAGTTTGTTTGCTTTTGGGATAACCTGTGTAAAAATATCCCTTCTGCAGCAGCTCTGTTTTCACGCTGTGGCTTGCAGGTTCATTGTCGTTTTTCATTTTGTAACTAGCACTTAATTTTGCATTCATTTCAGGTGAGGTGGGATGTTAAAAATGAGATGATTAAAGAAAAAATCCTAAACAAATGGAAGAAAAAAACCCAGAACAAATAAACCCTTGGAGGACTCCAAATTAACAAAACCCTGTTAAGTAACAAAACCCTGTGAAGCAATGAGTCACAAGTGCCTGGACAGGTTTGCCTGGCTGCAGAAGGGATCTGGTTGTTCTGTTCATCACTTCTCCTACCTGTGAAGTTGGATTTGTCCCCAGGCTTCTCCAACACTGCAGTATTTTAACAAATGTACTCCGTTCCGCTTTCGGCACTGAGTCAACACACCAGCTATGAGCAGAAAGCAGTGCTAAGGTTAGACACCCACATAAATCACTGCAGCTCTGATACTCAGCCAGCCTATAAATATGAGGGGTTTGACATCAGTTTACATCAGCAGAGTAACTTGCCTAATTCCCTTCCTGTGGGATCATGCGAGCTGCTGCTGATTAGCACTCACCTACCTGGTCTCCAGCTGAGAGATCAGAGTCAGCACCTGGATGTCCCAAGGTGCTGCTGGGTGCTGTGCTGTGGGCACAAGTCCACAGGACCTGCACAGCCCCTGCTCCAGCTGGTCCCTGTGTGTGTCAGGGCCACTAATTACTGCTAATTTCATTAAGTTGGTGTGTGCCTCTGGCATGCATTATAAAGTCAGTCTTAGTGATTAATGTGGTTGGATGTTTTTAGTGGCTATTTGTATTGCTGTAGCAGCTGGAAAGTGTCATGCACTGAGAGCCTTGGGTGTTGGATGAGCAAGGTGAGAGATCCAGCTTGGGGGTGACTCACCTTGGAAAGGAGTTTAGAACCCAGGATGCTAAATTAACTATAGTGATTGCAAAATAGTCCTGAAGCAAATCCACAGTTTCTGCTTGTAGGTTGGGATGTTTTATCCATCACACACAGTGCTTCACACAACATTAGTTCTGTCTGGGCAAATACAGAGCTTTACGTGTCCCTTACATACAGAAGGTGAATGAGGACATCATTCCAGCTCTGTTCCTGCTGAGTGTGCAAGGGACCTCTACTTGAGCTCATCACATTATCTCCTCTTGGGTGACTGAGTTTGAATCCAGACATTTGTCCTTGTCCTGCTTCTGTTGATCCTCTCCCATGCCAGCACAACCATGGTCCATGTCTCCATGGGGACCCATCAGAGGAGTCCCCAGAAGTAACCCACAGAAAAGACAGATCCACCACAGCTTCATTAGTGACTCCATTGTCCCATCCATCTCCATGAACTTAGCAACAAATATCCAGGCTGGATAGTCAGTTCCTCTGGAAGCAAATCTCTCCATACAGAATCATGAATAGCCAGATCTATTATTAGAGCCACTGGGACTTAAGTGGTACAAGTATAGACCTTCATTTTTAGCCTTTGAACAGACTGAATTAAAATTAAAAAAAAAAAAAACCCAACTCCAACAAAAAAACTCCCCTCTGAAGAAACCCAACCTATAAAACCCACCCCCAAAAAAAACCAAAACCAAACAAAAACAAGGGGGGAGTTGAAGTGGGGGGAAAGAGAGAAATTAATAAAGCTGCAAGTAAATTGGCAGTCTTAAAAGGGAATCATCAAGCTCAAAATTCAATTTTCTCTTTGTGTGCTTTGACGGAACCACAATGTTTTTTATCCCCAGGGAAATTTTGAAGTATTACTCAGTTCTAGACCAGCCACAAGCTCAATATGCAAAGCTGGATTTCACCCAGCCCCAGTGTCTGCAGAGTCTGGATGTGCCTCTGTACACAGCACCAGTGAGGGAGGTGGCACAGCTTGCCCCAGCCATTTATACCAGTGGCTCTGAGGTTTGCTGCCCTGGGGCTTGGTTCCTGAATAGTCAATTCCAGGCTGTGCCTGCAGAGACAGCTTTGAGAGAGAGAGAAGCAGGAGAAAATGGGGTCTCTGAGCATCTAGGAGAGCAGCCAGAAATGGGGAACATACCTTATGGCCATTAACAGACTCTGGCTGCTGGGGTGTGATGAGACTTGCTGGATCAGTGCCTGGCTGTCCACAATTCCTGCCTGGAAAGGTTCTGCCCTGCAGTGATTATCCTCCTCTCTCACTGAAAGGAACAGGAAAAGGCTGAAGCAAAGGGTGTGCAAACTGCATGCTCTGGGCCCTCTGCACGTTGACCTGACTCCTGCCTTCTCCTCTCCCACCTGCAGTCCCTTCCAACTGGTGTGTGCTGGGGAAGGCTTTGAAGGGACGATGGTCCTGAACTATTTACAGCCAACACTACACCTCTGAGCAAGGCCCAGTGCTCAAAGGGCCCCAGCAGAAGGCAGAAAGACTGAGGAACCCTACTGCCATGGAGGCTCCTGGCTGCAGGCAGCTTCCCCATCCATGCAGGACACACAAATCCTGCTGCTCTACTGGCACACCACCAGCCAAGATGTACAACCACCCGTCTACTGAACAGCACCCAGATGAACCAGCCAGCCCTGTGCACCACAAAAGCCAAGAACCACCTGGGAAAAGTTGTATTTAAAACAAAATTCTTTAATAGTTTGTACTATAAAGACACAAATTAGTGCTTGACTGCAGCATGAATAACAAATGAAACATATTAAATATTTCAAAGCTACTGTGCTTCAGAAAACAGGATATGCTGATACATATAAGCCTGATGTTAGTTAGCAGCTGGTTTGGTAAGGAAGAGTCAGTTCAGTGTATCAAAAATGTCAATAAGCATTTCTCAATGCAGCTGTGTTCTACAAGTCAACTGCTACTGATGTGTCACAGTGTTATCTATCTGCAACTGTAGTACTGAATTTCAGGAAGAGAAACCCACATGTTACAACTCATAGCGTCAATGTTAGGAAGTTTGGTCAGGTAATGAACAGATTTCATGTCCACTCCAGGTGGATAGATAGTGTTTGATCAGACTGTAACATCATCTGTACATTAAGCTGAGATCAACAACCAACAGGAAACAGTCACCATCAATTTGGAAAATCAAGAGAAAAAATAGTTTCTGTTAAGTCAAAGGTGTAACTACTGCTTATGCTGCTTGAAAGCCTCTCTTCCAAAATCCAGGGAGCAATGATATACACAAACAAAGTTCTTCCACAGCTTTAATGTAGAAAACATTTTGGTACTTAACTTGCTATGAGCCATTTTATTCAGCACTGTCTTTGGAGAAACACATATATGTTCCAGAGCTTTGGGGACAGAAGGAGGAATCTAAGATTGTGCTTATAGCTATTCCTGGGGACAAATTAGCAAAAGACCCTTTATCTTTACATTTTTAAAAATCTTAACAATCTGCTCTTAAACATCAGGCAGATTCAATTTGTGTGATATATATGCAAAAAAAGAAATTGCAGGCACTGGTTTAGGGTCTCACATGAACTCCGAACTTGGTTCTTCTTAAATCTACAATTACATACTTAGTCTAACCTAAACAATTTCAACAAGCAAAATGGGAGAGTTCTGCAGTATAGTAAGAAGTTCAGGCATCAAAGATGCCTATCAAACTGTACATACAAATCCCCCTGTCCCAGCCCTGTTAGAGCATCTGGCTGGGAGCTCCAACAAGGGGGCTCCACATAAAGTGCTTGCTTGATTGCTGCACCCTCACACTGTCACTGAACTACACAACCCAAAATAAAGACTTCCTGTACAGGTAAATCCCTCACCCAGCTTTCAAAGCCTGGAAAGATGCAACACCAGGAAAATGGGTAGCCAGGCTCAAGTTTCAGTATTGGATAACTGGAAAGCCACTAAGAATAGCGCTGTGATTCCTGCAGAAGGAGAATTTTTAACAAAAATTAACCCTCACCTACCAAAGACTTTGTCTTACAGACCTCAAAGAAAACATAGACCCAGCTCTCAGAAAAGCCTTGTAACAACAAGATCAGGCACTTGACAGCTGTAGGCAGTTGTGCGTGAGAAACTGAACAAAGAAACCCAAAACCAATTTTAATAGTTATATAGAATGTTCTCTGTCTTTAGGTTATAGACTCTCAAACAAAGCTGGCAGAGGACATTCCAGATAGGTTAGAAATGCATTCATTCATGTACAAAACAATCTATGTCACGTTCCATCCTCATAGAACAGCCCTAAGTCATCTACAATGAACTGAATGTAACAGAAACTACATCACTTCTGTGGTGAAGAGAGGAAAGTTAAACGTATAAATAGCAAAACATTCAAGTATCTAAAGTGCAGATACCAGGAGGGTGGTTGATGTAATACTATGGGATTCTGTGCTTAATCTTTTGTTATTCTTTTTTTATGTAAGATTTCTTAATCTCCTTCTGGCTTTGCTCTGCTCATGTGTAATAAAGACTCCATCATTTATCCCTCTTCATGATAAAGTCTCACAGTCAAACAGCACTTAGCAGTTAAAATCTCCCACTCCTGACTTATAAAGTGCAGATGGAGTTTAAAGTAAACTGAAAGTTTTACCTGAAGATATTAATCTAAATTATGGGGCACACATTTCCCCAAAATGGATGTGTGTACCCAAATTCTGATGTCTGCTAAAGAAAACAGCAGGGCTGCTCTGTTACATCTCCTCTGACTGAGCAGTGCTGTACTGAATTGTTTCACCACCTGCTATTAAAATGTGTAATATATTCACAGAGAGAAACAGGTTTGAAAAACAGTATTACTGCAATCCTTGAATGCAGATTAAACAAGGTGATAGTGACTGTGAGAAACACTGGTGGTATTGGGAGGATTTTTTGTTGCTGAGATTCACATAGCAGTGTTTCCTGAAAAAGACATTCAGCTGCTTGAAAGGAGGTGTTAAAAGCAAATCCACGATGGCCAAAAGAATCAACTGCATTTCAAATCGTACAATTCAGCTTTAGCCAAGCAAGACAGCACAGATAAGGATTAAAAGAGAATTAAAACTAATTATAGAGCAGTATTTTCCACTATATCCTTCCCAGAAGATTTTGCTACACCTGTCTGAATTCAAGTCCTCCTACTCAAATCTCTGTCTACAGCAGCCAGACTTACACAAAGATTAGCAGCAAACTGAGCACAAGCTGTAAGTGACAGACACCAAACAAGTGAGGATGCTTGCAGGGAGTGAACAGAATCAATACAACACTGTTGCCACTCCCAGGGGCTGCATGGTCTAAGTCAGGCTGCTCTGATGTGCACACATTCAGGCAAATGTAATTAAGGGCACAGGTATGATACAATACATGACAGAGGTAGACTGGCAAGTGGTAACACTGCATATTCCAACTCTGACTAAGGGAAAGTTTTAAACCCTTGTGGGAAGCACATCAGCCCTGTGCTAACAGAAAAACCATTAAGATGAAGTCTGGAGATGACTAATCCCGCTAGCCAATGGCACTGCCTTTGAAACATGGATGAAATTCCTCCTCACATCTTCAGTTCTGGAGAATGTCTTGAGCTGTATCTAAAAAAATCTAAATTCACAGAAAAAAGAATGGGTTTGATCTGTACTGTAAGAGTAATTTTGAAGTTTTTTCTCTTATTTCCAAGAAAGAACTTTTAAGCTCACGGACTGCAGAGCTACTTGCTGCTCATCTGCGTCAAACTGATGGTCGTATTTGTGGCAGATTCCCTGGTTCTTCATAGATGTTAAGGAATAGAAGATTTCATTGCTATTAAGTCTGTCCAACACATCCTGTAGAATTCATATCAAATGACACCTGCTACTTCCAGCTACTTCCTTAAAGTAGCTGCTGTCTGAATCCTACTCAAATAATTGGATCACATGACTTGCTAACATGTAGTGCAAGAAAAGTTTAGCATATACTGCTCTAAGGTCTGTAGAAAAAAAAAAAAAAATCAACATTGTCATACAAGTGATATAAATAAAAGTCAATTAACAGACATTTAACACATTACAGGAGTAAGAATGTATGTCCTTCCAGGCACTAGAAAAGGCAGTCTGAATTTCAGTGACATGCAGTTAAAACTGGCTTGTCATTTTCAATATCACTCACAAGATCAATAAGGCAGTCAAACCAAAGCACCCATGATTTTAGGTTATTTATCCTAAGAAGGATACACAGGTAAATTACATTCTTCAGGGTCTAATATAACCTGTTGAAAGAAAGGCTGCTGGCAGAGTGGTAGAAGTGTGTATGTTTTTGGTCATTTGGGAATGTAGGAAGAAGCCAATTTGCATATTTTTTAAAAGAAGAAAACATCAATGACAAACAATACATGAATGAAAAACTAACAGCAGTATAAAATTAAAATATGAGCTTTTCCAACTTTTCTTTTAAATTCTGACAATTCAACAAGATCTGAACCCTCCCCCCATCATAGACTTCCTAGCTGCAAATGTGTAAAGAATCCACAAATTTCTTTAAAATATACCAATGTAGAGATGCCTGATCAATAAGAAAATGGCTTTTCAAGACCTTCTGGTTCTTGCAATTACTAAAATAAACAGAGCCCCCAGATCCTTCAATAACAAAACTAAGGCCACTAAAATAAAGGGTTTTTGATTTCCATAAAAATAATGTCATACCTAGCAGATGTCACCAGTGACTGTTGATATGTCTTGCTGCTGTACTGCTTCTCTTACTTCTCCCCTAACTTATGAACACATGTAAACAGAGTAAATAAGACTATAGGATACATTGTGGAAAAATGCTTGAGAAAGCCTGAAGGTCAACAGGCAGGCACTTATTTTCTAGCTACATTTTTGAAACAGTTCTCAAATCTCTTTACAAAAAATATGCCTTCTGAATAATTAAAGACACCTGATGCACAACAGCTTTTTCCTACCTCTGTGCTAGCTCTGCTAACTTCTTTCAGTCTGAAGAACACTCAAATTTCCCAACACAGGTGCTGACCTTGTCTATGGAACTGGAGCCTACTGATGCCAAAGCTGTTCTAAAATTACTCTTCAGGTGTCTTTACAGGGTGTACAGGTTGAAATGCACTGCTTTCAGCACGTACTTAAAACTCATTGAACTCACTCAAGGTTAAGTATCTTTTCCCAGTGCAGTTTGGGGTTATTTGATCTCAAGGATCCAGGGTCATCACATAACAGAAGCCACATTTTTATTTGGAGTTTCACATCAGCAGGAGATTTACTGATGGATGCCAAAGATGCAGAGAAAGTGCAAACATTAAAGGGAGGAGACCATTTTAGCCAGCACTGATTGTTCAATAGTCAGGACTCTGTGACCTGGGAGACAGCTTTACAGCTACATTACCACTCTGCTGCTGTGAGCATGCTGTAATTCAATATAGAATGGGATTTTTGGATCAGTCTGAGCATTTCCCTTTTTTCCTTCATAACAAGAAGGAGAAATCCCTCAGAGCATCAAAAGCAGACAAAAATTGCATAGAATGGCACCATGTAGGCACAGAGATAAACTCTGCTAGTTGCCCCAAAATCAAGAGCATCAAAACTACAGCCTTCACATGAGGTATATTTTGAAAAACTGTGTTAAGTTTAATGTTTTCTTTACATTTACTTATTAACTTTCATCAGCTGGGTAGATAAAAATTGCAGAAAACAGTGTTTGTCTCCCCCCTTAATCCCCTAAGTCTGGTTTTAAAAGGTGGCCAGCTTTCTTACAGACTAAGCATGTGATAGATTAAAAGCAAAGCACTGCCACTTGTATTTGGGGATATCTTCAACCTCAGTCTTGTTCTTTACTCCTCCTTTGAAGTTTCTCAGTAAGAAGATGCTTCTGAAAGACCAATATTTAAGACTTGTAAAATAAGAGAAAGATGAATTCAAAGCTGAACTAGAGCACATCCAAGGTGTTTGTCAATCTGTAGTATGAATGGGAAATGGGAAGTTAAAGAAAGGGATAGAAAAGGAATGTATGTAAGTAACAAAACCAAAAAAATAATAAAGAAATGTTTTGTATGTTTCTACAGTCACTCTACAGTTTTGTGATGAATCACTGGTCAAACAAATTAGGAACTGAGTTCCCAGACACAAACAGGAACACCTATAAGGCTTCACTGTTTCAGTGTCTTCTGCTGGTCACACTTTGGAACATCCTCCATGATGAACCTCTCAGTTGGATTAAAGAGAAAATGGAAGTTTGGTACAAAATGGACTAAATGGCACAGGTATCCCAATCATTTTGCTTAAAATACAAATTGCAAAGGAGGCTATGGAAAAGCAAGGTAGAATAAAGGCCTAAATCAACCATTACATACTTCATTAATTGTATAAAAGTGCAAGGTTAAAGTAGTTTGGGTTAAGCATTCAGTTCACTAGAGGCCACACAAATGCTTAGCTTGGCCATCCATGGCCTGGTTTTGTCATTCAGTTACTAATATTAGTTTAGACCACAGAAAGAACAAAAAACTGAATGAAAAAACATATGCAATCCACTTCAAAATTGGTTAGTCTTCTGTGACCAGCACGAAATATTACCTCAATATCATCAGCTATACAATATATACATAAAACCCTTGCATCTTAATCTTTGTTTTAACAACTTAGAATAAAGCTGCACTAAGTGCTATTTCCCTAGTGTGCCAGCTCTTTGCTCTGTTCTGGCCAACTGGTCTTGTAGCACAGACAAGTCCTTTAATAGCAATGGTACTTGGATTGATCCATAATTTTGACACTTCAGCCAGAGTAACTGTTGAAATGCTTTATTCAGCCAGGCCAGGTGATCACATGTGGCTGCCCAGGGCTCAGTCAAAGCTTCTTGGGTGGCTCCACAAACAGAACAGGCCATATTCCAAAAACAAACTGTCAAAAGAAAAACAGGAATAGGGGAAAGATTCCTTGGAATATTATGTTTCTTGGAACAGAAATTAAACACTATTAAACATAATCTAATGATAGGATGAAAGGGGAATGGCTTTAAAATGAAAGAGAGTAAGTTCAGATTGCATATTAAGAAGAAATTCTTTACTTTGAGGGTGGTGAGGCACTGGCACAGGTTGCCCAGAGAAGCTGTGGATGTTCCACCCCTGGAAATGTTCAAGGTCATGTTGGAGTAGCCTGAGGGCTCTGAGCAACCTGGTCTAGTGGAAGGTGTCCCTTCCCATGGCAGAGGAGGTGAAACAAGATAAGCACTGAATCCCTCCCAACTCAAACCATTCCATGATTCTATGAAAATTTCAACTGCATTTCTTGGGATGTAAGCAGAAGTTAAAGACAGTACCCTAACAGGAATAATTTTTGAGCCCCACCAAGAGTTCAAAGCACAAGATATAGAAATGTACATTAATAAACACAAAATACTGCTTGCTTACCTTCACCTTTGGCCTGTGTTTCAGGAAAAGTGTCCTTGTATATAAACTGAGGAGAAGGAAAAAACCATGCTTAAAATTTCAAGTATAAGACAGCATATAAAATAAGGATGTCCTGATGCAAGTTTTATTTTCCAACTAGAGAAGAATTGTATCTGTGATTGCAGAGCTACTCATTCTGCCTAGATTTAGTCAATACAGACCTTAATTTCCAGCACATCTCCCTGTATGAGACTAATCAGCAAAATAATTTACCCTATCACTTAATCACTTATGTGGGGAGAAAGAAAGACACTCTGAAAGGTAAAAAAAAAAATAAAAAATTAACAGGAACTGGAGCTTGTCATTTTAGAAGGATGAAATTAAATCAGTGTACCACAAAATATGGCAGATATAGAGGGGGGAAAGCAGCATAGCTTGATTCTATATCTTATTTTTTCTTCTTAGATACTTTCTCCTCTCAGTAGATCTTTTCCTGTGAATGATGTCACATTTTTAAGTGATAATGCCACTTTGTGGCATGTTGGAAAAACCTTGCCTATGCTTGATTCCTGCAAGGAATTTTCTTTAAAATATTACCTCAAGCTCTTTAGGGTAGCAGACAACCTGTAAACCAAAATGGAGCAACTGTTTTCCATATATCTTGACATATTTAATAATGTATGTATGTATATATACATTTATATATGTGTAGGTAAATATGTTTGCATATATATACACATAAAGGTAACTATAAGCTATCAGGTCATCTAACAGAAATGTACTTCTTGCATTTCCCTTTTATTAGGTATTTTAGCATCTGACAAAAAAGGTAAATACCATATTAGATGCAGAAAAGTTGATATGTAATCAAGTTTCCTTGACTACAGAGGATGTATGTGTAAAACAGACATTCTCTTTGGTACGGATTAAATGGTAAAATATTATTTCATTAGATGACGAACAAACAGCAGAAATTCTTTACAGAGTTCAGCTTACATTGTATTCTTGCCCCTGGTTCCACTAGATGGTGGTACAGAGCAAAAATGAAACAAAAGTCTGCTGGCTCCAGACTTGCTAATTTACATTCTTGTTTAAGTCTCTTGCTCAAACTAATACCCTGCCCTTTTGGGAACAGCTCCGCTACAACTACTTCAGCAATCACCCTTCTGCACTACAGCAGGATACCTGCTGGTTTTCAGGAGTGACAGTGGCTATCAAAAGATTCACTCAGCTGCTAAATTTAAACAAGTTTAAGTACTTCAGGATTGCTGCTCAAGAACAGACAGGTATTAATGGCTTACGTTCTGAAATTAATATACTGTCAAATAGTTTTGGTTTAACTGCCACAGGGTTCATATTTCTGAATTAAATTTTCTTGAAGAACCATGACTATTTAAAGAGTAGTGATTACATTTTGAAGAATATAAATTAGTTTTAGAGAGTCTTTAGATAAATTGCAAAGGGGAAAGAAAACCACACACGAGTTTAATAAGTAATTTTCCTGCTCTTCTGGATGGTACAACATTCTGAAGTATGTCTGAACCTGAGAAAACTCATAAGATCTCTGTAAACATGCAGTTTAGAAAGCATGTCCTACCTTAGCAGGATATGAAGGTAAGAACCAAGGCCTGTGAGAATATGCCACCATGCATGAAACTGTGTCACAGCTCCCACCACAGGAGGCATCTTCTCTCGTAATGCTCTGAAAGAAAGAAATACCATGAAATGGAGTATTTTTTCCCAACCAAGCAATCTCAAACCACAATTTGGGCTGTCAGATCAAACATTATTGTTTCCATATCTCAGGCATGTGCTTGATAGGTGAGGCTTCATGGAGTCAGGCTTTCAGCAGTTATATTTCACACTGCCAGCACTGAGCAGTACAGAGATCAGCAAATTGACTTTCTTATACATTTAAAGAAAACGGACAATTCTTCATATGATGAGTGATCAATTACATCTGGACACAAATTTCAGGGAATATATTTATGGCATTCCACAGTCTCAAATGAATTCTACCATTCTTCTCCCCTAAACCCTATGAACTACTGTCCATAGGATGAAATTCTGAGTTCAAGGTCCAAGAGAGGAAATCAGATTTATCAGATATCATCACTTTAAATCCAGCAACCACACCACCTATTCTGCAGGCCCAGGGAAGCCCAACTTGCCTTTCTCTGTTGGACTCTAAAACAAGGACAAAATGTGTGTTAAGTGAGGAAGCAATGAAAGTAGAGGGTCTGAAATACTCCACCAACATGCTTAGTATTTTGTAGTTACAGGGTGTGAGCAATTTGGGAAGGGGCTAAGGGATGGAGATAAAGAAATGAGGAGAAGGAACTACATTGCTTTTATTTCTCCTGCTCACTAGGCTTCTGCAGATAATGCCTATTTTGGTTGACAGTGGAGGAACTGTTTGCATCTGCTGGTCTTTTATTTTCACTTTAATTTTACTTGTCAAAACAAAAAATGCAAAACAACGATTGAATGTGTTAAGGAAGAAAAATGCGCAGCTACTGGAATATGTCCTTACTGCTTGATCTTATGGTGCTTGCTCCAAAGCTGCTCAGTCAAAAATATTAGCACAGAGCTTAAATTGAGTCAGCCCAGCAATAACACTGGAATATGGAGACTGTCAGCCTGCCACAACCTCTGACCTTTGGATGACAGGAAATTTCAAAGCTCAAATTCAAAAGCGTGTGGTTCCAATCAGAGAAACTGAGTGCTACAGATTTTTTGTTAGACTTTTTTCTAAAACAAGCTGCAGATTTAATGAAATATGAAACAAAAAGCCCTGAATCAAAACACAGATTTGGACTTTAAAAGCAAACAGAGCAGGTAGGTGGATGATTCACAAGTTAGACCTTCAGAGAAAAAAGAATTTCAAGGAATTGAAATGTATTTTCTTCAGAGGTTCAAATTATACTATCTCCCAAAGAAATCCAAAACTCTGCAGATGTCTGATTAAAACTAGTAAACACATATTTTTTTTTCAGCATCATAACCAAACAAGCATTACAGTAAAGACATTAATATTTTTTCCTCTTGTGAATTGAGGATGGAAAAAAGTGCTTCAGCAGCTGGTGTCTTTTTTGGGCATAGGAACCAGTTGAAGAGGCCCATGGACCCACAGCAGCTCAGCAGGTTTGGTGAATTGGGGGTTATGATCTCATCAGTGATGTGAGGCAGCTACAAAAATCAACCCTGATGCCAATATTTGCAAATTAACTGTAAACCCAGCCACTTGTGCTGCCAAATAACTACTCTATCTCATCTGTATCAAGTGCTCCTAGGGATGAGGGTCATGTATTACATTAATTTTAAAAAAATTTCAAGAATACTTTGCTGGAATTAACTTTCAGTAGGCTTAACCTAGCACAGGGATTGCAGAGCCAGAAGGGATGGAAAAATTTAGACTTCTTTACAGCACAATGTTATTTGGTCTGTCAAACCAGCCTACCAGGACAATTCTGTATAACACAGACTCTGTGGCATAACAGTGCTTCAAACTGTCAAAAATGTATTTTTCTGGATGCTGGAATTAATCTTTCCATCTCCTCCAGCTTGCTGAGCAACACATGGATTGCAACTAAGTGTTGTTTATTGGTAACATGGATATTGTTATAGGTATTTCTTGAACAGTAATGCAGAACTACTGTTTTTGATATTTTCCTGGGAAATGGCAAGAGCAGAAACCTAAAAAACCCAATCAAGCAGGATAAAAACACATTCAGATGAAATCAAGTGTGAATAACAGGCTTTAGTCAGCCACAGGTCCTCAAAATTACTTCAGTGACATTATTTCTCTCAATTTAATTTGAAGTTAAAGAGAAATAAAAAAAAAATAAAACTAGAAATGGTTAAAAAAAAGTTTAAAAAACTCATGTTGAGTGCTGACTCTAGTCAGATGAGCAATCTGGATAAAATCTCATGGATGTTTTGCAGGCATACATACATACAATGAATATGCAGCACAGAAATAAACCAATCTTTATACATAAAGGCTATTAGACCTATCCAGACGAGTGAAAAAAACTCACCTCAATTTATCACAGAAAATGTTGTCTACATTCCAGAGAAAAAATCCCATTAAAAATACAGTTAAAGACGTATAGCCTAGACCTCTAAGCCATGGGTATACCCTAGAGAGAGAAATAAAGCAAAGTTCAGTTCAGAATGCTTTAAGATACAGAAATATACTAATATATACTACACTAAATATGTGTAACATGCAGAAATGCTGTAATATGTAAATAAAAATCTTTATCAATTTGGTTTTTTTCCCAAAAGAAAAAAATATCAACTTCAAATTTCATCTGTTTAAATATTGTATTTTACTTTTCCCCTATCATGATCTTATACTCTCTGAGACTGTTCTTTTGCTTCTATAATATTAATTGTTTTCCTAAATATACTAATTTTTCAGTCCCCTGTTTATAAAGAAGGAAAAGGAAAAGGAAAAGGAAAAGGAAAAGGAAAAGGAAAAGGAAAAGGAAAAGGAAAAGGAAAAGGAAAAGGAAAAGGAAAAGGAAAAGGAAAAGGAAAAGGAAAAGGAAAAGGAAAAGGAAAAGGAAAAGGAAAAGGAAAAGGAAAAGGAAAAGGAAAAGGAAAAGGAAAAGGAAAAGGAAAAGGAAAAGGAAAAGGAAAAGGAAAAGGAAAAGGAAAAGGAAAAAGGAAAAAGGAAAAAGGAAAAAGGAAAAGGAAAAAGGAAGAACCAGAAATCTCCTGTCATCAACTAGGACTCTCTTTCCCAAAAGAAGAGAGTCTTTGCCAATAAATGATACCCCTACACCAGGGAATTTGTATAAATATAGTCTTTCAGAATTACTCTTTTGTGAATGTAGATCATCATGACCAACAACTAAACAAATGAATAGTATTAAACCTCAGTACTTTTATGTTCATCTCTGAGCTGAATGCTACTGGGAATAGAAAAATATTAATTTAATTTTGAAAGGAAAAAATTCTTTAAGATGTGGCAAACACACTGAAGAATCAGATGCAAGAAACTGCATCATTAATAAATTTATTTGTCCTACATTCAGGTTGGACCATGAAATAGTAAACTTCCTACATGGAAGGCTCCTTTCCCACTACTAAAACAAATCCAAATTCAGCCCTGAAAGGCTGCCAAGAAATACTGTTCAAGTTATTTTTAAGCATTATGAATGCTCAGTTGAGATTCTGGGTTAAAACACATTCCTGAGCTGCTTGTTCCTCCACTGTGTGTGTTACAGCACATTTCAGAGCTGAGAGCACTGGGAACCAAAATGTGCAAAACACAACAGGTAGCCTGCCCTGTGCAGGAAGCTCTAACCAGATACAAGCTGTATATATTCAAAATTGACTGCCAATATAAACTAACAAAATTATTATTTGTTTAGTTTAATAAACATGTGGAGCACCATGCAGTACATGGCAAAGACTACCCTGTAATATTACCTCCCTCAGTGCTCCAGAGACATAAGTGAGACCATGACATGACAGAGCACTAAATGGTATACTAAACATGCTGGCAATTAGATAATTATAGCTGGAATTGTTGAGGAATAAACAGTGGTGTTTTGTGAAGGAATCACTTATTAATAGGGAACATGCTTTGTGAACAGAGAATAACATTTGCCCAGTTGTAATCTTGGGAAGGGAGCAGACCTAAGAAGGAGATGAAAAGTGTGGGGAGAACAGGCAGGAAGAGGAACAACAGGTGAGGACAGGATGAGGTAGTAGCCTGGATGGAATAACATGCTGTTCTTTGGGATTTTCACTCTAATCTCAGAGTGACTTCAAAGCCTGCACTAAGAAATATGAGTGACAGGAAATGAAGTAAGAAAAAACAAACAGAAATCAGGGTCAGTATGTGAGCTGGAAGAGGCTTGGCCAAGTGCTTGCACTACTGATGGAAATACAGGAATATGTTCTAGCAGTGCAGAGAAAGTAAACCTAAAAGTGTGCTTGGGGATGAATTTTAGAGAAAAGAAAGGGTACCTTCAGGTTGGCAGAGCTTCTCTAGCAGAACTAATTTAAAATTAGTAGTAGTTTAGTTAAAGTTTAGAAGTAGTTTAAACCTACTTCTCTTCCCATCCCAACTTTCTACCCAGTTTGCATAATAATACCAACAGGGGAAATAAGTCTTTCTAGGGCCCTCTTGCAATGAAGTGATCAAGGTAATTAAAAATATACACTCCAAGCCTCTAGAACTGAAG
Organism: Oenanthe melanoleuca; assembly: GCF_029582105.1. Lineage (NCBI taxonomy): Eukaryota > Metazoa > Chordata > Aves > Passeriformes > Muscicapidae > Oenanthe > Oenanthe melanoleuca. The sequence goes on along the minus strand of NC_079333.1, from coordinate 29,476,518 downwards.
CAAAAAGTAGGTGGAACTTCAGAGACAGACTTTGCTGGAGCAAAACAATGAATAATAGTTTGGGAGGGAAGGTAGTGATGTTATTGATAAAGACAGAAGGCTGTGAAATGCTTCAGAAATAATGAGAATGCATAATTGTGGAATTTGCTGAAGTAGAAAAATAGCAGACTGAAGAATTTATCTACCTAGACAGAAAAATTTAATCTAAGAAACTAGAACTGTGTAAATCCTTGAATAAGAACAAAATTAAAATTATTTCAAGTTGATTCAATTTAGTTCCCCTTGGAGGTGAATTAATGTAGTATCACTTAAGATCTCTAGGAGAGGATTAAAATTTCCAGACCATAGGTTTGAAAAGTACCTTTAAATTGATGATTGTTTAAAAAACAGTCTAAAGCTGCAACACTATCAGTTTTAAGTTCTTGCTTAATAAAATGTCTGTGAACATTTGCACTTGGTCTGTGGGAATTTCTTAGGGATAGCCAACTGAAATGGCAATTGGAAGGTGATTCAATGAATGTACATGATCATTGTGGATGTCTTCCAACTCAGAATATTTGAGGATTCTATAATACTTCAAATTCACATTTTGTTAAATTCTTCCTTGTATTCCTGAACAGACACACGTGGAACTTGAAACAAAATTTAACAAAATGCATATTTAAAATGATGACAGAAGAAAGAAATTAGTAATTTTCAGAAGCAATCCCCAAACGCATGAGAACACCAAATATTCACAGGGGATAGATAGAAATGGACAATCAACTGAGCCTCTGGGAGCTAAAGGTATATGTTTACTCCATTACTGATTAAATTCCATTTTCCTCCCTTTTACCTAAAAAGTCTGTGCTCTGATGATTCTAATGCCTCTCAATGTCTCATAGTGCTTTTCATACCTTTTGTTTGTTACAGTTGCAAGTGCTATGTTATAACTCAAAATGCTGAATTAAATGGTTACTTACCATAATACTATATAAACAGATCTTAGAACTATGATGGAAACTAGCGTTCCATACATGATCTGAAAATAAAAAAAGAGATAAAATTCAGCAGTTGGGTTCAAGAGACCTTATAAAATACCACAGGAGTAAAAATGGTTTGAAGCCTCTGTTTTATTTATTTTTAAGTCTTAGGAAAATAGCATTCCTTCTAACTTCATCTCCAGAAAGCTTTCTGTTCAAGTTTCAAATAAAAGTATGATTACAAAGCATGTCCTTTATACAATTACAGGAAAAGTCAGTTGTGTAAAACCAATGCTCCACTGTGCTGAATCAGAAAGCAAACACTAGATGGCACTCGGAAAGCATCCTGAAATCAAAAACTGTAACTAACCCCTATTACCTCTTCTCTCTGTGCATTTTAGCCCAGGATTATACAAGCATCAGCTAAAACTGTTTTTGAAAGCTGTACTTCTTTCATTGATATTGATTAATATGTTTCCTGAAAGCAAACACCTGAATAGACTATGTGCTATTCCCACACTGAGCATGGGGAAGAACTTACCAGGGTGCATTTCAAACAACTATTACAGATTGTTTGGATTCAATCTAATTATATAGTGAGAAGGCTGCACACTCTGAAAAGATCCATGAGCAAAATCTGACTCATTGTAGGCTTGATGAATTTGAATGCTATCACCTGACTTATAAAAAGTCAATGTAATAATTTATTTTTTTGCCTCGTGATCTTTAAATCACTCTACTTTTTTATTCACAAACTTAAAATCCATGTAACACCACCTCCAAGATGTACAGATTAAAGAAGAGAAAAAATGTGGCCAGTCATGCCTGAGAGTGATGCAGAAGTCACTGCAGCAGGGAGGATTTTTAGACACTGGTGACATTCAATTACTTTCTATACTTTTTATTCTGAACACTGGTTCCCTCCTGCCAAAAAGCAGTTTGTTCCAAGCAGCTGTGTCTTGCTCTTTTTGCCTCTTTCCAGTGGCCCACAGGCCTCCCAGTATTTTTTTCTTTCTTGTTCACTGATTTAGATTTCTCATCTTGCTTCTAGTTAGTTTCTAATTCTGTCTTTGTTTTACATTATCAGTGCATGTATACACAACAAGATAGACAAGAGAGCCCTTATGTTTGACAACAGGTAAAAGTAAGCTCCAATACTGACTATTCAAAGTCAGTCAGCACAGCAGCTCTTCATTTGCATTCAGAACAAGATTAAAGAACTTCAGTAAATAAACTACTACTACTGTGTGTTCTGCTCTGTAGAGCTAAACAAAACAAAACTATCTGAAAGGCTAATTGGTTCTGGCTTGTAATTTATACAAAGCTGTTAGTTAATTCCAGTCCCCTTGTTGGGGTACAGCACATAAACCAGGAAAAAAAAAGAAAACCTGGAAGACACAGCCTGAGTATCAAGTGCTTTATCAGTCCCAGGCTAAGGGTAGGAAGTGGAGTGCTCAGGTGTACTAGGTGCTGTCTGCTGGTACAATTCTTCATTGCTGACATTTTGCCTAAAAAGATCCCACTGCATAAACACAATATCAGCCTCATTTAAAACAGCCCTTTTCATTTTTTCTAATCAAATCCAGCAATTTATTCTAAGAGAGGGATGGTACAGAGGAAGATACTCATAGAAAGGCTCCTCCAGAATCCAAATTACAGCTTGATTTGCTGATCTCTCTTTCTTTGCTGATCTTCTCCTCCTTAAAATTTCCATTGCTAAAATACTCCTTTGCAGTAGAGATACGGGAAAACCTATCCATTAAGAGCAATTTCTGTCATACACATTAAGGCTTGTGACCACCTTTATGCTTGTATCCAAATTGCTTTTGGATTCTTTGTACAGGGAGTTCAATAGTGTCAGACAGTGCCTAGAGCCCAAGTAAAATGCTACCTTTTTCAGCAGTTGCTAAAAGCAGGAAAAAGTAAAAGCTAAGAAAAGCTTTCTTTGCAGAGTTTCCAGCTTGGTATTTCCTAGTGAGTTAATGGCTTGCAGAAGAGGACAGTATTAACGGAGGGAAGAAGGAAAAAAAACCACAAAACCTTGCAGTGACCGAAGAAAAATAAGAAAAATATGCCCGTAGTTGACACCTCAATTCCTTGCCTTTTCCGCTTCCCTACCCGAACAGGTTGTTAGCAGTAAAACACATTTGTGTTTAAAAGCCTGTGAAAGCCTGAACAACAAGCTGTTCTGCTCTGCACGCTCCAATCCTCCTCGCTGAAGGTGAGCATCCAGGAGTGCTGCTGTGACACTGAGACTGTAGCTGCCTGCCTCTCTCAGCTGTTCCTTACTAGAAGGCTACACACCAAGCTGCACACCTTAGTTCAGATGTCAGGCAGCAGTGCTTACTTTATCTCCTTTACCATCCTTGGCTTTACTATTTTTATCATGGTAAAACTTTCTTAGGTATTACCAATCCATCCAAAGAAGGATAAAGTACAATATAATACAAAAAAAGAAAAATCTGCCTTATTCAAGTTAAATCAAATTTTTCCATTCCTTTAGCTTCCTTTGTCCTTCTTTTCTTTAACACATCATTTAAGTGCCAGATGACAACCCAAGCGAGTTTTCTGCTATTTTGTCTCACACTGTCATTAAATTGTAAGCCAAAGAACATCTTTGTACTGCAATTGAAACAAAAGGAAAGATCAGAATCTCAATCTTCTGTTACCACCAGACAGTTCCTTTGCTGTTTCAGATGCAAATAAAGCTGTGCATATTTCAGCTTTGAAGGTATCTTTGCAATTGAGGGAAAAACCCAAAGTCTGATGAATACACAGTGGATTACCTCATAAGAAGGTCAAATACGAAGAACTTCCTAGTTCACAAATGGGAAGTAAGCACTTCAGGGCTCAATGTCCAGCGGCATTTTTTATGCAGAGGCAATTAAACAAACCATATATAAATTCACTTATGTAAGTCAGAAGCAAGGTTGGTACTCCACACTGAGAAGGGGAGCATACAAAACTGGCTCTTCATCTACCCTTCTAGCACAGAAAGCAGCAGTAGCCTGCTATTTCCACTTTTCTGTTTCCTCTGCTCCTGGCCTTCTACCCATACTTGGTTAATAAAGTCAATTTATCAGCCTCAAATATTAGTATACATGTTGGGCACTGCACTGAGAGATTTCAGGTTCTTGGCAAACAGCTTATCTAATACCCCAACCAGCTATCAAAAGGTAGTTATTTAAGTACTTCGATGTGGAGACTGTATTTGCAATTTGCAACAAAGAAAACTGAGTTCTACATGGTTTGGATTTCTGGAGAAGAAATCCGAGCTGAGAGAAAAAGGAAGAACAATCCCAAGATGACAATGAAATACCAAGTAACTTGGCACAGTTACAGCTGTGTAGTACTACAGGCTGCCTTGACAGCTCCTGAGTGAACAAAATGAGATTCACTGGGTTTTGTCCTGCTTAGGTGCATGTATGTGATGGCAAAATGACACACAAGTCACCACTGCTGTAGAGCTTCTGGGACACTGTCTGCCATGGAAAGTCAGCAACTTACAGAGTTGAACCTTTGGAGAGTCAGAATATCCTTCCTCATTTCCTAAGCTACTGTGCAGGTAGAAGCACCAGCCAGAATGAAAGCTGTAATCCCTTGGGAAGGCATCCCCAAACGAGCTGTATAAGAGTGAAACATCACTCAAGTTAGTTTTACGCATGATCATCAGCAGGACAGTGACAGAACAGGAAAAGCTCTGTGGTGAAGACACACTTGAAAAGATCATTTTGAAGAGAATACCAGGGAATCTGAACATACAGAAAGTAAGAACACATTCCACTAAAAGGCACAATATATTAGCCACAAGCCTACAACCAACTATTGCCTTAGCAGCAGGAGGGACTCTGGAGGGCTGTAAGACATCCAGTGGGTCCACACAGACTCTCCAATATGGTGAATCCTGTAAGTCTGAGCAGGTTGTGCCTGGACATAACATATTCTTCATGTAGTTTCAGGCTCCCTTAGGTACTTCTATATATGCATTTATCTCGATTTCACTTTCTTCTTTGCACCTGCATATTTAAAACACCCCTAGAGAAAAAAATCTATTAATTTTTGTATTAAGGCAAATTAAATACCTTTTCCTGCCATGCTTACTTTCTTCCTCTTACTCAAAGTCATCTGGAGACATAAATCCAATACTTTTATTTTATGTCTATCAAAAGGACAAAAAAAAAAAAAAATCCCTGGTCATGTTGTTATGCTGCAAACAGTGAACACATCCAGGCACTGCCTCCCCTCCTCTGATGATCTGTGAACAGTTTAGAACAAGAATGTATTTGTCCATCAGTGCCCCTCTTCCATTTTGAATCAGTCCTCATCCTTGTCCTCAGGGCCTCTCAGTCATCTCTTCATTTCCTCCCCAGTATCAGCGTGAACTCTAAACATTGTATCATCACAAATACCAGCAGTACACTCTTCTTTTTTTCTGCTACAGGTTGTTAAAAAGGAAACCAACCAAACAAAACAATCCCACTACTGATTCCAAGAAAATTCAGGCTTTTTCATAATCTCCTTTAGTAATTTTTCACTAGTCACTACCTTACTCTATTTTCAACTCTCCTACTGATCTGCTTCCCCAGTTGGCTTGTTTTCTCATGGGACAGCCCAAGAACGTGTTAGAATACCTATTGTTTACATTCACATTTCCTAATGTAGAAGAAACAGATATTTAATCTATTTTTCCATTAATCTTTTAATTATTTGTTTGCTAAAATTTACCACTGTCAGAGCAGATGATTATGCAAATGAAACAGGTTTTTAGAACTATTTCATTACTCACATAACTTGGCCCACTAGCTGAATGAGGTTTTTTTAGTCACTACAAGTGACCAGATACAGTATATGCAGCAAGCAGACAAATCAGGATGGAACACGTTGCTTTGTGACAGCTTCTTAATCCTTATAATACTGGAAAGAAGGCTACTTGTAAGATTTGAATTGAAAATTTAACTTCCAGGGCTGTCTCTGTATGTCTGTGGATCATTTTGCACTAGCAGCCATTCTTCCCCTGCCCCTTTCCTTGTATACATGTGGTAAACAGGGATGAACAACTAATCTGATTTAAAACTAATTCCGAGGAGAGTTAAAACCTGTTGAGTTTCCCAATCAAATTCACATCAGAAAATAAATTTGTGTGCCAGATGGAACAGAGGGGAAAGGCACAGCTGTTTTCAGTGACAATGATGCTGGCTTAAAAACAACCAGGCACTTAGGATGTAGGGTTGTTTAGCACCTTGAAAATCAGGACTAATAGTGCTCTAGCCTGAGAGATTTGAACATAAACAAGACAATACATGCCTGTAAAGCCCATTAATATAGTTCATTTAATTGATGAGGGGGCAAAAAATAGTAGATCAGTTGTCATGCAGGAATTGGTTTTTTCCTTCTAATGATGTGCTGCCTCCAACAGCCCAAAACATGCATCTCATCCCTCCTACAGTTGAAGCACTAAAACCCTTAAAGATCTCCCTTAATATGTGGATGCAGAAAAAGAAGTTGGTCTCTGTTGCCACTGTGCCATGTATAACAAACTGAAATAACCTTTATGCCCTGCTGGCAGCTGGCAATTTATGAGCCTAAATTGGAAAGACAAGTAGAAAGTAATTTGGGGAAAAATGAGGCATGGATTCTGCTTGCTAAATATAATAGGATCCTTTTTCCATTCTTACTGGACTCCTTCCAGAGGGAAAAAATCCCACAATCCATACTGAAACAATGAACAATAAAAGCTATCCTTGTAGTTCTTCCTCTTTTTGCAAGGCTGACAACTTAAAATGATCACAAACACCTAGAGAAACCAAATGCTGCTTTATCTCCTGATGCTGCTTTTAACCCAGTCAGAAATATTGTCATTTAAACTATGATTGCATAAGCATATTTAATTTTATTTCAAGTCTAAGTGACCCATTCAGTTTGAAAATGCTTACAGAAATTATTTAACATTTTTTTAATGCACTCTAAAATAATGTACAAGTATTAAGAAAATAACTTTGCTCAGCTGTGCAGTCAGGGAACTATTTCCTCAGGATTTACAACATATTTGGCAAAGACTGAAAAAATGAGTACAGTATTTGAACACTTGGAATTCGGCCACAACTGTATGTTCTCCATAAAAATCAATTTGCAAAGAATTGTTGTAAAAAGTCCAACACTTTTATGGGATCCAAGTATTTTCTGCATTGATTCCTCATGTATAAATTATAACAGGGAATTCATATTCTGAATCTAAGAGAAACCAGATGGAGAAAATTAAAGGTCTGGGACAACAGTTTAAAGTCTCTCTATTTCCCTCTTTCACAAAAAGCAATGGTATCTATTGTTTTAGATTTTGTGACATGGGGCAATACATGTGCCAATACATCAAACTGGACTATAGTGAAGCTGTGATGGATTTATTCCAATTAATCAATTATTTGCCCAAGCTGCATTTAAGAGATAAAAGTTCACTATAAATAGTAAATTTCACCACTCTTGTTAACAAAACTACTCTAAGTCACTTCATTCAAAACCAGTTATGACCAGCTCAGTAAAAGCACCAACAATTGTCACTTTCATCCCAGCCAGTATCATTTTTTTGGAAATGTAAGTAGAGGAAAAAAAGAAAGGATTTAATTAATACCACCAAAAAAAACCCCCATACTGCAATTTTTTTTTTAAAAAATCTACAGATAGGGTAACAATTTACATTTCTAGGGGAGATTATTTGGAGCTGTTGAAAACTTATTATCTTGATCAGCACTTCACTAATCCACCAACAAGTGCCTATCATTTTTACATATCATTTTTACAACTGCTGATGCAGCAGGCACATTTTGACAGGCACCACCAATTTCAAAAATTAAGGCTTTAAAGCTCGGTCCTGCAAAGAGCTCAGTGCTTTTTGCCTGGCAATTTTTCAGCTGTTATCCCTAATCAAAAAATCATAAATGAGGGAAAACTACCCATGGCATACAGAAATGAGCACCATTTCTAACCTCCTGTGAAGAGGTAAGCCATGCAAGTCCTAGCCCCATAGGCAGGGGATGCATATTAATACTCTTGGGCTGCTAAAAAGGAGCCTGTACCAAATATGCCATTAAGCCTGCACAAAGCAGTCTGCTACATAACCCAAGAAGGCATTCTGTGTCTAAACTCACCTTGAATTTCCACAAAGTAAGACTGAGCAGTTTAAAAACCCAATAAACTAATGTGTTAAAGCAGAGAGAAGAACGTGGTGCTAAGTCAATCAAGCCATCTTATGAGGTAAGGTCATAGTTTCAAAATAGCTGCTAATGGAAAGCATCTGAAAGAGACTCATTTAGCTGTTCCTCTCTCACACACACCTTAAGGCCACCTCATTACACTAGCCACTGATGAAACCCATGGGAAATATTAGGTCAAAAGCTAAAACACAACACACACTGAAGCATTCTAGTTTTTCAGGTCACTAAGTAAGAGGATGGTGACACGACAGGCAGCAATAATGCTTAAAGAAAAAGCAAATGACAAACTGTACTTTCCTTCCATATTTCTTCTAGTAAAATACTGTAACACATTCCACTAAAATAGCATAGTTAAAAAACAAAATTAGCTGTTCCAACAGAGCAAGATTTACCTGATGGAATACAGGCTCTTTCAAATTTAGGTAAACCTGGAAAGATCAAAAAAGAGAAATAATTTGCAACAGAACCATCATAACATTATTCATCTAAATATTGCCAAGGTTTCTCCTGTTGGAATCAAGCAATGAGTGCCTATCCATGCACCATTAAAGCTGGTCAAACATTTGAAGTTTCCTCTGGCAAAACCTGAGGTTTTAACTGTGGAATAATTTTAAACCATGAAGCACAAATAGAAACATTAACATCTAACATAAGGCTTTTAATGTAATAGAGTTGAACACACACAAAAACAATTAAGATGCTAAATTTACCAGATGTTCTCGATATGAATTGCAAGAAGAAAATATATTCAACTTTGATTTGCTATTATTGTTTTTGACAATAATTCAGCATTTCAATTCATTTTACAAAAAGCTAGTAGTTCTTCCTATTCATAATACAGCTAATTTAATTTATGTTTTTGAAGAGGGAAGGGCACCAGACCTTAGGCATAATGTGCCACAAGTGTAAAAAATTTTAGGAGAAACAGAAGAGGCAAGTATTTTGGCAGATGAAGATAACTTTTATTATAATACTTCAATTTTTAAATAAATGGTTATCAATAAAAATTACATAGGAAATTCCATCTGTGGTTGACAGCCAGCGTGAAACTGAATTTATTCATAAAGGAAGAACACTCCACAGACAAATGGAGTCAAGTTAGCTGCGTGTTAAAAAGCTAGAAGCATTTTAAAGAACAGCTAAGTTCTTCTCTTATTCTGCCTATTTTAAAACACCAGTCTGCATCCTGGACTGGGTATCACAGTTCACTTTTTTTGCAGTCAAACAGAATGATTCTTATTTCTACAGATGAATTAAAGTGAGAGAAGGTGAGGAACACAGCTTTTCCATGGTCTCATATTGAGCTAATAGCAACTGTTTTTCTCACATTCCTATTCTAGCAACTGGATTATTGCTTTTCTTCCTCATTTATTCTATACAGTGGTTTAGATAGAATGGTTTCAGGTTCCTCTGGACAGCAACATAATTTCCCCAACAAAAGAATAATTTGTCTTTCTTGACTGGAAGTGACAGATTTAGTACTGCCTCTATAACACTCCTCCACTGTCAGAAAAACTGCCAACCTAAGGGTGAAAATGGCATTTTAGAAAAAGTTACTTACTATGCTGACTACCACGCTGTATGTTATTAACACGAAAAGCAGTGCATAATTGACTGTGTTCTTATACTTGAAACATTCATACCTGGAAGAGAGGATAAAGGAGAGAGGTAACATTCATCACTTACCATATAATGGATGCAATTTCCAATGTATAATGTTTAAAAATTTATGAGAAAATTGATTCAAATTAGTCTTAGGCCCCTCAAGAAATTCTAATTCCTTCAAAAAAGATAGATTATAAAAAAAATCATGCTCATACCAAAAAAATGTTTTTTTAAAAAAATCTAAAGCAAAAAACTCTAACATCAATATGCTCAAGCCTATGCCAAGAAGTAACCCACTCTTAAAAAAGTTTGTGAAGCAGAAGTGTTTTTAGAAGCTGCTTACAGGGTGATAATGGATGGCAAATTAGAAATTACCTTAAAATGCAGCACAGTTGTCAAAAACATTACTGAGCAAACAGCAGCGTAGGAAAAGGACTGCCTTGCAAAACAGTGAATTCAGATATGTTAAAATGTAGATTGTTTATGGCTTCACTAAAGCTGCAGTGCAGTAAATTTGCTAGAAGTGGAAGGTAAAACCATCTGACTGCTCCCAGCATGTAAAACAACCAATTAAAATTACCTTCACAATCTCTGCACTACACCTTAGTCTCAGCTGTGATGGAAATACACACACATCCCCGACTATCTCCATCAGAAAAAAAGTCCAAAAAAAAAGCAACAAAAATGAATTTTGAGAAGCCCATTATCATCAGGGCTGGAGGAAGCTGTCTATATAATTCCAAGTTACATTTGTCGAGTTGCTTTGTTGATAAACTTGGAGAAATAGACACCATCATGAACTGATAACAGGAAATAAAATAAAAACACATCTGGGAAACAAAAGAGTCTAAAGGCAGCACAATGTGCAACATTGCAAAATAGCTTGCTGAAGTAATTACACAGCTTCAGAATCAGCAGGACTGAATGATGCATAAGAGAATGTCCTGTGCACAACCACCTGCAATCTACATTCAAGCAAACTAAAACAATTATTAAAGGCCTCCTAAACTACACATTAGCTCATTTTTTGGAGCATTTTAATTGCTACCAGACATACATATACAGAATCTTATTGGAGCTATAAATGCAATAACAGACTTCAATGTTTTGAAGATAATAAAGCAACCACTGCACTAAAAAAAAATTCAGATAGATTTTTGTAGCCACTTCTCATCCTTTTTTCCAATCACATTCAAATCAGACAAATGCAAAGGCAATTTCAAGGCAATAGGGAGCTACAATGGAAATATTTTCACTAAAAGTGGCATTATGATTCTTGTCCTGAGTTTGAACAAATCACATTAAAATATGAGTCACAAACTGAGGGCAATTTCCATAGATAGGGGTTTAGTCCCAAAGCATCCCATCTTCATTGCAAGATACCAGTAATCTTCACCAAGACATCAAAATTTTCAACAGCTGAATATTTGATATGTTCAAAAGCAAAAACACCTTTTATGCCTCTTTTTGTCTGCAACAAGCTGATTTATCATTTGGATTTGCCAAGTGACAGAACAAATCACATTAAATTCAGATTTTGCAGCAACAGGCAAGAAAAAGCCAACTTAGGGTATCTTTACAGTTGTCAAATGTTACATTGTACCCAAAATTAAAGGGGAGAACACATCCTGGCATTGCATTAAGCTGTCATACATGTTCCAAGACACTCTCCCCAAAATATGCATTCAACTTCTCATAAAAGCTTGTCCCTTTAATTTTCCAGATGAGTGAAAAGCAGGTTTAGCCAGAAATCTGAAATTTGCATTTCAAGCCAGACTGCATCATAGAAATCCAGCTCAAAAAAATTATAATGTTGCTAATTTTGTAGGCACTACTAAAGTAGATTTTATTATGTCTGCTGTTCATATACAAGTAGCACTGAGCTCTGATTGTATACTACACTAAGTCTTTAATGAGTGGGTTTTTTTCCCCTACTAAAAGAAAAACTGGTTAAATATATCTAAATTAGCAATAACTAGGACTAAAGCCAGCCTGGCACTCTAATATCATAATGCTATACAAAAACAGATCTCACTGAAAGCAGTAGAAGCCTTCTCTATATATATGCTAAATTTGGCTTCAGAGACTCTACATTTCAAAAGTGAACATTTCATAAATATTCAAGGAAAAAGATTAACAAATACTTACAGGCAGTAGACAAACACACAACAACTGTATATCATTGGCAGTTCATCCAACAGCTATAAAAAGCAAAGACATCAAAACATGAAAGTTACTTTTAACTCACAAGCTTGTCTAAGTTAATTAAGAAGAGGTAAGTGTTAAGTAAACAGGAGTTTTTAAGTTATTTGGATATCCATCTTCTTGACTGCACTATAACACGTTGCACTGTCAAACCATGTTCAGCTACTGAAGCTGTTGCATTAAAAAGCTTATTACTCTGAATCTTTTGAATATTATGCTTTATAAATGCACACACTTTCAAAGAATCTTGACATTTTTGCTGCTCATACCTCTTAAAATATTAGTAGGAATTAGTTCTGTAGAGCCAGGCTGAAGAAGACCATCCCATCTCTGACCTTACAGTCAGTAGCATCTTCTTACTTTACAGAGAAATTGAAACAGAATTTTTCCATAGCACAAAATAAAATTTTAGCCTATTAGGATGAGCAATATGCTTGTATATTTACTTCCTAATTTTAGAAATTTCTTATGTTGTTTTAATTCAGAGATACAGTTTTTTGTTTGTTTGATGTGGGGTTCTTGTGGGGTGTTTTGTTGGGTTTTCCCCCCATAAATTATGGAGACATATAATGTTTTATTGTCTTAAATAATCTTTATACTTGGGGAGAAGACAGGTGTGTTACAGCTAAAACAGTTATTTCTCCAGGAACTTGCCACCTTAATAGAATGGAATTAAAATTGCAATCACAAGAGAGTTGATTTCTCAATAGCAGATACACTCAAAATTGCCATTCATCATTAGAAGTAAAAAGAATCGTAGCATAATTTTCTTGTAAAACTTCTCATCAAGGAACTTTCATGAATTTCTGCTTATAAATATACAGTTAAACTTACCTCCTCTTAAGGACTGAAAATCATGGAAAAGAACAAAGATACAAATGGATCAATGAAGATCCACAGCCCCTGATTTCTAATATGTTAAGCAAACATTAATAGTTAGGGCTTTCAGAATTTTTAGAGCTTGACTTTTAAGAAAAACAAGAACTAGATGCATAAAATATTTTGACCTTTTTCCTTCATTACTCAAAGTTCTTGGTGGCTATGCCTGTAAAGAAATGGCTTTCCTACTACTGCTACAGGGTACTTAACAAGTTCATAACTATCTTATTCTGAACAATAAGATTTGTTAAGAGCAGTAAGTAGCTTACTCAAACACTTTTATAAAGCCAGCCTGATTCTGCTCAGTTTGGGATAATTTTCTAACTGCACAGTTAAAAACTTCATTTTAGCTTTGAAATTTCCTATTAAAAAAATAAAAAAAAAAAAAAAGTGGGTCTAATTCTTTATGGAAGGAGAAAGACATATTATCTTCAGTGTAAAGTATTAGCTTGTTGTGATTTTGGTCATATAAGGCTCAGGAACTGTTTCACAAGAGTGCAAAACAGCTCTGCTGCCCAGCTGACACTGATAGGGCAGATGTTGCTTCTTCCCCCACACTGCCACTGCTTCTCTCCAGCGAGGAGATCAGACTGGTCTGACTTATGTGGAGCCAGGTCCAGATGCTGAGCCAGCACACAACCAACCTTGAGCAAGGTTTAAATCCCAGCACCTGTGCAAGGTCAGGGACCACAACAGGCAGCACAAAGACAGTATCAGGAACATTGGCAGCAGCTAAAGCTAACAGGCATGTTCATTGGCACCTTACCTTCACACTAGCTTATCTTTGCTGTGATGCCTTAGAGGAGACAAAATAGAAGCAAGAGCTGAATTCAGCTTTATAGTAATAGTATTTCACAAACGCAGAGATGTGCTTTTCCAAGTCTGACAGTAATTAGATACAGGATTAATTCATGTGCATGTTAAAGAGTGAGTCATTTAACACCTCATAAAAGAAAAAGGCAGGGGAAGAACAAGAATTAAAATACAGGAAAATTTTTCAAATTTGAACAGATGATTACACATTTAAGTTCATATGCTGGCAGCATATCAGGGACATTACAGTAGCAACAAAGAGCCTCTCAAAAGATCTTAACTAGAATTTGCACGCAGAGGACAATGACTTCTGTATTTTCTAGGAGTAGTGTCAAAGGCATGCTTAGACAATGAAAAACCATGGAAAGAAGGGAACTCACAGAGCTAAATAAGCATTTTGTGCATTCCTCAAGAATGCAATCAAACAGATTCCCATAAAAATAACAGAAAAAAGGGTGATCTCAGAAGCATTCTAAACAACTGCTTTCAAGTACAGAAACTTTCCTATTTTTCTTAATTAAGCAAATTGAATCAATAATTTAGATTATTAAGACTGCAAAACAAATGTTAAAAAGTCTCCTTGAATAGCTATGCTGGTTTTTAACCGTAACAAGAGATAAAGTGAATGAGAAAAGTTTATTTACTGGTTGAACTGTTTTCTCCATGGTGATCAGTAAGCAAACAATTGGAATACTCATGGACCACTTGTGGATTTCACTTGCCTGCCAAAATTAATGTACTTTCACATACAATGTACCTCACACAAAGCCTTTTACATCAGTTGACAAGATGATGCAAGACATTCCAGCTTCCCCCTCATCTGCTTCTGCCCCACTTTATTTACTACAGTTCACACGCCCATCAGTTGTTCTGATGCAACACCTGAACTATTGGGCAAGTAGCAGCAAACTGACTTGGATAATAAAATAAAGCCTCTACACACACACAAAGCCGCCAACAACAACTGAAAAATAACCCCAACCAAAACCAAAAAACCCCCAAAAAACCCCTTGCCTGAAACAAACCAAACAAAACCCCACAATCTCCCCTTCCCCCTTCATAAAAGGTTTCAAGTCTGGGTCATTTTAATGATTGAGATTTCAGGGTGCCCCTGCTCACTCTGCATCAGTGTGAGAATGAGGATTTGAAATACTGGCCATGATAGGAACAAGCAGATGAGGGAAGCAGTATGAAAAAGGTGGAAATTCAAGGCAGTTTCAGCACCCTGATTTGGGAAGGAGTGGTGAAGTGGCTTTACAAACCACCCTTTTCATGCCAAGAAAAGCACCAGATATTCTTGCATGGTGACAATGGTATGCTTTGTGGAATCTGACAGTCCCCGCCACGTGCCAGAGATACAAACCAGAGCATTATGGAGGCAAACATCAAACAATCAGCAATATGTAGGTCCTACTGTGATCAGCAGAAATGCAGGACTCAATTCAGCTGCCACAGCATAGTTCCCTACTGCCACCTGAGATGCTTTGTCACCTCCAATACAGCCATCCAAGACTGGCAGATATGATGGGAGTCTAAGAAACCTGCACCTCTGTGGGATGGAGGCCGGAGGCTTGAGAAAACACTCACAGAGTCTAAAACAACACTAAACATCTCTGTTTAGACAAATGAATCTTTTTTGAGCAGAGATTGCCAGTGGAGTCTGTAGAATGATTCAGCCCAGCCAACTGCCTCTCTCCACTCCACTGATTTAAGTGTATTTCCATTGACTGTGGTGAGAACACAGACTTCCAGCAGACTTTTAAATGTATCTTTCTTAATTTTGAACAAAATCCCACTTCACTGTGACTTGTATTCAACGATGCATTTCCTTAATCTTTGCAGGCCTAAAAGAGGACAACAGGACAAGACTTCCTGTGTCCCTTTAAAAAACAGGAAATACCAGGAAAATCCCTATGTCCTGTGACTAGCTACAGAAAGCCGTCTATTTGAAAATAAGAGAGAATTACTGCTACTTGGGAGATACTGATTTCAGTATTAATGCTACAGGTACATCTAGAAAAACAGAAACATAAAGATGAGGCAAGCTACAATAAATAGCAGTAACTCTAGTTTATACTGCTTGCTGTTATGCCAAAGCTGCAGGAATTTGAAAATAACATCTTGTGTAAAAACGTAACATAATTTCTCAAAGGATAAAGCATCCTCTACCAACATAAGCAATTGATGATAGCTCTTATTTTAGATGCAAGCATATATTTCTGTATATAATCAGTGGAAAATACCTATTGAAACAAGACCTGCATTACTGCCTTGTTGAGAGCAGGAGTCATGTACAATGATACTTAAGGCAGATTAACTAATTTTATACAAGTTTCATCTAGCCAAGAAATGGAAAAATGACTGTACAGTGAGATATACACAGAAAATGATTCACAGCTACTTATCAGTACTCACCTGCATTTCATACTTCAGGGTCATGTGGAAGCACCAAGATCCCAATCCCACAGCTGAAACCAAATCAAAACTATCATCAGCATAATACTACTCATATAAAATTTTCAGGTATTAACTTAAATACATGAAATGCATGCTTAACAGTGAAAAAGAAATTAGAATATCAGCATTCCACTGCAGGGACAAACCCCAAGTTTTCCACAGCCTTCTACTTTATGTATTAATCACCAATGAAATCCCTGAATTTAGGGGCTTTGGGTATGAGCTTTCCTCTTTACCTCCTCTCAAACACTGTGTCTTATGAGCTGGGTGCAATCTCAAAGAGGAGAGGAGCAGAGGGGACCCATATGAATGAAAACTTTTTTGAATTTCAAGTAAATTAAGATTTCTCTGTTCCAACCCTTCTATAAGGGAAAGCATCATTCAATAACTAGTAGTCCTGGAAGCTTCTCAGTATTTCTGCTTCCTGTCCAGTTTTAAAACACGTATTTCACCAAAAGCATTTTGTTTCTCCACAAAACATGGTGCCAATAACACCAAGGTCTCAGGTTTGATCCCCACAAAGGCTGTTCATTTAAGAGCTAGACTCGATGATTCTTGTGGCTTCCTTCCAACCCAGACTATTCTGTGATTCAAAAGCAAAAGTGAATTGCTACTAGAACTCAGAACTAGAAATTTGAGGTAAACAAACCAACCCCACACATGATGGACTTGTTTTGTGAAATGAGATCATCGTTTCTGGGACTTTGCTATAGAAAGATGAGCTTCTAAGAAATGATTTCTATTTATTTGAAATACTGTCTTCACACATTTTGAATTTACTTCTGAAATTACTTTATGAGACATATGCTTTGCCTATACAGTTTTTTTTCAGTCAGGCATGAATAATGCTTCTTGGATTTCTCTGTTTAGAGCAAAGCTGGTACAGTCTTTAATGCATCATTTGTTACTTTGAAATATTACCAGTAAAACACTCTCATTAAGCACCACTTCAGTTTTATTTTGCAAGAACAACTACAGTAATGTGATGTCTTATCTTCCTTCAAGAAATTATGTTTTACCTCAGACTGTAGTTTCAGAGGAAGCCAAGTAATTTGCACTCAAGCCTTGATCACTGAGTAGTGCTGCCATATTTTGTGGCTAGAGTATCACCTTGGCTACACACCAGTCAAGTTTCACTGATGGATAAACAAGAATTATATCTCTGTGCACTCTGTAAAGGATTGCCAGGATAGTCAAAAGGCATGTCTGGAGATGCTTCCTTAAATGTTACTAACTAGAACTGTGATTATTACACTTACTCAATGAAATTAAACACCTAAGCATGTAGCTTTACTGAAACACAAAACTGTAATACAGCAGCATTTCAAAATGTATTACCAAACACTACAATGTCATTATTTCTCTGGGAAAATTAAGCACAGCTCCTGCCAGAAAATAAACAACCACATGCACTTCTGTAAATGGTGATTACATCGGTTTGCTTCTGAAAAATCTTTCAAACAATAAGCAACAACTGCTTTCACCTTCATTGAGATTCTAATGAGAAATTCTCAAAGTCATTTTTTAATGTATGCAGAACATATGACAACAATTCTTCATTCTGGGGAAAAAAAACTCATTAAGATCATCATTAAAACAGTGCCAGCCATTATCCTGGCTGTCAAAGAATACAAATTCTTACCATTTGTAACAAATGTAATTTTCAAGTATGGGCAAAATCATTGCATAAGAAATTTCAACAGATTTATAATTAACAAAATATGTTGTTGGGGTTTTCTTGTTTGTTTTTGCTAATGTTATTTGAGTTAATAAATCTAAACTATCAGCAACTGAACTCCTTTCCTTCCTCCTACGCAATAAAAAATTATTTCTAGATTAATTTTTCTTCTTCAGTCTTTGAAAAAAAATCAAGAATGCTGCAGATATTAGTGTTTCAAGTCATTAATCCCATGACTGTAGTTAATTTCTACAGTTAAAATTAATAGAACCTGTCTTGCTTCTGTGTAGTAATCACTTCTGGAGTTTCTCTGATTACAAAATTTTACTATGCACTGCAGAACCATGTTTTACCTATAGTATCTATTCACAGAAAACAGATATCTGGAAGAACTTACAGGGACAAATCTTATGGTTCCAGGCTTGAGACATTTCTAAGAAATATTTACTTCACAAAACCCATCTGCAATGAGACATTTTGCCTACTTTGTACTTTTCAAAATATGAGTGATCACGACCACTGCAATGACACAAGTTTTTGAGACAAGCAACTCTCCCATACAGCCACTGACACATTGAACAATAAATTTGCTCCTTACCTTGTAAGCAGGGGTTACAATTTTCATATTTTAGGTGTTTCCTTTGCAAAGGAGCTTAACTCACTAAAAGCTGCATACTGGTAGGGAATTTTTAACACCATCTGAAGCAGTACCATTTCCCTCTAACTACCATTTTCCTCACTTTTCATAAATACTGTAAGTCACTTCGCATTTTTACATCAATGAGCTTCCCAAGTTACAGGGGATATACATAAATTATGTACTGAGCACAGAATATACATTAAATCACAATATTATGAGATGAAAATGAGGCTTCAAAAGACTAGAAATGAAAGTCATGGTTGCTGCTCCATGCAGACTAACAATGTCTTTTTCTGTACTGCAGCAAACACCCTGTGTGGTTACTGCCAGTGGATAAAACAGTGGTGTTATGATGATGCAAAAACAATGTATCATACTCTTAAAAAACTTAGGGGCAATAACTGTGCTAGAAATAAGCTAATATTATACCAAAGATTCAGCTTTATATATGAACCCTGTAAACCTTCAGGATTTGAACACTAAAGGGATTTTTTTCAATAGTTTTGCAAAGCATCAGAAGCATCACATAATCAGTGATAATTCAGTTTGAGGTAACTATCAGCACTCATAATTATCATTATGAGCCTAAATGCTTTACAGAAAACGCAGTTTATTAGGATTTCACAGATGCAAACACCTTTATTTAGGTATCTACACATGAACTAGGTGTCAAAGCTTCCACTTAGAGAATGTCATTATTAAGAGTAATGCAAGTGGCCAAAAAGGTATTTTAGAACAAGTCAAGTGATTCTCCTGGCTTTACTGACTGCACTGGCAGACAGAACCCTCTGCACAAGTAGACACATACATTTAGGTGTTTACACCTAGAGCTGAATTCCATTTTATTTTCTTACAATGACAGAACTTAATTGAACATTAACAACATCACACTGATTCATAAAAAGTTAAAGAATGCAAGAAGATGAAAAAGTAGAATTCAATTAACCATTTTTAATGGATTATTTTGTGTTGCAATGGCTTCCCTCCACCACATAAGAGACAGGAGAGATCCTGGTTACTCCAGAGGTACAGCTATACAATTAAACTCCAGCTTGGCTGGTACTATTCCCAGACACTGCAGTGCAAGTGTCTGCACTACTGAGTTGTTGAACAGTCTGTGGTATGACTCTGGCCTGTTGCAACAAGCACTTTCCCCAAGCACCTTCCAGGCACAGCCCAGCAGCCAGCAGAGCCCAGGGCCTGCACTCAGCAGGGAATCTGTTTGTGGTCACCTTGTTTTGGAGGCTAAGATGAACAGACATGGGCTGTTCCACACTGCCTGGCTTCAGCACTCAGGAATGTTCCCAACCACAGCTGATTCACCAACACTGACACAGTCCTGGGAGCTACTCTACAGGTGTTAGGTAAGAGGAAGGGAATTACCTCTGACTGAAGAGGCTTTAACAACTGTTTTCACAGACTCAGTTTCACTGGAAATTAAATTTAGTAAGTTGCTTACAAGTTCCTATGGCTATGCCTAATATAGAAATTTTTTTTCATCTTTTTTCTTTCCTCCACTTCGGCACTGATTGAACAACTGAGCCTTATTAAACAGGCCAAGGAAATACAAATCAGAACAATCCTTCCAAATTTCAAATGAAGTAAAACAAACATTACTTCATTGAGTGCTTTCTTGTTTCCTTAGGTCCAGAAGTTGCACTTCTTTATACCTATATCTATATACACACACATACACAATTTTTAAAAATCAAGGCTTTTCTAGAATAGGAACCATTTCAGAATCACAGTTTCCCAGGATGCATGAGGAACAGGCATATGTAGAACCTGACACAATACCCCAGAATCATAAAGAACTACTCACAACCAACTGCTTATTCCTTGAGATAGTAATGGTCTGATGATTTGTTCCACCTACTTCAGGTGCCACAACATACTGAAATAATGGCTTAAGATTATTCTTCATAATTTATACATGGATTAAATGGTTCTCTACAGCTTGAAAAATCATATCCAGTTCCTACTGAGATAATTGAGAACATGCACTTTATGCTGAAAGGCAGCAGAAAAAGGTCTGAGAACACTGTGTTGTATCTCAAAGGCCTTGCTGAAAAGTGTAACTCAGTCTTGGCACCAGTATGAACAAAAAATTTATTTGAACAATTATTTAGAAATACCCCTTGTTGTGCTGCCAAGATCTTACCATGTGTATATGAAACAAACAGCACTTCCATAATTCAAAATGCATTTACTTCAAAAAGGAAATAAATGTCAACCAAAGAAATTGTGGGTATAAAAGTAAAGCACTGAACATGGTGTGGTAAAACACAAAGGAAGTGACAACCAGCTAAATGTCTGGAAGCGTGCAAAGGAAACAGCTGATGTGGATCAAAATAATGGCTAGAAACAACACCTCTCATGTTCTCAAATGCCAACAGATTTAATTTTAATGTTGGCTTTGACAGCTGTCTTTCACTATCTTGTAAAATCTCAGTAACTACTCAAAATTGTTAAAACCTAACTAAAGTGCCCTCCCTTCCACCCCCACCTTCACAGCAGAATTGTTAAAGAATTTCTACTTTGACAAAAAACCCCTCAGTTAGAAGCTCTGCTGCATGATCTTTAATGAAGCATGCTGCCTCAAGTGAAATCGCAAGTGTGTGTTAAATTCACTACCTTTTCACAGATTAAGTCTCCATTTATTTGTTACAAGTTAAATAAATGGAGTGAAACCTATTAATAAATAAAATTCGTATGACGGGAAGAATTCTGTCTGGTACTTTCTTAAAAAGAATTTTCTGTACACTTACTCTATTTCCACCTCAGTGTGCTTCTTGTTTAGTCACATGCACAGAGAGAATGCCAATGTTCCTGACACATTTCAACCATATTTAAATTTTTATGTATGTTCTCATTCACTGCTTTTATTCTGTAGTAGAGCAAACGTTAAGTGGTTTGATTCAAAATCATCTTTCTCACTGAGAAACTATAAAGCCTTCCACATTTCTTTACATCTTTCAACTGCTGTAAAACAGAGTTACAAATACTGAAGCAGACACAAAGCAGAAGGGAAATGCTTTTGGAGAAACCTTTAATGCTAGGTTCCAACATATGAGATAAAAATCAAGGCATTTATCACTTCAGACAGGAATCAAAGCCAACTCAGTCACAGATGAGCATGGTCTAGATGGAACTCATCATCAGGACTGCCTTCCAGCACTGCTGTCTAAATGCAGGCTGAGCTCCCCTTCAGCAACATTGGAGAGAGAAAAAACTGAAATCCAATGTATTGAGTGTGATCAAAGAGAGGTTTGGGTTTTTTGTTGTTTTGTTTTTGATATTTTAAACATTAAATGGGATATGAGAAATGCCCATCTGGTGTGACAGCCTGACATTCTGGTCAGATAGCAGCACACTGTCCATCATAAACTGTCGGTGACAGAGATAACCACAAATCACAGTGAAGCCTGTTTCAAACTGAGTTTTCATTTAAGGGGTTCCTTTTCATAGTTGAAAAAGAATGCTAGTATGGATACTTTGATTCAAGAACATCCAAAGTCAACCTCAGCAACCATTTACACACCATTTCTTACCATGTCTTTTTAAAAGTAAACCCTGACCTTTAAGAATTCTGTTTTATACTGAGACAAAAATCAGTAATTACTTGAAACTATAGAAAGCCTACAAATGGCTAATTAGAAAGTGCTCAGACAACATGCAAAGTAGTGCATTGTCGCTGCCTTTCTTTCACATGGCTCAGCAAAGCTGACATAACTGAAAACTTCTGAATTTGCACCTCGTATGTGTTACAGTTTAACTGGTGTCAAGGATACATTTAGCATATGGATATGTGTTTTTCAACAATGTCTGCCTAAATACCTAACATGCCACTATTAAAAGTAACAAATATTTATCAATCCCTTACTACTCCAAATACTGGGAAAATCTCCATAAAGACAGGAGCTATAGCAAACAGAGAAATCCTGTGAAACACAAATTCTATGAAATCCAGTTTTGAGACCCAATTGCCAAAACTGAACCATCTTCAACTGTCTTTTCTAATAAGACTTCTAGTCACACAATTAACAATTAAAAGGATGTTGGTTCTTTTCTGAATTTTGTTATTTTAGAATGGACAGACTTTCCTTGAGCTGATCTAAACATGAATATCATGCTGTTCTTCAATTCTTGCAAAACTTCCCAGACACGATGGCTGGGGGATACGTGCCAAAGAGGAACTGGAAACAAATTCTGTCATGAAAAAATGCCTTTCCACTTCCTTCTGTATCTTAGCCACTTCTTACGTTACTCTCCCATACAAATGTCACAAAAATATTAAAATAGTGTGAAACTTTATAAGTAGAATACAGAAGACACTTTCTGTAAATCATCAGAAAAGTAAACAGCAAACCAAGACGTTCTGAGCAGGACCCAAAGCCAGAAAAGGGCCACTTTAAAATCTGATTGAACTATTTAGTGTATTCTAATTTCATGTCCCTCCAACAGATATAAATTTTCTGTCAGCATTAACAAGTGTAGCAAATTGAGGTCTACTTTTCACACATAGTATTTTGATTTAACTACGTGTTTAGTAGTATCTAGATACGTTTTCCATTGCCTGAGCCCTCTTTATAATGAAAGAGCAAATTTAGTTTTACACATACCTGTAAGACACAAATATGCAGCTAAATACCGTTTTTCAAGGCCATCTTTATAGGTCTGAATCGCACCATAGATTGGAGGTAGAATGAAAATCAGGTTACTCACTGTGTTCCCTGTAGGACAGAAACACAAAGCAGAGATTTAGAATTGGCCACTATGCACTTCAACTAAATCTAACAAAATTACTCTATGCTACATTCTACCCAATGCAAAGAAATTACATATGTTGCAGAGACCAGAGAAAGCAATAAAAGCCGAGAACCCAGCTCTTATACACTGATTTAGATTTGGTTTATTTTTCTTTTCCAAACTGTGCTGACCTAAGAAAAAGTGCAATGAAATCCTGCAAAGTTTAAGCGAAACAAAAGGAAATGGTGCATATCTCAACATAAGGGATGCAGATTCAGCTTTTTAGCTTAACCACAAATCATAATTTTGAGAATAGAGGTTATGTTATGGGAATTAAATGCCATACAATTCGGGAAAAAGAGTAAATCTGTTATAAAAGGCTCATATAAAAGAAACTGCAAATTTTCACACACCATCAGTTAAATACATACAAAACTGAAATCTAATTTGCAAATATCCCAATGGAATATCCAATTTATGAGGCTATGAAGACACCAAACTCCCCCCTATTTCTGTATTTTTTATTCAGCAGAAAATCCCAGAAGCATTTTGCATTCTAGAACAAAGAACAAGAGTAAGCAGGTTCTTTCTGAATCACACCCCTTCAAGCAGCTATTTTTCAGGCGTCCTACTTGCCAAGATCCATCCAAAAGAAAAGCAAAACAAACCAAACTGTGTTCATATAACCTTAAGGTATTGCAGCACCTCTAACAACAAAAATCCATACTTCACAGTTTTAAAGAAAATTCATACTCAAATGGAAAAAAGGTTATTTCAGAACACACGTAGAAGAAGTGTACCTAGTTCCTTTGAGCAAGGTAGCTCTTCTATATTCTCACAAAGTACATACAAATCTTACTTTGAGACAGTCTTCTCAACCAGTTAAAAATCTCATCTGATTTTTATCATAACTTCTTTAAATCATATCCTGCCCAACCATGAATTTCACCAAGTTATAACAGTCAAATTAGACATGCTAGAGATCTTGCTATTCTAGTCAGCTCTGGAGTTAAGTTCCTTCATGCAAAAGAAGCCCAGCTGAAAACAAAAACCCTTCTGCAAGGATATACAAGTTTATACCAGTATAAAAGGCCTTTTTCATGTCTAAAGTCTTTGTGTCATCCTTAGCCTTTTACCACATTCCCACAGTGTTGCAGTGGGTAGTGATTCACTTTCAAACAGAGACCACGTTTGGAAGAAACTCACTCAAATGCTGTCACACACTGACCATTGCCATCTCCTCCTCCTGTAAGTCATGCACACATGTCATTGAGCCTTGAAAAGTAGAATAAAGGTTACATAGTCTGGATAGTGAAACTTCTGCTTTCTAAAGCAGTGCTCAACTATGCCCATTTTCAATAGAAGTCATATAAATGTCACTGTTCAAGGTCCTTTAGTTATGAAACTGTCAAAAGCCTGGCAAAAATTCAAATATGAAAATGCCAAACAAAAGAAATACCATGATGTTTATCCACAATTGGGAAGGCGCATGACTGTGGAAGAGAGTTGCAGGAGGATAACAAACTTAGATGGGTGTAAGAATGCAGAAAACAGATTCTTCTGTAGGAAAGGGAAGGGAAGGTTTCAACACTTCCTGTAAAGCTATAATTACATAAAATTATTGAAAATTTATGAGCATTTAATCTAGGACCATCTTGCTGAGAGAGGAAATACCATAGACCTAATCTAGCTGTACATTCCTGCCACTCCTTCTCAGCACTTTTTGGCCTGCATTATTCAGAACATTTGCAGCATGGATTAGGCAAGCCTATCTGCAAACATACTTAATGAAAGTTGTGTACATTTTGTTAAAAGGGGAAATGGGGGCAGGGGAACAATAAAGTCCTCTGGCATGCTGCTAGCAAAATTACTTTTTTTCAAGAACAAAAACTCCAAGGCCTCTTGCAAACCCAAGGTCCCGAGGAATGCATATTTCATAAATGTCTTGCTAGTCTTTACAGGATTATCCTCACACAGACTTATAAATTCATTAAAAGGGATTTTTACCGATTCCATCAAAAAATGGCAGTGGGATATGCACAGAGATTAGCAGAAAATACTAAGAAAGAAGAAAAAGGTGACAGAATGCAGACCCATAACTCTAAAGCTATTTAACAAACAAGGAAGTGAAACAAGCTTTGAAGGAAATGAATATGGAAGTTGAAAATGAGAAAACAGTTCAAACTGTCAAAAAAAAAAAAATCTCATCTTTTTTCACTAAATTTCCTTTTTTTTAAATGGAGGGAACATAATGCAGCAGAACTCCATGGGAAAACCAGATGACAGAGAAATTGCAACTAAGGCATGAGGCAGACGATAAGTAAAATAACTAAAGAAGAAATTATTGGTTATGCCTATAAGAAATAGGGTACATTAAAAATTTGATGAATGCACATGGATAGACCTGGGCTTAACTCTGTACAGCATTCTTGTATTTCACTACTGGATTCCTTGAATACTGGTCCAGGGAGTGACCTAATTTTTCTTTAGTGACAAAAGACTGCTTCTCAACATTTTATTTTCAACATGTCCATCAACAGAAAGGCAAATCACATTATCTGAGAGAGAAATGAATGAACTTGCAGACTGAAATGACAAGAACTGGATTAAACATGACAGCCATGAACACGCCTTTCATTGTGAATATGAATCCTTATTCCATTTGCAGAATAAATCTATTTGAAGAGGCAGAAAAGTGAATTTGGACTGTCTTGTAACTGACCATAAACCATCACTGTACACACCAAACCCCTTAAATTTATTTCCAATAGAAGCAGTGTAAATAGTTATGTCCTCGTGCAAGTCAACAGCAGAATACACTGTTCTCTAGTTAATGATAAAAGAAAAGAGAAAGCTCATCAGGTGCAGAGAAGCTCCACCCAGATGGGAGTGATAAATAGTAGCCTACAATTTCAGAAGGGACAAAAATTGCTCAGCTCACTGATAGAACAAAACTGTGCTCTGTAAAGACATCGCGGGTCAATGCCAAAGACAAAACGGAGCTGTTTAAACTGGAGGATAATACTGAAAATGACTAAATAGATATAAACTAACCCTAAATAAACACTGGCTAGAATAGTGGGAAGCTTCCCATTAGAGAGGAAATATTTACAACTGCTTCCCAACAGAAATGAGCAGCACGATGAACCTGCTTTCAGGGTGGAGCTGAGGAAGCTCCACAATCAGATTATGTGCTGCAGTAGCCTATCAGAGTGCTAAACCAGAGCATGTCCACAAAGATTGAACATGGAACAAGGTACAGGGCTAAATTAATGTCTAATTGTGATAATGTGACTGACTGCACACATTTCCATAGAAGTCTTTCAAGACTGTTTTAATGCAAACCATTGTTTTAAAGTAATGTTTTATTCATTGAGAGAATACCATAAGGTAACAGAACAAAATCAAATTTATGCAAAACATCTTTTCAACAAGCTTCTGTCTGTAGGAAGAACAGTATGAGTGTTAAAACACATCTGCTTCCCGTTCTACAAATACAGCAGCAAAACCTGACAAGCCTTTTTCTAATGCATGTACATTCACAGTCATCTTCAGGCCCTAAAAAATATATGTACTATCATTAGCACAAACATCTATACAAAGACTGACCACAAATACAAAGAAAACTTAAAAGTGGGAAAAGTTTCTACAGGCAAACACAGGTACGATATAGAGCTTACTGTTGCACAAACATTGTACATGCAGTTGGGAAGGACACAAATTTGAAGTAGCTTTCATAAAATTTCCATTTTTCCATATATGTAGTTAATTCCATACTAGAAAGGAATTGCTACAATAAATTTGGATGAAGGGTGAAAAGAGAAAAAAAAAAGTGAAGTTTTAAATAAGTTGTAAAAGAACACGGTCATAAAGGAATAAACAGGATGCAAAAAGATAAGGAAAAACGCTGGGAGTTAGAATATAGATGCTGTTTTCAGTGAGAGAGGAAAAGTGATATCATAAAAAAGAAGCAAAAATTATCATGTTCAACTTCTGACAAGCTTATCAGTGTGATTTATCCTGTGTAAGAGATGCTTTCTCCTATGTTTGTACACAGAATGACAGCAAGATTTACCAAGTACAAGGATTTATTCAAATTTTAAAATGTTCTTGCTCTCTCTGTCAAACAAATGAAGATTTTTCACTCTCTTATGGTTTCTACAAGACTCACAATCAAGAGAAATAAATGTTACCCTCAGAGAGGAAAGAAGAAAACACTTGCTGATTAAAAGGTTGACTACACATGAAGAGCTCATTTAATATCAGGACTAACAAACATGACATTCACCACAGTAAGATTTTTCAGCAGTAAGGTTTTTTCATTATAGTAAGATTTTTGCATCCCACTGTGAAACAGGAGAAAGGTACATATTTTAGAAAATAGCAGCCATTTTCCTAAGTTGTAATAGAGTAAAAGTATCCCTTTAAGTAAAACATACAAGCAAACAAACAAGGTTTTGAGGCTGAAAACATCCATTTCATTGCCTGCATATCATGGTGGTCTGCACAGTCAATTCCTGGGTGATGTATCTTTATCTTTTTCCATCACTGCAGGAAGAAATTAAAAGTAATTATAAAAAACAAAGCCTGTCAGATGGCATCATACAGAACTTGATTCATCCTTCTATCTGCTTTCAGATATAAGGAATTCTATTTCACGGTTTTGTTTCTGGAATCACCTCACGCAGTTCTGGTACAAACTACAGCTCATTATTAGGGAGTTTACCAAGTTTCAAGAAATTGCAAAGCAATGCAATTCAGGCACGTTTGAGAGCACAACCATCTACCTTTAGGTATGCTCCCTTGTTCAGAAGAACCAACTATGCAGAATCACCTGGTTTGGCCACTAACTTCAACCCCACGATGTTTTTGCTTATGGCTTATCACCAGGAGGGCAGAGCAGCAATTAGATTTTTACTTCCACTGGCCAATTTTAATATATTCCACTTCAAAGTCTACAATAACTGCATTTCAGAGTGTCAGGAAATGAAAACTCCTGTTTCCATTTGATATTTCAGAAGGACCTCAAGGGGAGAAAACCAAGTCATCCTGACAGGAATTTTGCCAATATGTAATTACTGGACTCCCTGCTTGGTAATGTGCATGAAGGTTCAATATAAACTTCCTGTCACTCAGTGAAATACAACACAGTGTTACTGCAGGCTGGAACACAGAACCAATGCTGACTTAAAAAATAAAATTATTAAATAAAAATTTTAAAAAATTGTTTGTGGGGTGTTTGTTTTTAAGCTACAAGATCCATTTCTTATGTTGTATAATTCTCCTTTCCAAATACTAAGCTAGCCTTGGCTTTGTTTACTGAGACATTAATTGAGGTTACAACTTCAGCAATTCAGCTGCAACTTGTATTGACCAACACATTTCTAATAACAAAATAGGAAAAACACTGAAGGACACAAATACTGAAGGAACTACATAAGCCATGTATGAAAGCTTCCTGAGGAACTATAAAAATGAGTCGCACAAATCAATGGATCTTTACTGATAGATTTCTTACAATCTTATTATTATATTTTTATTCTATATTATTTATATAGTTATTATGTTATATTATTATATTATAATTATAATATTATCATCTTTCTAGATTTCTGATATTATTTTAAATACCTAGGAAGATCTAGTAGAGCAAGCTCACATAGATCACAGGAACCATAAAATTAAAAGACATATAAAGCAGCACAGAAAAATGTAATGAAGTACATTACAAAGAAATGCTGCATTAATCTAGCTCTCTATAGAAGTTGTCATACTATTATGAGAAAAACATTAAGGCACAAATGAGACAGAGGGAGTAGATATAACAACTAGGAGTACTACACAGGAAAAGGAAGACCTGAAAAGAGAAAGAATAACTATCTAGATCTCAGCCAGGCAGAAGCTACAAGAAAGCAACGTGGAATCCAAAGGTTTTCCATGGGGGGGAGGATTGAAAAGAAATATTATTTACATTACTAAGGAAAGCATTCTGATGAGTGCTAACAGGCTGAACCAAAGCAAAGGGAAGTTTCAGTAGGACATTTCTAGCATCTGGCAGCAGCAACATCTCCCAAAAGTAACCATGAATCCTGAAAGAGTTTAGAATGAACAAGACCCTGCAAGACACATGAAGAAAGCAATGGTTTAAGTGTTTAAAGTCAGCATGCATGGCAGCACTTTTAGACCTTCTAGGCTGCTTCTCCCTTGCTGGGCCTCCATTTCTCCAGGATATGTAAGCTGATATCCTTCTGAAGAAGCAAATTATTTCAGTGATATATTGAATTGGGGAGGGGTAAAGAGGCAATTTTAGGAAAAAAATTAATTATTAACAACACAATTTGATTTTGTTTCCAGCACACATTTATAAGTGGTTCCAACATGCTGTGTCAAGTGATACAGTCTGATTTATGATTTTACGTACTTTATATTCCAGCTGCAGAATTAATTCCCTTGGCATTCATCACACTAGTCCAACTAATATTTTTAGATGGTTTTAATCTGATTACACTATTTCATGTTACTTAAGTTCATCAAAACAATCAAAAGATATTTAGAAGAAAAAGCTCTTGACACTGCTGACTAACAGAACACACACAAGTAAGCTCAGTTCAAACCTGCAAAGTGTGGGTGTATTTTTTTATGCACAAGTCTCTTTGGTATGCACATGCTACAAAAGCCCTTATTATATACTGCTTCTCAATTGCCCTAGGTTACAATTAAGCTATCCTTTTGCTTACCCTCATATCTGCAAACTGCTTTGCTACTGTATAGTAAAGGCGTTAAAAAACTACAACCTAACAGAAGACTATCCTAACACTGACCTTGCTTCTTATGCAAATTATACTAAAAACAAATGAGAGAAAGCTAATACTTAACAAATTCACATTTTAAAGCTCCACTTTTTTCTTCTTAAGAAACCATACCCTTGAAGATACCCTCGCAATCCCAGAAATACAACATTTGTGTTTATGGTAAAAATTTAAATTCAGACAGTGAAACATTTATTGCAGAGCCAAAAAAATTTTTGCTCTTTCCCCTAAAATCTAAAACATGGTCACCTATTTAGTCTCCTTTACTTCAGGGTCTAAGCAACCACAGTCTTTTGTCTCAATAGCCCTGCAAGACAGGCTGGATAAAGCTGCCTGAGTCACAAAGAAACCTGCATAAAACTGAAGTCAGGACTTTCAAACACCAGTGTGTTCCTATAGCCACTTGACCACCCTTAGCTGCCACAATAAAAATGAATGAGTTCACCACACCACTTCTCATAAGTAAAGCATCAAAGTAGAAAGTACAGTCACAGCAATAGCTGGGTACTTTCCAGAAACACTGTTTTTGTTACCAATTCTCATGTTTAACATAATGAACTTCTTCTCCTGAAATTCTTAAAGGCTGTCACAAAAGAAAAAGTGTCTAAAGCCCCAGAACTTGTATTGATTTCTTCTTTTTTCTAGGAAGGGTGACTGCTGATTTTTTCAGAGGGATCTGTCTCAAAACACTTAATGAGTAAAGTCTGATATCAGGATGAACTGCTCTTCCCCAGAAGAGCATTAAAAGAGCAGATTAAAAATGTGGAGGACCAGCTGTGAAGTTTAACAGCTAATTATGAAAGCAATTGCAATGAAAATATTGTGGTGATAGGCCAGAATAAGGATAGCTATAGCACCTAAATTAAAAAGTCAAGTCTCTCTTCTGAAGCCTACTGTCATACACTAGTTGTATGTTCATCACACCAATGCCTGTCATAAGTGCATCATAGAACATTAATAAGTGGTTTTTGCATTTTAAATGGACCATTACATGAAAAATAACAGTATTTAGAAATGTAATAATAAAGATTCTAGAGTCTATTCGTGGCCATTTTTTTGAGACTGCAGGAAGCAGCTCTGACAAATATGATAGTATAGTACACACCTTCTTTACAGGAAATTTTATTCTCAATTAACCAGACTGCAAGAAATAAACTTGCATTACAGCCAGTTTCTATGCCATCCTGTCATACTTTAATATTGCTTTCCTAGGGTATGGGAAACCACACAGAAAGAAAGCATAATTTCCCTAATAAACACGAATCTAAGATGATAGCAAGCACACCAATTACTGTGAAGTACACCTGGAAGGATTTTGAAAGCAAATTTAAAGTAAAAACAGTTGACATAGGCAGATCATTTGAAATACCAATCTCGAAAGCTCGCTAAAAGCAAGTGCTTACATCTGGAAAACGCAATCAAAGTCTAAAGAGATTAGGCTGAGATGATGTAAAGTTGGAATATTACATGCAATAAGCTTGTTGCTGAAGGGCAGATTTGCTTCTTTTATATCCTTTACTGGAAAACAAAATAAAACGTATTTTAAATGTTATTTTAAGGAAGGTTGATGATGTCAGACTGGAAGGAAATAACAGACTCAGAGATTACTGTTCAGACCCTGCTAAAACTAAGCAGTGACCAATATATTACACTGATCATCTACTTAATTTTCATCATTCTTAACTCCTTCCAGCCATTCTTCTCCTATGCTGGTGTCAGCATCCTGGCTTCCTGCTCCATGTCTGCACCAACTCCTCTAAATCTAAGGGTCTACCCAGAGCAGAAAGCACAGCTTTTGGCAGCTGACACCTTTGAGCTACCAAGTACATCCAACCCAGCATCTGTCTGTCCTCCCTACAATGGAAAAAACAACTTGGGGCACAGAAACTGTGAGTATCAGCCCAGAGGCTCTGGTAGGACTGTCCCAGGCACTATGCAGTGACAGAAGAGCTGAGCTTTAGGGGAGCTCAACATGCTCACTGGACAGTGAGCACAGAGAATAAGTTGTGCCAGTGCTCCTATCTTCAAAACACAAATCTTCTTGCTTTCTTCCCTTTCTTACTATCAATATAGATTTCCTCTGGGTGTCCAGAATAATTAAAGCCTCTCCTGCTAATGACTCATATCATTCTTCTGCCCTACTTGGATGGCAGGAAAATAAAGGTGAGATGCTACATGACAACTCTAGGAGAATACATGAGGATGATACAACTGGTCAGCAACCACAGCCTGGTTCAGACACACAGCAGCGACTCAAATACTGATTGATGACATTCACTCTTTTTGCCATCAGTATTAATAAAAAATTCCTTCTGCAAATAACTATTTTGTTTTTTTTTTTTTTTTTTTTGTTTTTTTTTTTGTTTTTTTTGTTTTTTTGTTTTTTGGAGGTTTGTTTTGGGTTTTTTTCAGGGCTGCCAAAAACCCTAAGCCTACCTAGAACATGTGATGACAGGCAATTGAACTGATCATAGAAATTACTTGGAGTCATCATTGTCACTCTTAAATATCTAATTTTATCTCTTTTACGTAGGTATTTAATTTCTCCCAAGTCTTCATAACCTTTTCCAGTTAATATAACAACTTCCAGCAAGAACTTTCAACAGTACCCAATTAACTCGATAATGCAAGACTCAAAGGTTGTCACTCCTAGTCTACAATTAACTCCAACTGTATTCTTTAGTCACTGTCCAATTGTCATTTCAAGACAGCCCTCTTGTTCATGCTTGAAAAATGAGAAGAAAAAGACTGGCAATCATCTACATCCACAAACCTTGGCAAAAATCATTTATTTGGAGGGAAAATGAAGCTTCTCCACAGAGATAGTAAGATCAAAGTCCATACCTTAAGTATCTCATAGTCTAAACCAAATAAAGAAAGAGATATAAAACACACTGAAGCTTTAAACACTATCTTTTTGTTATAATTATAAATTAATATAGCACCTACACAATAATAGTTCATAAGTTGGGTGGAAGGAATGTGGGCAGAAATCTGTTTTACTGAGTAAGATACAAAATAGTTGAAAACCATATACAAATTAACCATGTTGCCTACACAAATGGTGGCCCACAGGCGGGCAGAGGAAATCTTTCAGAGGAAATGCTTGAGACAACTGTAGAAAAAAAAAATACAAAAGTCAAGTGGAAATCAGCATGGAAGAGCTCGGAAGGATATGCGTTTAAGAAAGGGAAATTGCTTTACAATATTTCTCTACAGCACAGAATGGGTGGGGGGAAAGGACATAAAATAAAATAAAATTGACTCAAGAGTTTCACCATTTCAGTGCTGCACTGATGTTATGGATTGTGCAGAAAAATGTATTCTGAGGAGCCTTGGAGGATTTAACAGCCACCAAAACTCCGAGTGAAAAGCAACTGTGGTATCACAGATCACAAAGGCATAGCAGTTTGTTTGAGTGAATGAAAACAACATCTGCTCTATGATTTCACTACCACAGTGCATTTCTCTGCTGCTTTCCAAGGCATTGACACAATTCAATTGAACTGATTCTTAGAGAGACACTGCACTCACCAGTAGCACAACCTGCTACCACCAAAGAAACTTCCTGAACTTCCCCTCTGCTGCTGCTAGCAGCAGCTTATGGAGATGGCATTAAACTGGCACAAACAGAAGTGCATTGCCAACCTTTTTGTTACATTTTTGCTACTAAATTGAAAAAAAGAAAAAGTTTTGTTTCTCTGATTTTCCAGGCTGTTTACTCACACACTGGGGTCAGCACATTGCATATAGTTTATTCTTTTTGCTTATACAGCTCATTTTCACAACTGTGAAAAAGACTTAAAAAAAAAAGAAAAACAAGTAGACAAAGACATCAGTTCTCATTCATGAACAAAATATTCCTGGAGCAACTCTGCATTTATATATTTGTGGGTTTTTTCTTAAGTCTATAAGATCAAATATCTAAAAAAATAAGTAACGTCTGTATCCTGTGGAAGAAATGCAGGAATATCAGTAGAAATACACTCTGCAGATGTGTGCAATAACCCCCAGGGCAGCATAGCTGCTGCAATCTGAGGTCAGCACAAGACCTGGAAGTATCTGTCAGGAGAGCAGCACCACAAACTCCCTCCAAGAACAATCAAATCTGGTATGAGACTTACACAAACATGAAAAGGTTTGCTGTGCAAAAAAGTGTAAGTACTTGTAGAAGAAAAGTACACTCATTTTACCTAGAAGAAATGTAAACTCCTCTCTGTGAGAACAAAATCAATTCATCAGTTCTGTTGGTCATTTTAGCTTCCTGTTGCAGATGACCCATTTGATTTCAGAGCAAGCCAGAACTGCAGACCCTCTTTCTCAAAGACATACAAGTAACTTTTCAGTTATCCCTGGGTTTCCTCAACGAAGCTTAAAATACCCATTTGAAGGGATCACAATAGCATGCCTTCCAGTCAGGAAGCAGGTCTTTGCCTGAACAAACAAAAGGTGTTGACCAGGAAAGATGAAGAAAGAGATGTCATCTGTTCATCAGATTAAAACAGACATATCTCTGTCCCAAGACTGAGAGTGTCCAGACTAATTTTAATGCTCAGTGCTCTAAAGGAACTTCTTTGAGCTAATACTGTATCTGTTTTCCAGATGCTTATTCTTGTTCAAATGAAAATGCTTATCCAACTGGAATTAGCAGCTACTAAAAATCCAGCCTACAAAGCAGTGGCATCATGAGCTTACTGCAAATAATGAGCTCATTAAACTACTGTATAAATCAAGAGCTTCTAGGATCATGTCTTATGACCATTAGGTTGATACCTTGAAATCCTACTAGTTGGACTATATATGAAATTCATACCAAATTCATGCAAAACATGCAGATGTTCAGCTCACTCCTAACACCACACCAAGAATTTTCCTAATTCTGCTTGTCTGCTTTCTTGCCTGAAGAAGTCTAAATCTTGCCTTCTCAAATATAAAATTAAGTCTCAACTAACATCCTGAACCTTGCCTAGCTTAATCAGGTCACACTCTTGTCCCCTTCTCCAGTTCCTCTGGTTAGAGAGGAGAACTGCATTATTACTGGGACTTGGCTAAGGGAAAATACCTTCCAGTTCACAAAGCCAGCCAGAGATCCTTTTAGAGACACACACTCTGCACATACCATTTCAGGGTCACTCCAAGGACACTGCATTCAGAAAACACAAGGAACAAAGGAACAAAGCAAAATCAAATATAAGAAACTAGAGCCCCAGGACACAGCTGGGAAATAGACACACCACTGGACACTAATCTCAGACTTGAAATAAAGTTTGGAATTTCCTTCAGGAAAGCACTGCAATGTGCAGGGCAGGTTGAGTCACCAGTTGGTGGAAAGGCAAAGAACTTAAGAGGAATCTTGTGAGGCTAAGGAAGGGGCACAAAGGGTGCAATTGCTCCACCAAGACTGAGAGAACAATTTCTGCCTCCCAACTCCAGACACACTGGAGTACATACTCTGCCAGAGGATGATGGACCTGACTGTAAAGGAGATCATGATCCTGGAGATGATGATGGCTGCAATGATCATTGAGAAATATTGGGTTTTCAGTCACTGCCCACAGTGCACATGCAGCATATTTGTTCAAGGAAATTAATTTTTGGAAACAGAAAAAAAAAAATCATGGTTAGACAGTCTATTTTTTTGAGCTAGCACAAAAACTCTGAAAATGAATAATTGCATTTTCAAGTACAAAGAAGGGTCTGTGCCTGAAACCTTAAATCTAAACAGCACCTAGCAAAATCACTGAGCCTCTACCCTGAGCTTGCCTATATGGGCATATTTAAATCAATTAATGGTAAATGATTGACACTAAAGCAGTGTTGCTCTGGGGTTTTTTTTATTGCAACCTTCTCTAGAATTTCTCTCTTCCTGACACATTCTTTTGTTCTTTGTAGTACTTCCACAAAGACAGAATAGCCAAGCACCTCTAATTCATGCAGCAGCTCAGTTTCTCTGCTAATGGACGGAAGAATGAGTGCAATTAATGAGGCAGGTGCAAAGAGCCCCCCAGCTAGAAGGCAATCTAAGGTAGGTAGCTTTGCCCTGACAACCACTTGCAAGCTGGTTCTCTTCTGGCATTATAATATCATGTTTTGATACACATTTTGGATTAAAAGAACTCTTTCCATCTTATTAACCTTTCATGAGCCACAAACCTTTCCATGATCCTCTTGAGGTAGTCAGAGAAACACCCAGGTGTGTGAGCACTCACACGTGTCACAAGATAAAACAACCATACACTGCTGAGCTGGTGGGACTGGAGACAATTACCAGACTTCCTTTGAACATGCTTGCATCGATAATTAAATCTTTCTTCTTTGGAAAAAAAAAGAAAATCTTTCCCACTTCTCTGTGAAAGGCACCAGCAAATAGAAAATGCATGACATAAATAGCAGTTTCACACACATAAAACACAACAAACCTGACTGAAGACTTTTTGTCTTTCAATTATGACAAAAGTTTTTAATCTGTGACTAAGAGCTCATTAAAAGTAACTTAAAAGCCAGCAGTGTTACTTTACAACCATTTAAAATTAATCTTCCTATTTCTAGCTACAAAGATATATTCTGAAAATTCATATAATGCAGTTCATAAACCTGTCTGCCTCAGTTTGCACATAAGAAAAATTAAACTGTACAAATGTCACTGCTCTGTTCCCATTTGGAATGGCAGATGTCCAACTGCCAGCTGTACAAGTACTGAATATGAAGCACTAATTATAGAGTAATCAAATGCTTTGTTAAACCATATTTAAGAATTTTATTGTAGCTTAATAACTACACACGTATTAGTAGATAAACACACATGTGGTCCATTAGCACAGCATCTGCCAGGTTTTAAGCATATCCATAACATGATGAATAAGTAAGGACTGATGATTGGAGAAATCAACTTTCCACAAGCCTTCAACCCCATCTTTTAACCAAAGCTGGTGGGAAAACTGAAAATTAAACTGTCGTGAGATAAAAGGTAGAGTTGCATCATGGATGAAAGATAAAAAGCAAGGAAGAATTAAAAATAATTTATAAATCATTAGTGGTGACAAAATGCATCAAAACAGTGTGACAAGACTATCTTTAGGCTTAAGCCAAGAATGTACTTTTACAGCCTAGGAAAGAAAATAAATTAATGTAACAGTATTTGCCAGTGATTCAAAATCAAATAGAAAGAAAGAAAGAAAGAAGACAACCATGACAGCAAAGACCATCTGGCTTATGATTTTGCTTATTATTCTTTGGAGTGTGTATTATTCTTCGGAGAAAGGAACCCCTCTTTCAACCTCTTTTTGTCCGCAGCACAAAGCGCAAGCTAGAAGTGTTCATCCTATAATGCACTGCACAGCTGAGCACTGTTCTGCACACTCCACTTGACTTCATGCTCACCATCACTTAGTTTAATGCTTCCTTAACCCTTTTGCTTGCAGTGTCCCCTCAGCTGAGGGAGCTCCCTCAAGAAGCCAGATAAACTTCCAGAGGAAAGTCGTGATGTGGTTTCCTCCCACGTGGTCATTAAATTTACACATTTAAATCCCTTTCAGTCTTAAAAGCCTGCAGGCCTGCGACATTGTCTTCTGCTGAACCACTCTTTAGAACTCATCTGTGTCCTGTCATCTTTAAATCGCTCCATCTCACCCAGGCTGTTGGGCTGATCACACCCAATTAAACTCGATGATGTTTCCTTCATCTGCCATTTTATCACTGAAAGAGCAGGCAAAGCTCTTGAAGGCAGACAGTCGGCTTTATTTTAGTTTTCTTACTCTCACACAGCAAGTACCTAGCCCAACAGACTCTGGCTGCTTTCCAAAGCCTCTGGCAAAAAAGGCAAAATGCAACAGGACACCCACGAGGAACAAGTGACAATCCATACGTGGCAGTACAAATTCAACATTAATGACATTATTCTAAATTAAGAGAAGTAAATTAACTAAATTTCGCAAGCTTTTATGTTTTAAAGTCATGATCCCCATGGAATATAGAGATCTGTGCATCTTTGGCAGCTGTCTTCTCTGAGCAATGCCTAAAAAGAAACAACAGTATTTTTGTGTCAATGTTCACAATGTAGAGAATGCTTGGACGGCACTCTATGCCCTCCAAGATGTGAGATAATGAGATATCTCACACGGAACAGCACAAGCAACAGTAATCTTATCTCAATCTCTCTTGTCTGAGGCAAAAATCAGAAGGCCTTAAGGAAGCAGAACAAAAATAGCTAGAAACATGGGCAGATTCTCATGACATGGGTAGGGTTTTTTTCCTAAATAAGAGTCCCATAAGGAAATCCCAGTTACAAGAAGTCGCTTACCAGATCTCTAATGAAAATAAAAGCTAATGGATTTAACTCTGGTAATGATAATGATAATAATAAATGAAATATTTTCTTACACAAAGGTATCAGAACATGCTGAGACAAGACCACAAGACAAGAAAGAAACAATTTCACCAATTCCTTGAGAAGCCTGAAGCAATGTTGTAGATGCTTGCTGCTGTAAATGCCAGCATAAGGATATACTATCTCTAAACCAGTCATATTGTAGATGATGCATACTACTCGTGGACAATGATAGCTCAAAGCAACATAACTGGAAACATGACTCAAATCTGATCCAAAACTGGAACACAGCATTCTGTTGGTAACAACAACAAATTCGCCCCCATAATTCTCCTGACTGAGAATTATAAGCCCTCATGTACCACAGGGCTCTTTTGAACCTAAAATATCTGTTTTAATTTGTAGTACTCTACATGCTTTCTGCAAAGGGAATATGTGAAGATTACCTGCATTCATTCATCATATTGTACAGGAAAAACTCTTCTTATAGGGATGACTAAATGCAAGAAGGGTAAGGCTCCTGTCATAGACATTCACATCCAAACAGACCCTCAAAACTCAATGCTACGTGGGCTAAACTGGCCTGAAACATCAACCCTGCTAAAATAAGGAGTAAGCTGTAACATTTGAGTGATAAGTGCTAAAAACCAGAACCTATATTTGCCCTTTCTCCCTTTTTATGTGGGAGGATGGTGGGCTTATCCTTTACTATTTTTCTTAATCAAGCGTACAAAAGTTTGGATAATTCAACTTTCAAGCACTGGGTCCTGGAGAGATTTAGTTTTAAAGAATGAAGAAAAACCAAAAACATGTCTACTTGCCCTCCAGCACACAGGAGTCAATCAGTGAGAAACCCTGAAAAAGGAGTTACTGCACCATACAACAGGTTTGATCGTGGGGGATGTAAGACTCATTTTAAGGCTTAACAGACTTAAGCTCACAAAACAATTCTTTTCAGCTGGTTTTCCATGTCGATTGGTTTAATATTCTACAGATGGATGTAGAGCAGTTAGTCATCCACCTCCACAGGGGAGAAAAACTGACTAGGTGTAGACTCAGAAAGGCAAGAAGAAACATTTTTCATTATTAAAAAAGAACCAAAGCAAACAACTTTTGAATACATGTCACTGTGCTTGGGATACATCAAGAAAATGCAAGTCTGAAGTGCTACACCACCAGCTTACCTTACTTCCACAATGCTCACTACATAGAATTGATAAGCTGCCATCATTTACACTAGTTCTTTAAGGAGTGAATGGCAAGGAACTGCATGTGGGCTTTTGGAACACAATGTAGCAATTTTGTACTAAAAGCAGCATGCTAAATTGCTAAATGGCACAAAAATGTAATTTTGACAACAAGCTTTCTGTTTTGTTCTTCAGCCTACAACCTATTTAGTTTGGACCTGCCAGTATTCTTCAATCTTTGGGCCTCCGAAGTTCCTTATAAATTATTAATAACAAACATTTATTGCAAAATTTTTTACATACAACAGCTTTACCTGAGTGGTACCAAGTCAGAAACTGATTTTCACTCTTCTGTAAGGTAAAACTTCAAATAATATCTCCACAACACTTATTGCCTCAGATCCTGAAAGCACTGTTACAGAACTGCTGCTGAAGAAAATCTAACCCATCTTGGCATCTGGACTGAAATTAGCTGTTCATAAGCTAACCCTACACCACAGCAGGCTTACTTACTGTTTTGCATTTTTAACTTAGACCATTTAAATGCTTTATCTTACAGCACAGCGCTTGTACACAGCTTTTTTCAGTGCAACTTGACAGGCCACCAAACCACAGTCCCAAATACCAAAACCATAAGGAGGAACCAGACCTTGTATGGCTACTCCCTTCTTTTTCAGAATGCAAGTCTTTTTGCCTCCCATTACTCTCAACCTCATCTCCCTTCTCCTGAATATTCCAAAAGCAGACAAAAAGTATCAGTTAACAAGGCCAACAGTGCAGGGGTTATTTAAGAAATTTACATGCTAGTCAAATTTATTTTTACATTAGTTAAGAAACAGAACTTCCTCTTCCCTATGAGAATTATCTCACAAATTATGCTTGACAACCAGGAAAACAGAAAAAATACACACTCTGCAAAAGTCTCATTCTATTTAAACTTCTAAGTTTGTCCCTTTTTAAGAGTATTTAATTGTTTCCTTTTCAACCAGCCTGTCTCTTCTCAGCCATAAATCTACACACCAACTTCCTTTTTCCTCTGAGCTTCTAAGCTGCTTATGCTGGCGTTGTTCATTTCAGACCCTGTTCTCCTGCACTCTGAAGCCTCTTTCACAATTATTCATTTTGGATCCTCACCCATGTCACTATCTGCAACCAGGAGTCACAGCTTGGCATGGATACCAAGAACCCTCCATCTTCTGCATGCCAGGCTCTTCCAAAGCACTGCTGAAGCATCCCAGCTATGTGAAAGGCCTCTGCAGATTGCCCACTTCAAGCACTTCAGGGTAGGTGAGCCTGGCCACTTTAGCAACCCTTCAAAGGCAGCCACCCACCTTATACGTGTGAAAGTTTTTTGTAGTGCAGGGCGTCTGCCAGGCAGCAACACATAATTATAACTACTACACCCTTTAAAGTCGCTGCCCAGGATCCAAAAATATTTAGTTTTTCAACAAAACCTCAGTGACATAGGGCTTCATCTTTCATCACCTGATGGATGACCCTATAGTTAAAGCCCCTTCTTTCTTTCCCTAAAACATGCTAAATCCTGTTTCGGAATAACAGAGTTTTGAGGTCAAACCAATGGCCTGCTCTTTTACTACCAGTGCTCTGAGCTATCCTAAAAGACAACCACGTGAAACAGAGCGACCCTTGAAGCCTCGCTCAACTCCCACCACCTGCAGCAGAGCCAGCTGATTGATGATGGCCATCACAAGGCACCAAAGAGCAGCTGGGAGAAGGAAGGTGTCTTCATCCAGGGAAGACACCTTTCCTCTGGCTGAGCAGTTTCCCTGGTCTGACCGTGCAGGCTGGGCAGCTGGGTGCCCCTCAAGGGGAGCAGAGCAGGGCAGCAGACGCGTTTCACGCGGTTTCACGGCGTGGCACCCCACGCACGGCTCCGAGAGCCCCTCTCTTCACCCCTGCCTGCGGTGCCACACGGCCACCAGCCCCCAGGACCCACCGCACGGCCACCCCATCCCGGACAGCCCCGCTCCAGCCCCGCCATCCCTACGGACACAGGCCCGAGGGACGCGCTGGGGAGAGAGGGGCTACTCCAGCCCGTGCTTCCCACACGGATTTGTTGGGGAAGGCGGTGGAAAACACCCATTTCCACCCACCAGGGTTGGCTGAGGGGCAGCGGCACCGTCACCCCGCAGGAAA
The DNA here is from genome assembly GCF_029582105.1 of Oenanthe melanoleuca. Classification (NCBI taxonomy): domain Eukaryota; kingdom Metazoa; phylum Chordata; class Aves; order Passeriformes; family Muscicapidae; genus Oenanthe; species Oenanthe melanoleuca. Next base: position 29,434,843 of record NC_079333.1, on the reverse strand, counting down.
GAGGGGACAAGGAGAAGGAGGGATTCCCCCTCCGCGGGGAGCGAGCACCAAGGGCTGCGGAGAGGGAGAAGGAGGCGGCGGTGGGACGCGGCCCCCGCGGCCAGGACAGGAACCGGGGCCGGAGCGGCCACTCACAGAACTCGGCGATGTAGTAGGAGACGGCGTAGTTCTCCTCGCACCACTCCAGGGTGGAGGTCGGCGTTCCCCAGTACCCCTCCCGGTCGGCGGCCGGAGCCATCGCGGCGCCCGCTCCGGGCTAGAGCGCAGCCAGGGCACGGGGAAGCGCAGGGAGAAGGGCGCCGGGCCCGGAGCGCGGCGGCGGCGGCGGCGGCGGGAGAGCGGGCGGGGCGGCGCTGGGCCCGCCCGCGGGGCGGAGCGCGGTCGCCATGGGGACGGGCTGCGGCCCGCCGGACGGAGCGAGCGGGGCTGGGGAAGCGCTGCGTGAGGGAAAACGGGGGTACGGGGAAAGTCTGTGGGGAAAGTCTGTGGGGAAAGTCTGTGGGGAAAGTCTGTGGGGAAAGTCTGTGGGGAAAGACCGGCGCGGGCACGCGTGGCTCTCAGAGGCCCGCGCGGTGCCCGTGTGAGGGTGAGGCGGGAATGCAACATCACGGCGCTCTCGTCACCCGCGTTTCAAGCCGGACCGGAGCCAGTGAGGAGCTTTCTTCCCTCCGCTTTCCAGTCCGGTTTTCCTTACAGATTTCATGGAGGGTTTGTAGGGCGAGCGAGGCTGCCTTCATGTTGTTGAAACAGCTTCACAGCATCATAGAATGATTTCTGTTGGAAGGGACCTTAAAGATCATCCAGTTCCAGCCCCCTGCCATGGACAGGACACCTTCCACTATCCCAGGTTGCTCACAGCCCCATCGAACCTGGCCTTGAGCACTGCCAGGGATGGGGCAGCCACAGCTTCTCTGGGCAACCTGTGCCGGTGCCTCACCCCCCTCGCACTGGAGAATTTCTTCCTGAAGGCAATGAAGAGGCAAGTGTTCCTCATAGTCGTGGGCTGGGAGAAGGAAGGAGGTTTTTTATAGCACTGCCTGCTAAAGGGGGGTTTTCCTCTCCTCTGATGCCTTATTTAGTTTCCTCAGTGCTTACTACGCGTACTATACTTACACCCATAATATGCCAAGTGCTTCTCAAGCAGAGTTGGTATCCAGAGGCAAGTACAATCTAAAAATGGAACGACTTGAGACACAAGGGAAAATAATAAAGTGTACCAGTAAAGGCCTGATGATACTGTGTGTGTTTTGTGTTTCAGAAGGCAGTCCAAAGACTTGAGGAGAAGCCTGGGGGCTGTACACAGTGCTGACACCCTGCTGGCCAGCAGAATTTATTATACCTGCCTATAAATACACAGACTTCTTTTTCCACCTCTTATTTCTTCTCACCTTTCCTTCTGTAAGCTAAGAAATGCCAATCTAAACACAGGCCTTTCATACTGTAAATACTGCTGTTTCAGAATGTATACATCTATTTTGAAGACTATCTTGCCTTCGAAAGTTCAGATAGTGTATAATTGCTTCCAGCATTAAGTAAAGATGTATTTAGCATATATCACTACTTTTCATCGTGCTATAAAGCACTGAAATAAAATTTATTTTGGTGATGACAATGACAATATACCTAAACTGTCAAAACATCATCAAAATCCCTGTGGATTTTTATATGCAGACCTGTCTTCCTATATTTTTCAGACCTAGATTACTTCCACAGATTTAGATTTTCAAGATTGGGATCTGGAAGAGTACCAGACTGATCAAACTAGCTGTAAACAATGAGGAGGATTCTTGCCTGCTTAGTGCAGTTTAGCTTTTGAGACTTTTGAAGGTCAGTTTCTATAATAAGGAAGTTTGTGAGACTGATCTTTGTTCTCATGATAAACCATTTTAAGATTAGAAGTTCTTGACAGAAAAATAATTTAAATTTTAAAATTGCAGTTGTTTAGGAACTAAGGAGAGAACAATGAAATATTAAAAATGTCATCATATTTACTCACCAGGAGCAAAAATGGCAAAAACATGGAAAAATGTAGGCAATTTTTATAATATTGAGTTACAGTTGGCTTTAAATAAATAATTAAAGATATTGGTGCTTGTTTCTTTTCTCATCATGTGCATGCTAGCCATGAGAAGATTTGCTACCCCACTAGAAAAAGTAGTCAGACATGAAATTAGCTTTAAAACTGGGCAAAATAAATTAATGAAGGATTTTATGTGGTAGATACCAATAATGTAGGTTATTATCCATTCTGATTTCTGCAGAAATACAAGAAAAATTCATAGCTAGGCCTTAATTTCAATCACTAGGGAATTTTTATTTATTTGGCATGTTTGTGGAGTATTTTCCATCACAATATGCATCTCTGACTTGTTCTGTGGCTTGTTCTTTGCTTTTGAACTCTGACAAACCTTTCAGTCACTGCACTCAGAAGGATGGTATTGAAGAGGCAGCCCCAAACTATTACAATAGATACTTTTTTTTTCCCTGAAAATGTTTTGTAGAGGTAAACTTGACTTGCACTAAACCAACTCTGACTGCTTCAGCTGTTAAAAGAATACATATTAAAATCAGTACTTTTCCTCTGTAGCCTTGAGCTATGCCTTGTTCTGTCCATTACTGCATACTGGATATAATGTGACAGCCTGAAGTTCTTTGCATCTAAATGTGGTCTATCTGATTAAAGGATCACACCTACCTCTGTCCAGGCATTGGGTTTTCTTTGATCTGTACAATCCATGGAGGGAATGACTTGTTTTTCAAATAGCAAAAACCAAGCAGAACTACTGAAATGCTTATTTTCACTATTGCTAAAAATGTGCTTGTCATGCCGATGGAGTAGTTTCCTGGGGCCTCAGGTTGCCTGTAGCAAGGGATCCTCTTTCCACACAGTTTAATGTTGCCCTGAAACCTTGTGGCTTAACTGATCGGTGGGTAATTGAATCATGTCAGTTTACACCACTAGAGGGATATGTCCTGTCACTTTAGTTGTGGATCCAGTAGAATTTCTCTTGGTAATGGGAAAGGACTCCTGTGCAAGAGTGGCACGTGTTCAGCTCTTGTGATCAGGTAAATTCAGGGAATGACACCTTAGGAGCACTTCTATCTCTCTCTGCCTTGTGCAAACACTTTATCATGGCTTGTGCTGCTGGTTGTTTTATTTCTGCATAAAATGAGACCTAATAAGCAGATTGTTTAGAACTTGTTACGGAGATATATGTTGGAGAAGACTGTACTTATTCCCTCTCATCAGTATATGTGTGCAAAGGGGAAGATAAAATTGATATAAAATCTTGAAGATGTTTTCACTGCTTAGTTCTCATAATGTTAAGAATCAGTCACAGAAGTAAAACTGAATTCTGTCCTACATATTGCCTGTTCAATATCTACAAGTAATTACCCCAGAATGGTTTGGGTTGGAAAGGATGTTAAGGATCCTTTAGTTCCAAACCCCCACCCCCACTGTAGGCAGGGACACCTTTTAAAAGACCGAATTGCTTAAAGCCTCAAACAATTCCAGGGATGGACATCCACAGTTTAACTGTGCCTCACCAGCTTCACATGAAAGAATTTCCTCCTAGTACTTAATCTGAGTCTGCCTGCTACCAGTTCAAAACCATTTCTCCTTGCCCTAAGACTCCAAGCCCTTGTCAAAAGTTCCTCTCCAGCTCTCTTGGAGCCCCTTTGGGTACTGGGAGGAGCAATAAAGTCTCCCTGGAGCCTTCTCCAGCCTGAACAATCCCAACTCACTCAACTTGTGTCCACAGAAGAGGTGCCCCAGTCCTCTATGAATCTTATGAATTTGTCCCTCTTCTTAGGCCTTTTTTTTGTTGGGTTGTAGCATTTATACCATCTTAGGTATGGAATCCTGAGTCGTGACTCTCAGCTCTAAAGTCTTACTTTGCGTTATAAGGATGGTTCTAAATACTGCAGCTCCAAATGTCATTATTGGCAGCTTTCTGTATTGTCTAGTCTATACTGGTTACAGGAAAAGGGCTTCAACACCTCTAGATTCTGCAAGCCCTATCCTGTGTAACATGTAATTTATCCCATTGATTTATATGCAAATAGCATGAGTAAGATGCTAAAAGTAGGATTATTAGAGATTGAATCAGACTCTTTGTAATGTGCCCTGAAGTTGGAGGGCTCTTTATGAGCACTGGTGCCAAGGTGATGATAATTATGCCTGGAGTAGTATCATGATAAGTTATTGGCACCTGAACGAGTGAAAAAGAGAAGTTGTTTCCTGACATGGATAAGAATCTGATCCAAAAAACTTTAATGGACTTTAACAGATCTGATTGCCTGCTCATTGCTAGGTAAAGCAGAAATGCCTGTGCTGGAGTTAATGGAGTCAGGCACTTGTAAATTATCATCAAGGGGACTCATATCCTAGAGCCATATAAATATTCATAATTTCCCCAGTGTAATATGGCTGTTCTTGTCATATTCTCAAGGCTATTGTTGCATTTTGCACTGCACTGATTGCAGTGGTGAATGACAGACAGCATCACAGATTGCAGCTCTGTGGATGCTGTGAGCACCCAGCACTGATGGGCTCAGATATGAATACAACCACCTGAAAAATGTTATAAAAGATTGGGGTGGAAACCGGGGCTCCTGAGTGCAGATATTTAGGGAAGGACGTGTGACTTGACAGGGACAGAACATTTCCTCATGGAGAAGATGGTTCAGTCCTACAACTGATCCTCAAAGCAGATTTTAGGGAGATATTTTCTCCTCTCCGCCCTTTTTCAGCTAAAGCCTGTCTGCTCATGCCTATCAAGATGTATCCCAAACCCTTTAAAATCAAAAGCTGAGGCGGGTGAGACTATCTCCAGCACGCACTCTTTTACCAAAATGAGGATATTTGCTTTCTTGTAGCAGTGAATTAAGTTTTTCTGCACCTGGTGGTTACTGCTCTGCAAGCACACAGCCTGCGTAGGTGTCTCCAAGCACCTGCAGCTTTCAACCCATTGTACTAGTGTAAAGTAAAATTCATGTCACTTTGCACAAATTTTCAGGGTTGAAGTTGATAAGGGAGGAGATAAACCTGCTGTTCATCTGTTCCCATGGGAGAAGCAGTTAACACAGGGAGAATTGTGCAAGAAGAACCCTTCTCCACTTACCAGAGCTTAATTCACCCTTATATGTGAATCAGAACCCTTACCAGCTGCAAAATATCTATGGTAAATATACACTGGTTTAAGCTGAAACATCAAATGAAAATCTGTCAAGGGAACAAGACTTTTCAAAAGCACAAATGGCATGTACCTCAATCTCATTGACTCAAAGGAGTCTGGGAATTGGTTTGCCTTTGTGTTTTGGAATTCTAGTGCTTTAAAATAGCAAAAGCAAATGCCATAACAGTTCATTGTTCACACTTGTAAACAGCTTTCTCTTTAGGAAAAAGCTTAGCAAGCTGTCTTTTTCTGCCTGCTAATTTACATACACTGATCTCAAAATGAAGAGACTCACACAAAGTTTGTAACAATATTTAAGTGTGTTAATTCCAGTTTGAATCCTGCTTTACAAGCTCTGTTCACTCTCTTAAATGCTAGCCTCTCATGTCATTGGAGATTCTTTCAGAGCAACAACTGAAGACTAGGCAGCATGCCTGGGGATCACTGGAACTTCTCTACATCCAGTGTTTTATCTCATATACTGCTCAGATGCTTTGTCCCCAAGGCCACTTAATGTCTATGATTTTAGGAACTGAGTTAAGCTTAGATGCCTGACTTTTCTGGCTGGATGAGGTTAGGTAAGGTCATGAATCCCAGGTCCTTACTCTCTTCTGAAAAGGAACTCTGCTTTGGTCTGAGGTCAGTGAAGGTCCTGTTAGATTTTCTGTACTCACAGCATCCATGGAAGGTGCATACCTAATTGGCTCTTGGACTTGCTTTGAGCTCAGCTGGCTGGAATTGAGGCATTTATGGAAAGCAATCATAGAATCATGGAAATAATTAAGGTTGGAAAAAACCTCTAAGATCGTTGAGTCCAGCTGTTAATCTACCACCACCATGCTCACCCAGTACCACATCCACAGGTTTTCTGAACCCTTCCAGAGATGGTGATTCCACCATTTTCCTGGGCAGCCTGTTGCTTCTGTATAGTATACCATTCATTGCAGCCACTTCTCCTTAGGACAAATTATAAATTCCCTGTTTGAAATCTGGGAGGACAAGAGCCATGATACATGAACTATCTACAGCACTTGAACAGGCAGCACAGAGTGCATTTGGAATGCAAAATGACAATAGCACTTTTTGGATGGTGAGAACAGGGGCAGCACTCCTCTCTTTTTGCTCCTATCCCAGCTCCCTTCCCATGAATGGAGACAAGAAGGAAAACACATCACTAGTTCTCTTGCAATCAGCTCCTTTGGGGGAAGAGAAGGGAGGGAGCTGGCAGCTTGCAGTTAAGGTAAGAATCTACACATAGTATCATGGTATTGCTGTGGCACAGAGGTAAGAGAGTTGTTTTCCAACAAATACGTTTTCAACCCTGCAGGAAATATTTTGGAATATTCACGATTTATGTGACTTGACAGTGTTCAAAGTCATTGGGTGGATTAGGCAGGATTTTCCTGGTGATAGCAGCTACCTTGTGCAGGCAGGTGGCCATCAGTGGCAAGCTTTGGGGAGACAACATCAGTTTGCTGACCTATCCTGCTGAGGCTCTTCAAGCTGAGGCATTCTTCCATCTTTATTCATACTGCTTTAATTTTGGGTATCACTGATTTCAAGTGTGAGCTCCTGGTGTGTATCTGTCCTTCCCAGTCATACCAATTTGAGTGTACGATCACAGACTCATAGATTTATAGAATGGGTATGATTGGAGGGACCTTAAAATCATCTCTTTCCAACACCTCTGCCATGGGAGACAGGGATACCTTACACTAGACCAGGTTTTTCAAAACCCCCTCCATACTGGCCTTGAACACTTCCAGGGATGGGGCATCCACAGCTTCTCTGGGCAACCTGTGACAGTGCCTCACATTAGAGAATTTCTTCTTGCTATCCATTTAAGCCTACCCTCTTCCAGTTTAAAACCATCTCCCCTTGTCCTATCACTGCATGCCCCTGTAAAAAGTCCCTGCCCAGCTCTTGTGATCAATTGGAGACTGGTCAAGGACAGCTCAGTGACTGCCTACTGCAGGAATGGAAGTCCCAATGGTATAAGGATTATTTAAGGGAAATTTTGAAGGAAAAATACTGTCAAGAAGTAAGAAACTGGCTGGAAGACAGGGTAATCTGGTCTGTGAGGGAGAAGGGATGAAAACTTTTTATTCAAAAACAGCAGGAGGAATGGATTTCGAATAATTAGCTGTTGCCAGTGTTTTCCCTTTTCTTATAACAATCAGTTGAAGGAAGAAAGCATGCATAAACCATTCATCACCTGTATTTTGTGTCATGAATCAGTTAGTGTCTGAACATGGAAAATGATTTATCATACTCTATAAACCCTGCCCATCCAATTGTGCACTGCTTGTCACTTGGTCTCATGGACAGCAAACGCAATTTCCTTATATTGCTACTCTCAAAAACATCTCTGGAACAAAAGGAGAAAACCACTAGGAACAACCAAAGTCTCAGTGGTAAGCAGATGTGCATATATTAAAATGTCAAACATCTTAAAAAAATTAAAATTTTTAAATATCTTCAGTTGTACTGCATCCAGTGAGGAAGGCAGCTGCTATTCTTTTCCTTGATCTCTAGGAAAATGGCATATTTACCTCAAGCATATGCAAATTTTTCTATTTAGCCTGGAAATGAAGCACATTCTGCTCGTGTAATGTTGTATTTCTTTCATTTACTGCAGGAAGGAGAAGGAAAGTCATTATTTACTTGACAAAATCCTTTGTTACTTTGCTGGGTATCAGTTAATTACCAGTGATCTAATCAACTTACACCTCAACCAAACTCTTTTCTTTAACAAGTCATTAATGGAAGAGGCTGCTCAGACAATTCAAATTTACTTTATTTTTTTATATTTCAGACCTATGAACCAAAGGGGGATAAAAGAAAACACAAAGAAGTACAATAGTATGTTTCCACTTCTCTGCTTTCTTCTGGGGTGACTTGTGTCCCTCCATTTCCACAGTAAGGAAAGCTCATTACTAGACAGGGAAAGAAGGACATTTTATGCAGCTTTTCTACCAAGGACCCTACTTTATTGTGGCATCAGCTTCAAGAAGTGGAGCTGATGTCACAGAAGCAAGTCACAGAATCACAGAATGATTTAGGAAGGAAAAGATCTCTTAAGATCACCAAGCCAAACCACTAACCCAGTACTGCCAAGCCCACCAATAAACCATGTCCCTAAGTGCCACACCTATATGTCTTTTAAATCCTTCCAGGGATGGTGATGGAACACCAAGTGATGGAACAGGGTAGCCTATTCCAAAGCTTGACAATAATTTTGTTGAAGAAATTTTTCCTGACATCCAATCTAAACTGCAGAAGAAGACCAGCCTGGCTGAACTTTCCAGCTTTCACTGGAACTCTGGGGAAAAAAAGAGAGTATGTGACCTTTGGAAGAAGGGGCAGGCTACTCAGGAAGAGTACAAGAATGCCATTAGGTCATGTAGAAAGAAAATTAGAAAAGGGAAAGCTCAGCTAGAATTCAATCATGAATGCCACTGCTGTGAAAGGTAATAAAAAGTGTTTTTATAAACATATTGACAACAAAAGGAGGGCCAAGGAAAATGTCCATTCTTCATTGAATGCAGGGAGGGACATTGTCACCAAGAATGAGGATAAGGATGAAGTACCTAATACCTTCTTCACCTCAGTCTTTAACAGTAAGGCAAATTATCTTTAGGACAGCTTTCCCCCTGACCTGGTAGATAGGGACAGGAGAGGAGTCCCCCAGTAATGCAGGAGAAAGGGCTGTGGAGAATCCTGTTTAATACCTTTATTGATATTCTGGATGACATGAACAAGGACATTCCCAGTAAGTTCACAGATGACATTAAGTTGGGTGGGAGTGTGGATCTGCTGGAGGGCAGGAGGCTCTGCAGAGGGATCTGGACCAGCTGGATCCACAGGTCCTGGCCAAGTGCTGGGTCCTGCCCTTGGATCACAACAACCCTGGCAGCGCTACAGGATGGGGGCAGAGTGGCTGAAAAACTGCCCAGTGGAAAAGGACTTGCAGGCTCTGTTTGACAACCAGCTGGCCAAACATGAGCCAGCATGTGCCCAGGTGGCCAAGAAGACCAATGGCATCTTGGGCTGTATCAGAAATAGTGTGGCCAGCAGGACCAGGGCAGGGATTGTCCCCATGAACTTGTGCGCACCTCGGATCCTGTGCTCAGTCCTGAATCCCTCAGGACAAGACATTGAGATGCTGGAATATGTCTAGAGAAGGACAATGAATCTTGGGTCTAGAGAGTGAGTCTGTGAGGAGTGGCTGAGGGAGCTGGGAGTGTCCAGTCTGGAAAGAAGGAGGTTCAGGGAAGACCTTATGCTCTCTACAACTACCTGAAAGAGGCTGTGGCCAGGTGGGGATCAGCATCTTCTCCCAGGCAACTAGTGACAGAACAAGAGGGCATAGCCTTAAAATGTGCCAGGGGAGGTTCAGTTTGGACATCAGGAAGAATTTCTTCACTGAAAGGGTTGTCAAGCATTGGAATGGGCTGCCCAGGGTATGTGGTTGAGGCACCATCTCTGGAAGTAATCAAGAAACCACAGGATGTGGCACATAGTGGATATTTTTAGTAGATGTGGTGATGTTTGGTTAAAGGTTGGACTCAATGACCTTGGAGGTCTTCTCCAAACTAAATGATTTTTTGATTCTATGGCACACCAAAATTCATGGATGTGTCACATCAAAACTTCAGGTGAGAGTGGGTCCATCATGACACACTTTTCTGAAAAATTTCATCCAGAAATGTGACATAATTATTTAATTGTGATGTGAATTACCTTATTATAGCATATGAAGTTACATCATGGGCAGAATCATATACTGAATTCTGCTTGTGTTAAAGCATTATGACAGCAATGGTAAGTCAATATGATATAATACTGAATTCCTGTCCTCAGGCAATTTCTCCTTGCACTGACTGCTGAGCATGGCAGCTGTGGACAGTCCGAATCACTCAGTGGTTGAGTTCAAATGCCACAGAAGGTGTGACATAAAAGTTAAGCAATGCCTATATATGGTTTAAACTTGACCCAATATGCTAAACACAAGTTGTAGAGCACCCTCCATGAACACTGTGTGATTTCTATGATCTATATTAATACAGCTTTGTAGGTTTCTGGTAGAACCTTGAGTGTGATTGTCTCAGAGAAATGGATACACTGACTTCCTTGCAGGCTAGATTTCAAAAACCTAATCTGGGCTCATCACCTGTAAAATAAGAAAAGCACCCACAGAATAAGCCCTGCTGGTACCATTTCTGAACAAGGGTGGGGACTGAATTGTCTGCATCAGTTTTGCTACCCAAACCAGGTGTCCTGTTCATGAAGAGGTGCAACTGTCATAGGTTAGAGTAGTGCTGATGCATGAATGAAAGAGGAATAAAATTCAGTGAGACTCCAGCACAGATTTGCTGGTCTCTCATGCCAGTCTTCCCAAAGAAAGCTGCAGTGCACTCAGAGGTCACTGTTGTGCATCAGACCATTTGGTCAAAGGCTAAGCAGTGCTTCTGGATGAATTTAATTGCTTTTTTAAATGCTGTCAAATCAAAGATGCTCTCTACTATCCAGGGCTCCTTATGTACCAGAGCCAACCAGAAACAGCTGAACACCTTCTTCATTGTACTCCTCACTCCTGTACTTAAAAGGAGCATTTCTATCCACTGCTTCCATTGTCAGGGACTGTGTTATTCACATGACTGTCTCCAGTTTTGAAGCCAATGCTCTCTGAAGGCTTTGGAGGCCAGACTGCTAATCCCTTGACAAGCAAGTGTATTTCTTGACAGTGTGATTGGTGCTGGCCCATGGCCCTTAATGGCTTGGCCCTCTGACAGCTGGCAGTGATTTTCTGATGGCTGGAGCCCCATCACATGCCCCCTGACAGCAGCAGAATAATATTCTCATGCCTGCGATAATGGCAAATGTGTTTGGAAAGCTCATGAATAAAATTCCCTCCTCTGTCTCTTTTTATAACTCTGATGTGCTATTCTCTTGCCCAGTTTCTCCTTGTATTTTTTAACCCTCACTCCACTCTTATTTCTCCCACTCTATTATTATTCCTCATGTAAATGGAGTGGCCAGGACAGACACTTCTAATTTCTTCCCTTCCCAAGACTCAATGCTTGTTCTTTTGGTCCTTGAGCAATATTACCCAGATATGGTTGGCAGGAAGCTGAGTCCTGTGAGAAACTGCCTTGCAGAGCCCCCCTTCCTTTACTCCTACCAGCTTCTAACAGTGCAGGTTCCATCTTCCATCACCCTTGCTTGTCAGCTTTACTATTTATTTTCAAAACATGCCTTTGACTCTGGTGTGTTTTCTCAGGAAAGTTTGGGCTTGATTCCACAAGCCTGACATACCTCCTGATTTGAAAGTGCAGAGAAGAACCTTGGGTACAGGGAGGCAGGGAAAGAGAGAGGGAGGAAGGAAGGAGATTGCTGCCAGCAGGCAGGAAACCTCCTGTTTCAGCAATCTAGGATGCAAGATTTATTCTCTAGGGGTTCTGAGAAGATAAGAAAATAGATTATCTTGCAGTTTGCAATGGCCCCTTCAAAAAGATAATGTGCTCCTAAATCATAGAATGGCAGAATGGTTTGAGCTGGAATTGACCTTAAAGATCATCTTATTCCAGCTCCTCAGCCATGGACAGGAGCACTTTCCATTACATCAGGTTGCTCATATGAACAGACCTACTTCCTTTTCAAAGGTGGGACACACTGCACAAACCAAAAAGGTACCATTGTGCGTCATACCCAACCTGTCCTTCCTCTATTTAATACCTGTCTTATGATTTCACTCATTTTAGTGGTGCTGAGTGGTGTTCAACAGGTCTGGCTCCAAGGCTGAAGCAGTTTCTAGGCTGTGCTTGCTATCTGAAAAGAGGTCTCAAATCACAGAATCATAGAAACATTTAGGTTGTGAAAGACCTTCAAGGTCATCAGTTCCAACTGCTAATCCAGCACTGCCAATTCCATCTGCTCACCTGTGTCTTTGTGCTTCTTTGTAGGGCCACTAGCTCCTACATAAAATTCTTGAAAATGTAGTTAGGACAAGCTTCTGTTCCGTGCCACGTGGATGTCTAAAATTAAGAACAATGCCCTGCAATTTCCTCCTTTTGCTGCACTTGCTGTTGCTAACAAGGAGCTGCCACAGGGGATCTTAATTTCCATAGAATCATTAAGGTTGGAAAATACCTCTAAGATCATCAAGACCAACTGTTAAGCCAGCACTGAACAATGTGTCCAAGTGCCACATCACACATCTTTTAAATCTCCCCAGGGATGCTAACTCCTCCACATCCCAGGGCAGCCTGTTCTAATGCTTGAAAACCCTTACACTGAAGAAAATGTTCCTGATATCAAATCTAAACCTCTCCTAGCACAACTTGAGACCATTTACTCATGTTCTATTGCTTGGTAGCAGGGAAAACAGGTTCCTATTGTATGGGGCTTTTGTTTCAATGCCAGAACTCCTCATTGCAGGAGGATACTGCAGCATGCATAGAGAGGAGTGGGACTGGTCCATCTCAGACATCAGGTTTTGAATCCTGGCATCTTCTGCATCTCAGGGCATCTTTCATATCCTCAGATGTCCTGTGTCTCTCTAGAGATTTCTTTCCTTGGGTGCTTCAGCAGCAAGGTTGGACTCCAAAAATCACTTCCAACCCCAGACATTTTTTGTGATTTTGTTATTCTCTGATGAGGCTGTGGTTTCCACCCTGCATTCCTCCTGCTAATCATTATCCCTTTCTGGTTTAGGGCCAATAAACTACTGGGGACTTTTCTTCCTTTTCCTTTTCCGTGAAAGAAACATTTCAGATTCTTTAACTTCTTTTTTTCCCCCAAGCCACAACAGTTAGAAATGTGCTTAAAACTTCAGACTAAGAATCCCCTGTATTGAACAATCCCAAGAGCTGGGACTCACCCCAATTCCAGCACTGCTTCCTCACCTTCCCACAGTGTTAGATTTGTGGTAGACAGAGATAACTGAAAACTGAAAGGCTCAATAGAGGATGATTTGGTGACTCATATTTGATGAATGCCTCACAGGCAGCTTTCCATGGGGCTGCAGGCATTTAACTCCTTCAGCCTGTTTTGTGTCTAAGTCTAAGAGGCTATGGTCCCATCTTCTTCTGCTTTATGGCAGCAAAAATTCCAGTGCCAAATGCTGCACTTTGTTAATCCAAGCATATCAAGGCAACTGCCTTTTGCTGTTTGCAGCACGTAAAAATCAATATGCCACTTACATAGAAGTGACTGTCATCTCAGTCTGCTGTTATATGCAGATTGTTTACCTCCTTCCAGCAAAACACTGTTTTCTGCACGAATATGAGAAATGCTCCAACATCGTGTCCCCATCTAAATTATAGGTGCAAGGAAAGGATTTATGAAAGGAAAGATAGTAGTGGTCTCCATGGACAAAGGTATCCTTTCTAGTTCCACTGGCCTCTCCTGTCTGGTGACCAATGATGGGATCAGAAGGAATGAACTGAAGCTGAGTCAGGGGAGGTTTAGGTTGGATATCAGGAAAAGGTTCTTCATCCAGAGGGTTTTTGGGCACTGGAGCAGGCTCCCCAGGGAAGTGGTCACAGCACCAAGCCTGACAGAGTTCAAGAAGTGCTTGGTTAATGCTCTCAGGCACATGCCATGATCTTGGGGTGTCCTGTATTGGGGCAAGAGTTGGATGGTCCTTGTGGTCTCCTTTCCAGTCAGGATATTCCATGATTCTCTGTACTTTACAGAGAACCACATTTGGACCGTACAGCTCAGCTGTAAGGTGTTGCTGGACCTCTGTCCTGGAGGTGTGGTGGAGCAGGTGAGATCCACAAATAGGGACAAGATGGGATCCAGCAGCCAAGAATCCCCTATACAGGTCTCTCCTATCTGATCTGCCCCAAAGGAGACTTCCATTTCAGGACTTAAGAGCCAAGCTGCTGTTCAAGGCCACTATGGCCTGTGGGGTTGTGATTTTAAAAATAGGACAGAGGTGAAAAGATGCATGGAAAGGCAACAAAGGAGCAAAAAAAAATGTTTGAGGTAATGACTGAGAATACCTTATGTAGAATGAGCTGCTATGAAGCCCCTAAACAGCAACACAGCACATGTAGACACCTAATTTAGATATCTAAATCCTGGAATCCCTTGTTCCATTCCCACATGGAGGCTAAAAGATATTGGGGTTTGTTCAGCAGCTTTTTTCTGCTCCCAGACCTGGCCATGGTGAAATCTCTGATCCTGCCCCAGCTCCTTCATGGGGAATGTGCCAGCAGATGGTGCTCAAAGACCCCAAATTTAGCTGTTCTGCCCTATATCCCAGGGCAGGGGCACCTTGGCACAAGCACTTAGTCAGGGCTTTCTCACTCTAGGCACTGCACCTTGAGTATTCCGTAGAGCCAAATGTTCAAGACAAAGTTTCAAAGATAGATATTCACTTTGACATCTTTCAGCTCCATCCATCCATCCATCCATCCATCCATCCATCCATCCATCCATCCATCCATCCTCCAGGGCCTTTTGCATCAGCAGAATTTTTCTTTGGCAGGGGGGGATGTCCAAACTAAGACATAAGATACTGACTTCTTCCATCAGAGCTGATCTATTCTAGAGATCAACTAGTTCTTTCTTCTAACATACTCATAAAAAACTGTGGCTCACATCATATTAGAATACAAATTATTGTAGTACCCTGACCTGAGTACAGTGCTTTGATAAGACTGTTCCAGCTCAGATGTGTACCCAGCAATCCTCAGGATGGGCAAAGGCACTTTCTTTAACTTAAAAAGACAAATTTCAAGGCAAAAAAAATAAAAACATTTCAGCTGATTATCCTGGACTCAGGCAACAACCAGCTGTGCTGGGGAGAGTGAGTTATAGCTGTGCTTTGCAGTTCATGTGAGAAGTAAGGTCTGTGTTTATAAAGCAAGGAAAAGAGTGTAAGATGGTGCTTTTAAGCTGTCAGCTATTTATGTCCCTTGCTTGTATAATTATGGACTGAATATAAAGGTGGCAGAAACCAGAGCGTGCAAGTACTTGATGGCTTGGCAGAAAAGCAGTGTAGAACCTTTAAATCTGTGCTGCACTATTTGCTTCATGGTGATGGTTTGTGGGGAAGTGATGGCCAGAGGTGAAGGTTTGCCTGGGGCATGGTTGCTCTGGTCAGACAGTCAATATTGTGACTTTGAAGCTGAGAATCATAGATTCATACAGTGGTTTGGTCTGGAAGGGACCTTCAGTCTTGTCTAGTTTTAACCCCCCTGCCATCAGCAGGGACACCATGCTGCCAACTAGATCTGAGTCCCATCCAACCTGACCTTGAACACTCCCAGGTGTGGAGCATCCACAAACTTCTCTAGACAGCCTGTGCCAATGCCTCACCACCCTCACAGTAAGGAATTTCTTCCTAATATCCAATCCAAATCTACCCACTTTCAGCTTCTGAGTTTTCTTCAGTAGTTACTATGAATACCTGAATTATCTGTTACTTCAATCTCCCATTTCAGTAACTACTCTTCCATGCTGAAAACCAGGCTGTTGATGCTCACCTGACAAAAACAGACATTATGGTGTTTGCTCCAAAACTCATGACTGGTTTTGATGTCCAGACCTACAGAAATCACCTTCCCCACCAACATGCATCTTTCTCTGAGATAAACCACAGCAGAGTATTAGCAAGAAGACTCGTGTCCTGCTGAAACTGTAAGAGGGGCTTTGGGTTAGCAGGATATAATTACCCAAGCTGGAGTTTGGCTTTGTGACTAGACCTAGACCTGACATCCTTTCACTCCAGAGAACTGCTGTGAAAGATTTCAGGCTGAGTCTCACTGCTGAGTCCCATTCTGGAGATGACAGCTCCCGTGACAGCTGTGATATCCATCGTGGGAGGAAGAAGAAGCTGAAAATGGTGTTTAGGAAGCCCTGCAATGCTGCACCTTTGCTTTTTGGGAAGCAGCTGAGGGAAGAAACATGCAATTTGATTGAAAAGGGAGAAATATGCTAGTAATGAGATAGTTGTCAACACTCCCTGTGGATAAACTCATGGCAGCAGAATTATTTATAGACAGAAGTACCTGAGAACTTATTTTCTCTGACACTGTGGCCATGGCAGAGAGTTATAGCCCTACAGGGTGGGTTTTCAAAACCACTCAATTAGGAGCAATGAGGTGCAAAATTACATGTGCAAAGAGATGGAAATGTAGATGTTTGAGATGAAAAGGGCCTTGCTGGCCTGCCAGCACCACATGGTTCCCAACAGGTCAGAAAGAGCTATTTTCTAAGATAGAAAATTGTTTTTTTTAATGGATATCTTTGAACACATGACTGTGATATGTGGAGCCTGAAAACTAGAGATGCTCGGGTTATTGTTTGCTGCTTTGGATGTCTCTGTGTATATAAATCACTGCCTACACAAAAAATTTGGTTTCCTTCTCTCCAGAGGAAGGAAGTTAGAAAGAACTTACTTTAAAATGGAGTTTCTGTTCTGATTCATTCCTTGGAGTAAGTGAAAAAGTAGCTTTTTCCAAAAGGACTTCTCCACCTGAAGAGGTCATCAGACAGAAAGCTGATCAGAAACTTCTCACTGTAAGTGCAGTCATCAAGATCTCCCTATTTTTATTCTTTGCCATTACATATAACAAAAAAAAACCCCAAAAAACCCCAAAAACAAACAAAAAAAAAAACCCCAACAAACCAAACAAAAACAAAACAAGCACCAAAAACAAAAACAACAAAAAAAACCCACCAAAACCCCCCACCAAAAAATATTGCTAGGCTGAAAATAAGGGTTCTTTACTTGGATAGGGAACATTTTACTCAGGGAAGATTTTATCTTCCTACTAAAGATTTCTTTGTCAGAATGGCCTGGCATTTACTCACTCTTGGGTTTTTGTGGGATCCAGTAGGATCCAGTCTTTCAGATCACACTCAGCCCCCTGGGAAAAAGTGGCCCTCCAGTTTTGCTTTTTCTGAGTGTGATGAACTTTGGTATTGAGAGTACAGTTCACTGCTTATTTCAGTTGTCCTCAAGGCTTGTGCAGGTCTTTATTCAGGATGTCTCTTGCTGAATTAAATTCAGGAGAAAGAAGGGTGCTGCAGCAGAAGGTGACACTATTTCATAGAATAAAGGAGCAACCACTGATTAAGGGTCATAAAGATGCCCTGGTTGTTATTAAGACTGAATTTCAGATGCAATTATTTGAATGGCAAAGGGCTCCAAAAATGATCCGTTGACTCATCGGGTCACCTAGAGAATGGATTTTGCTCCTTTCTTCTTTCCTACTTCTTCCTCTGCTTTCTTAACACAATCTACATATTTTTCTGTGATGTATACATATAATACAAGAGTCTCCTTTTCCTGCATCCTTGTGTAGCTATATGCAAGCCAAATCTATCACTGGGTGGGATTAACTTAATTTTCCTTCACACATCTAAATGCAAACATCTCCCCTCCATTTGATTGAGCCACCCTCAGCTCTCATTTTTAGTCACAGCAAAGAAATGGCCACTGCTAATGTAATTTCCCAACCCATTTTAGGTGCCTGCCTTAGGATAAGTCAGATGATATATCGTGGCTCTAAATAAAATAAGGCAACCCTTTGCTGACTTGGATTGCCTATGCCAGTTATAAAGGATTGAGGTACAGCCCCAAGCCTCATGTGCCAAAACAGCAAGAGGATTTTCTCCCAAGTATTTAAGAATGTAGACAAAATCAGTTTAGCACGACAATCAACCCCAGAGGTGTTGGGCAGTGTTTTGGTTCTCTCTGCAGGTCACTCCCCTGTGTGGTACACAAGAACAATTTAATCATCTGGTCTACTGGTGTTTGTGAGTCCATGGGACCTCCCCAAAGGGCTGGTGGGGAGTAGAAACAACAGGCTTAGCCATCTCAACTGTTGTACAAGAGTCTGTAGCTCCATGGAGGAATCTGTCCAGTACAGGTTGAACACCTCTGTCTGAGGTGTCCTCTTCTGAGCTGTCCTGACATGAATCAAAGTCAGGACAGCAAACCTATCCTCCTTAGGATTCAGATTCCATGATGTTGGTTCTCCCTGTCATTGCAGGTGCATACCCAGGACACACTGCTTTGTCCATTTGGGAGAATCATGTGTGGGGTGGGGTTGTGTCCTCTCCTTGTGTCTGCTGCTGAAGGGTGCCATGGATCATGTGCCATTCCTGAACCAAGACTCACAGTGTGATCAGAGACACCTGATCTAGGGAAAAGCTCTATCTGAGACCAGTGGCAATAAAAGGGCAGCCAAGACCTTACTGAAGACAGCCCCCAGTTTTGAACACAAATTTTTCCCTTCCCTTAGTTTGCCATTCTTGCCTGATTCCCAGAGGAAGGGTTTTGGGGCAGTGAGTAGGAAGGGCCATCCCCTCAGGGATGACCCAAGCTCCAGCCTCTGGGGTTGCACAGATGCTGGTCCATGTACAGGTTGTGCCCATGGTCCTGCCCCCTCTCCACACCTCTGCTCCCACAG
This sequence comes from Oenanthe melanoleuca, assembly GCF_029582105.1. Classification (NCBI taxonomy): domain Eukaryota; kingdom Metazoa; phylum Chordata; class Aves; order Passeriformes; family Muscicapidae; genus Oenanthe; species Oenanthe melanoleuca. The sequence continues at coordinate 29,416,230 of NC_079333.1, read as the reverse complement.
AATGAGCCTTGTTCAGCCATTGTGGATGCAGAGGATGTTGGTGTGAAGGGAGTGCCATTCATCAGGGGGCTCCACTCCGTACTCACTGTGCGCTGGCTGCAGTCAATCAACATTAATGAGGCAAGTTTTGGTCATTTTTTCTTTGTATGCAGAATAATTCTTTTCCAACTTTGCAAAATATTACCTAATTAAACGGATGTATTTCAGCAAGGTCTTGCGAGACCAAATCCTTTCCTCTTTTATAGGGGCAGCATGGCTTGTGAAATCCATTGTGACTGAGCTCTGCAAGGCACAACAGCATTTTGAAATGTCTCCCTTTGGTGGGTTTAATAGGCTGAACAAATGGAAACCTTTGGTGAAATCTAAGATAAAGAAAATATCATAGGTTGCAAAAAAAACAACCACCCAACCTAGTTCCTTTAAATGCCCTGGGACAGTGGAATATCAAATATGCAGGAGAAGTAGATGAAACTCATTAATTCACTTGAGTCAGGAATGCCTGCTCAGGAAAATGCAAGCAGGAATCTGCTGGTTTTATGGTCTGAATTAAACTAGGGGTGACATTTCCACGTGTTACCCCCTGCTTTATAAACATCCCTGCTGCAGAGCCCTACTTCTTCTCAGCAATAGCTGTTGAACCAAATAGGGGTCAAGAGCCTATTGCTTCCAGCCTTAAAGGCAGTGGTGCTCTTCAAGGAGTGCTTTAAAGCTAAGTGGTCTCACTGCCAAGCTGTAGCTGCTGTCCTTGGAGCAGCAGCCTTGGAAATGGGTGCTGCTTGTTGCATGAGCAGATTAAAACAAATCAGCTGAGCCACAGCAATTTCTGGGCTGTAAACTCATTGCCAGGCAAAAGCACTATCATTGGTCTCAGTTTAGCTCACAAGTGGAGAGGATGAGCCTAAACTAGATTACCTCTCATTATCTGCCAGCTGCTGATGAGCAGTATCTCAAGACAGTGTAATGTGACCTTGTGCTTGTGTCTTCAGGCATTAGGAGCATGGCATCTGTGGCTGCTGCTTTATTTCAGTGTGGAAAGCTACAGCAAAGGAGGAGTCTAAGCCCTCATGTAGAGACCAATAACTGCTTTTTGGGAACCTTCATGGTAGACAGACAGAGCAGCAAATTGGGGTGATCTCCTCACACCGTGTAGGAGCTCATCCCTGTAAGCCTGCTCCCAGGGGAAGTATTATTCATGCAGGCACTGATAAGACAGAGGAACTCAAAGCTGAAATGTGCAGGGCTTGATCAACAGCATCAATAATGATATAAAATGCCTCTTCACCCCAAGGGCAGAGTCATGGCAGGTTGAGACCCTAAACACTGGGACCAAACTGGGGTAGGAGGTAAATGCAGTGACTGTGAAATTCTTACACTATCAAATTGCAGACCCCTGCTGCCTCTCCCTCAGCCTGTCTACAGGGACATATAATGTACCTTTCCTTCTCTACACTTTCACCTTCTCTGACATCCCACCTTTCAGCCTGATTTTCTTTTTTCTCCTTTTCGTTTGATGTGCAACCACCAAAGGAAATAAAAAACAGAGAGAGAAGTTGAGTGAGACCTTAAGAGATATGCTAGTAAGATTGTGCTCAGAGCAGAAATACATCAGTTTGGGTAGGGAGCATTGCTTTCTTTTTATCACTCTGCTTATTAACTATACAGAATTTGGTCTTAAGAAGAAAAATAAATCAAAACAAGCCTAAAGGAACTGTGACAGATAGGGGAAGGCTGTTTGTTTTAGTTATTTCTCATCATGATATGCTTTTAGCTCCAGTTCTTAGGTAGGGAGCCAGCTCCCTATCTCACTTTCCAGTAATTACAAGGGAAAAAAAAAAAGAACCCCCAAACCCTGTCAGTTTGCCAGACATTCTTTACCCATAGAATTATTATCTTTCTATTTTCCAGAGATAATACATTGAGCTGGAGAGTCAGATCAGAACATGAATATCTTTGTTGCAATTCCAACTCAAAAGAACATTTTTTTTCCTGTAATAAAACCTGACAGTATTAAGTGGCCTTGATTTTCCATTGCTGTATTGTGGTTTGGTGCCTCATGCAGAATCATGTGGCTGGATCTGCAGATGGGGTAAGTTGGTTGATTTACCACTAAGATAAAAGCTACAGCTATTGGTTTAACTGGGGCTCTTGCTCTCCTTAAACAAAGAATCTAGCCCATTGTTTTTGGTAAACTTATCTGCAGCACATCATCAGTGTTAGAATCAAATTGCCTGACAGGAGACAATGCAATAAACAATGCAGAGGTGCTGGAGAAAAAAAGTAGCCTGAGGAAAAACAAGCAGATTCCTCAGATTCAGGGACACAAACAGAAATTCAGTGGTGCTACTAGATAAGGTATTATTGAGCAGAGTCAGTCTGTGTATTAAAAATGTGGCAACCCTGAATCTCCTGCCTGAGACCAACTCCTAGTCAGCAGCCTGAAAGAGACAAAACAACCCTCTGCCTCCCTCACAAATTCTTCCCTTTAACTGTTGTTTACTTGTTTTCATATCAAACACTCAACTTGGGTGTCTTCTATCCTGGTTATCACCACCACCAAGGAATGAGCTTTAAATCTATCTTCTTGAGAGGCAGCTTCTCAGGAAACCTTCTGCAATAACAGGTTTTTCATGTCTTCTTAAAATGCCTTTCAGAAGCATCAAAGCAGCCACTAATCATTGTTCTCTGCCTCACAAATACCTGGATTTGTATGGCTGCATAAGGATCATCTCAGATTGCTTGACTCTAATAAGACATTTCATTATTTCACTCTCAGATGGACTATCGGGAGTCAGAAAACTCTTGCTGTAGTCAAGTCTTTTTGTGCCCAGCTCCTCCACAAACAGGACCTGCAAGCAGAGAGGAATCAGAGCAAGTGGAATGTTTGCTGTACAGCAGACACTTGTTGAATTAACCACAGGGAAATAAGTGCTGATTAACTGCTCATGCTAATAAGAATGCTGGATTTTGGCAATGCCTATTCTTGTTTTGATTGGAGAGAGTTGTGGATACTGGTGCAGAGGATAATCCTGAGTTACACGGGCTTCACATTGTGACTACAAGAAAATAATTTTAAAAGCTTCTATATTAAAAAGGGAATTAGAATCTGACAACAGAACAAGCTGAGATCTCATGTTTTTGGGTGCTCTTAGAGGTTTACAGTCCTGTTCTTGCTGCCACACAGAGACATGTGTGTGGTTTTGTGTGTGTGTGTGTGTGTGTGTGTTCCTGGTTATTTACCTGTGAATTTACAGCAGTTTTAAGTCAATCACACTGATTCAACCTTAGGTGCACTACAGAACTATCAGATTCCCAGAGGTCACCCAGGCCACCTGAAGATGCACAGCAGTTTCCCAGCTCTTTGATGTTCCTAAGGGGTGTGTGTGTCTTCAGAGGGATTATTTAAATGCTGCTAATAAACAACATTGGTTAATGAGATTCCTCTCTCATTCTCACGATCCTCTTTCCTTCAGAGATCTTATGAAGGACAATTTGATCAAAGATCTGCTCCAATTTTTCCATGTTCAGCAATTAACTAGTGCCAGGGCTTTCTCTGGGGCCTGGGGCACCATTCAATTGTCTGTTGCTGTGTTACCAGGTTGGGCTGTGGCTTAGCTCACATCAATGCTCAGTTTCTAAGTAGATTTGTCATTTAATAATAACCACTTACTCTCTGAAAGACTGCTCTGGTGGAGGTGAATGACAGTGTGAGCTGGTCCCGTGTTCCTAGAAGAGAGCTAATGATGCTTTTGTGCAGAGGAGACCCAGTTTTCCAGACATTTCTGCCTGCTGCCTCACCAATGTGGCATCATGTCAGCCCATTGGGACAGGAGACAGCCAGACCCGTGAGGTTTCCATGTCCCTCTTCTCTCCTGCCCCTCCAGAGCTCTTGTCTTCTTTGTCCATCTCTTGGCAGGTGTCAAGTCCCTTGTAGGGATTTGGCCCTGATGCAGTGATCATTGTCAGATAAAATTAATGGAGGTCATCTCATTCACACAGAGGCTGGCCAGCAGAGCAGAGCAGCGTGACAAGCTTTAATTAGATCCACAATGATTGTCCTCCCTGGGGGAGTTGTCTGGTGGCTTGTGAACAAATTCAGTGTAAGTGGCTGGTTGCCACCGTGTGCTGGAGGGCAGCTCCCTTCTAACAAGTGTGGGGAGAAATTGGTGTGAAACAAATTGGGATGGGGTTTGGGGATTGCTTTCCTTCAAACACATGCTTCTAAAGCTGTTCCCTCCCACAGCCATGTGTCTGCTCTCACTCTCCTCTCCCACATACACCTTTCCCACCTCCCATACACAAATCAACCTTTGCACACCCTGTTTCTGCTCCTCTCTTACAACCCTTGAGCCTTGCTCTGTTCTGCTGCTCACAGCCCACCCCCCCCAGTTCGACTCCAGCACATATCTGGGCTCTTTTCCTGTTAGGATAAAGTCTGATCAATGAAATGCTTGCAAACAAGAAAGTTTATGGGAAGCTTCCCTTGTTCCAAGTGCTGCTGCAAGAGACCTCTGGAGAGGGGCTGCAGGCTGGTGTGACCACCCAGATGCAGCAGTAGGTAGGTGAAGATGGGTGAGAGCCATAGGACCTTCAGGGGAGACCAAAAAATGCCTGATGCTAACAGATGCAATTATGTCAACCATCAATTAAATTACCTTGGCCTATAGCCAGGTTCAGCAAGGCCATTGTTTAGAGTCTGTCCAACCCAGAATGTGCAGGATGAACGAGCTGGTTGTGTGCTTACAGTTCTCTCTGCTTCAGGCTCCTACGCTGCAGCTAAGCACAGTTTTTCTGCCCCTCCTTCTTCTGTACACCTCTCAGAGATCATATTTTGGACAAAGACCTGAGCACAGTCTTACTGTGTCTTCAGTGTTCAGTGTTTTGACAGCTGGCAGTGGAGATCTTCCCACAGCAAGATGTCTGAGCTTTGGTTGGTGTGAATGAAAAAGGAAAGTGGCAAGCTCACATTCCCACAGAGCCAAGTCTTCTCTTCCACCTACACTGCAGAACAGCAGCTCCTTATCCCATCAAACCCACAATCTCCTGCACAAGCCTCAAGTGGCATAGTTTTGTTTAACTTTCCCTTTCCAGCTCTTAAACAACTTCCTTTGGGCTTTTTTTACACCAAGCAATGGTTCCCACTGGGATGTTGCCAAGCAAGGAGGTCATTTGTTAGGATGGAGATATGAGGGGTCAGCAGGCAAATTTAGACAAAGCTCAAATGCTGTGTGGACCATCATAGCATCTGTCTGTGCCAGACTGAACTGGATTTTTCTCTAGGAAGTTTCTGGCTTAAATGGGGCGACCTGGGGAAAAAAAAAAAATGGCAGAAGAGCAAGGATCTACTTCTTCCCACATACCTTCAACAGCAGTCTTTGTTATAGCTCAAGCATTATCTGGCATTCCAGCCTGTGTGTGACCCTGCACATTTTACCATATGACCTTACTGCTGCCCAACTATTCCAACTCATTTGGATGCTGTTTTAATGAGCAGAGGTGACAGATTATGCTGATGTGTGTCTCCTTTTCCAGGTGATAGGGGAAAGAGCAGAAGTCAGTGTGACAAGCTGCAAATCAGCTCTTCTGGAGGAAAATTTGAGTCCTAACCTTTAAGACACATCTGACAGCACCTGCCCAGAGCATCAGTCTCTGAAACAGTCAGTCATGCAGTGAGATTCTGCAGAGTTTTCCTTCAAAACTTAAATTGTTCTTTCTCCAGTCTGCCACCTTTGGTAGCTGTTGGCAAAGAGACCGATTAGGGAGAGAACAGATTGGCTTTGTTCATAGCTTTATTCCCATTTCCATCTTTGCCTCTGCCTTTTCTCCACAGGGAAAACCAGGTAGAACAGTGAAAAGTCTGTAAACTATGTGGAATCAGAAGGACAATGGGAGTAATTTCTTGTTGCCCTTGCTCTGAAAGAAATTGTTTCTCTGGACAGCCCCATGGTGGGACCTGATTAATTTCTCTGGATCATCATGGAGCTGGTCATCATGACTTTCCTTAACAAGAAAGTTAAGGAGGGTGGAGGGAAAGAAATCCTTCTCTAGTATGATCCTCCCTCTTCAGATCTTCAGTCCTGGAAGAACTAATTCACACACAGCAGTCCCCTCCCTTGAGTCTGGGCTGCCAGCTTGAATGGGGATGCCTACATAGGATGAAACAAATTCCTGCCTTCTGCCATTGCTTCTTGTCCCAGCTCCTGAACTGTCTCTATTTATGGTCCAACATCCCCAGCTCTCTCATGATACAGAGATCCTCAACAGCCATAGCAAGATGTGCTCTCAAATGACTCAGAGTGACTCTAAATCAGAAAGATTTCTGCTCAGTGTAATCCAGCTTTGGGATTACATGAGGTGCTGGATCAGGCTCAGAGGTGAACCTTGAGGACTTCTCTACTTTGCTCCATTGAGAAAACACAGAAGGGTGCTTTCTGGGACCACCTTGGTTAGAGGGCATAACTCCTGTGCCTCTGCACTGTGCAGCTCTCTCCAAGGCCCACTGGCTCCTGGATAAAATCCTGGGTGCAAAGACAGCTCAGATCCCTGAGGTCCATGAGCAGGAATGGTAATCAAACCCAAGGGCCCTAACCTATCCATAAAATAGAAGACAAGGAAAACCAGGCACAAGAACACTTCCCTGCCAGACTTCAAGGAGCATTTGTACAATGCTCTCAGGCATGTGGTGTGATTCTTGGGGTGTGCAGGGCCAGGAGTTGGACTTGATGATCCTTGTGGGTCCCTTCATACTCATTGTGTTCTATGACTCTGTTTTACTTAGAAGGTAGCAAATGTGTCAGAAAACACAGCACATGCCTCATTTAGATATTACCTATCATTAAATACCTATTTAGCTATTGACCATGTCAGTCTTCAGTAACTTCACCCCTTGCTTAGCAAGAGCTGAGGCAATCCTTCATATCTTCTTTCCTCTGGCTCAAGGAGAATAATGTGATCTTCAAGGTCAATGTAATTACCTCCCCATTCTCATTAAAGGAATTGCCAAAGTATCCATTTAAAGTTGTTCACCTCCCCACCCCTTTCATTGCAATGATTTATGAGGAAGTTAATGCCTCCTCTTTTCTCTCTCTCTCTGATTATGAGTGGCATACTGAGATCCATCCTGGACAAGGGTGCATTCCTATTTATTCTAAAAGGGGGAGCATGGCAAGCTTTAAAGCTGTTTGCTTTAAAGGAACAAAATCCTTCTCTTGGCTGAGAGAGGAGAAGCAGCTCCAGCTCCAAGTCCTCTGCTTACAGACCATGGGACAAATAATCTGTACAGAGAAGGGTGTAATAGAGACTAGCTGATGACATGCAGGTGAGAGGACAGCAGAGTGACTTCCCTAATCTGTTAGTTTCCCACTCACCAAAAAGTCAGTAATTCTGGCTCATTTAATCTCTCTGGAGTTGAGTGTGGCTGTCTTCCCTCTGGTAAGGCTGCATGTCTCCCCTGGCAACAAAAAACAAGGAATCACACTTGGCCTCTGGCTATTTCAAGCCAGCAGAAGAGTCATGCTTGGCCAGGCTATGAAAAACACTTCGTAGAGCCCATTAAAAGGGAAAATTTGGACATTTCAGCCCTGTCTGATGATGCTGGGTGCTGCCAGAAGTGACAACAGCCTTTAGTTTTACGTGTTTGGAAATTACAGCGCTAATGTTGTGACAATGCAATTAGCTGTAAATTTTTTTCACACTTTTTAAATGATCTTGCTAAGACCACAGCTACACACCATCTGAGATCAGCTGCCAGTACTCAGCAGACCCTGGAGCCAACAATGTTGTTAATTTAGGCCTAAGAGTGTGTATCTTGTTACTGTAAGCCCCCTGGTAACCAGCTGTGGGAAACATTTAATTCCTTTTCTGTGTATTCTAGGAAAATCCTTAGGGTAAGAGGGATGAAGAAGTAATTTCAGGGTCCTATGGATTTTGTCTGGTGTTGTAATCATGGTATGAGGATCTCAGGGGCTGCACATGTAGCTAAGCAGAATAATTTATACTGCAATTACCTTGCCAAGCTGTTAACAAATATGTCCAGGTGATGGAAGGATGAGCAGGGAACTTTTGGATTTAGGGGATGGTGCTTGCACACTGCTGCCCAAATCATCACAAATACCTGCAGGATTAAAGAAAACACAAGCAGGGTAAACAACAGGTAGCTGTAATAAAAAGGAAGGTGCCCAGAGAAGCTGGGGAAGCCCCATCCCTGGAAATGTTCAAGGCCAGGAACTAGATGGTCTTTAATGTCCCTTCCAACCCAAACCATTCTATGATTCAGTGATTCTGTGACACAAGGACTGGACAGAAAATCAGGATAGAAGTGGTCAAGTGCTGCTCACACATCATTGCTGAGCTCCTGTTCCACAGGTATGAAAACAGCAATTTCTGAAATCTCCCTGATTGTGGCTGAGCAGAAGCTCTTGGTGTAAGTATAGCTATTAGCATGGAATCTTTTCAAATGAAGAGTTAATTAAAATTGAAAGAGCTGTGTTTCTCTTCTTGGTCTCAGCAATCTTGCTGAGAAACCCAAGACCTGCCATTCCCTCTGTGTGTTTGTATTCTGTCACCAAGGGAATCAATCCTGCCTTAATTTACTCACCTCCAACATCTTCCCATTCCTGGCCCTTATAATTACAGGATTGGTCTTGCATTGTGAATGAGCAGGCAGGATGCTGTTCCTGCTGCTGTTTGGTGTAGTGGGAAGTCCTATGGGTGCATGATGAACCTAGCTCTGTGCTTTCTGCCTTAGTTTCCCCAGTGGGAAAAGGAAAATACTGGCTTTGGAAACATGGGATACAAGCACCTGGGGCTAAGGGCTTTTGTGAACTCCCTGGTCATTCTGGGTTTTCTCAGCCTCCCTGAGCACTCTTCACTTCAGCTCTTGTCCTGCACCAGAAACAAAGCCTGGCCAAAAGAAGAGGGAAGTCACCTTTCCTAGTAGTGCTTTACTTGGAATCACATCATAGCAGGATGCTCAGACAGGAGGTGAGTTTGTAACCACCTCCTGAGCCTCCATCCCAGCCCTGCTCCATGTCTGAGGCTTTCTCCCAGCCCTCCCAGTCCCTTTGTCCTCTCCCCAGCTGGTTGCTGGAGAAGGTTGGATGTCTCAGAGATGGTTCTCCCATGTCTCTGGCATGGAAATGCTTCTGTATTTACTAATTCCCTGTGAAGTGTCAATAACAAGTGGCTTTTTGGCATGGGGGAAAGGACTTTATCTCTCTGTGGCACCTTGAAGGATGGGGGACATGAAGCCCCATCAGGAGGTGCCCATCACAGGCACCACCCAGTGTTTTGGGAGTGGGCATGGCACCCTTGATAATGTGCAGAGCACAGTGAAGAGCTCCTGGAGGAGCCACAGACCCTGTGAAGGCTGGAGGGCCACCCTTGACCCCCTGTCCTTGGTGAGGCTTGTGCCCTGGCCTGGCACCATGGGCAGGGAGCAAAGGGCCAGGTCTGTGCCCTGCAGTCCTGGCCTGAGCCTGGCAGGCAGGAGTGGTGTGGGTCTGAGCTCCCTGGAGCCACAGGAATGTTTGATGTACAGACATGCCTGTCCAACACTGCCTCAGCTCCCTGCTCATTAAATCCAAAGGGTAATCATTATTTCATTGAGTTCCCTCCAGCACTGTAATTCCATCTCTGCTGTGGCAGAAAGCCCTGGACAGAGAGAGAGTGACAGGCTTCTTTCTTTCTCTTTCTTTCTTTCTCTTTCTTTCTTTCTTTCTTTCTTTCTTTCTTTCTTTCTTTCTTTCTTTCTTTCTTTCTTTCTTTCTTTCTTTCTTTCTTTCTTTCTTTCTTTCTTTCTTTCTTTCTTCCTCCCTTCCTCCCTTCCTCCCTTCCTCCCTTCCTCCCTTCCTCCCTTCCTCCCTTCCTTCCTTCCTTCCTTCCTTCCTTCCTTCCCTCCCTCTCTCTTTATTACTTCCCTCTCTCATACACAGGTGGTTCTTCATGCAATGAGTAATTCCTTGCTGAACACCATGGCAATGTGACAAAGTCACATAAATTCCATGGGAAACTGGTCAGAATCCAGGAATGTGTCTGGAGTCAAGGAGATCACTCTGGGAAACAGCACTTATCCTCTTCTTGTCATTCCTGGGGGGGCAGGGGTACTTGGATCTGGCCAATCCATGTTCTTGTTTGTCCTTTGCTCCCACTTGCCCCACCCTGGGGGTCTGTCCTGGTCAGCCCCTGACCACTGCAGGGTCCCTTTTGTCCTGTCACTGCCCAGCTGGATCAGGCCCCCCTGGCAGCAGGACCAGCCCAGGGGAGAAAGATCTGTGTGGAGTCATGCAGGAGAGGGTTAAAAGAGTCCTGTTCCCACTGGGAGCAGGGACCTGAGATGGCAGGAGAGGAGGGAAAGGTTGGAACCCTGCCTGGTTTGCCCCTTGCACACCCACTCCTGCCTGTGTGGGAGTGTGTGTCACTGGGATGGCTCCATCCCCTCCCTGCTCCTGCTTGCCCAGGGATGTGTGCTGAAGAGGGGCCCAGGGCTGTCTGAGAAACCTGAACTGAATCTGGATTTTGTGCTTCACTGACTGATATCAAAAAGATTAAAAAAATCCCTTTCTGTTTGAGGCTAGAGGGGTCTTCCAAGGGGGTTTTGGTGATATGACTTAAAAAATCTACCAAATAATAGAAACCACTGAAAGTGACTTCATTGTGGCTTAATGCTTGGTATTCACTTTCTGTCCATAATGAAAAAATTTGGCTTTAATTTGCATTGTTTAGCGTGTCTTGTGGTTTACCTTCCCCTCCCCTTTTTTTTTTTTAATTTTTCCTGTTTGAGATATAACATTAAAAGAAAGAAAGAAAGAAAGAAAGAAAGAAAGAAAGAAAGAAAGAAAGAAAGAAAGAACCAAACCAAACAAACAAACAAACCAAACAAACAAAAAAAATAAAAAAAAGGGAAAAACAAAAACTGTCTGGACTTCTGGCTGCCCCACTTTATCTGTGACTCTGAGGAATTGGGATTTTTAGCATCTTCTCCAGTCAGACAGTAGAAGACCACACAGCAACCTGGTTTTGCAGGCAGTTTCAGCCTCTCTGAAATTTCCTTTGCCTTAGAAAAAGAACTATCTCCTGTGACTGCTTCAGTCTGGGCCTCCTCTGGCTCTCTGGAGTTCATCTCACCTCCAAGGTCTCACATGTTAATGTCACCCTCTGTGGCAACCACTGCTGACTCCATGTGGACAGTGTTTAGATGCTGTCCCTGCCAAGTGATGGGTGAGTCCTTTTTTCTCATATCCTCACCAAGATTTTAAGTTTTTTTTGAGGCAGAGGACCCTTCCCAGCCTTTATCAATTCAGCACAGTGAGACTGCATCTCTTTTTTGCTGTTGCAGCATATATACCAGGCAAAACCCCTTCTGAGAAGGTCTGCAGTTTGTATGATGTTTGAAGAAACGTGGAGGCTTATCTGTCTTCCAGTAGGCTAATGGGAAAAGAGCCAGGAATTTCTGAGCTCTCTTCCCAGCACTGGCTGTATGCTCCAGGCTTTATGAGCTGGGATCTCAGCCTGTGTTATGTATTTCCCCTTGGCTGGCCTGACACATCATGTACCAGATGAAGATGGCTCCTCACACAGGGGAATTTATGCTTCCTGAATTCACAGACTGCACTGTCAAAAGGCACCACAAGGATCATCTTATCTGACCTTATGTATACAGAAAAGAGACTTTTCCCAGGAACTGGATTAGAGCATCTCCTTTTGTAGATATCTAATCTTTATTTCAACATAGGGAGCCCTGGTGACTTGGCAGCCTCCCTGATAAGCTTTTCCAATATTTAATTACCTTCCTAGCACTGAGTTGGTGTCCACTTCAAAGACTCAATTAATCTATCTTCCACCTATGTCTTGTTCCCATTATCAGTGCAGCTGAAGAACCTCCCCTTCTCTGCCTCACTATCAGACAGCTTTTTCCTAAGTAAATTCCCATATGTAGTGAACTCTTTCAGCCTTCTCTTTGATGAATAAGGTTATGTTCCTAAACCCTTATGTTGACATGCGTGCAGCTAATCTCTGGTGTTCTGTGCCCCTGGTGTGTGGCCAGCAGAATGACCCATCACCTCCCAGCAGCCCTTGCCTGCTGTCACTAAGGCAAGGAGTCCTCTCTGTGAGACCTTTCTTTGTTTTGGATGCCCCAAGACCTTGTCAGCCTCTTCTGGCACATCAGCTTGGCTGGCACTCATCCACCCCCAGCTCGCTGCAGTTCAAGGCAGCCTCTCACCCTTGAGGGGTGAAATAGTTTCTGTCAGGGTATTTCTCTCCTAGATTGATGTCCCATTGACTCTCTCTCTTTCTGTGGATGTGCCTCTGTATCAGCCCAGTACTTTTCCCATCCCACAGACCTTACTCCTGCTGCAAACCCCATCTGCTTCTGAGTCCCCTTGAAGTCCTTCTGCACCTCCTTCCAGTGCCTCCTGCCCAGGCCATCTTCCTGAGCCTGCCTCTGGCCTTCCAACCCTTTAATCCTCCATGCCTGGACTTGCTTCTCTCTGCTTCCCCATGGCTGTCCACATTCAGCCTTCCCTGTTAAGAAAACCCTTTACAGACAGGTTTCAAGATTTGTCAAGGGGCCAGTTCTGACACCATTTAATGTGTGTTTTGTTAATCTCATCTAATGCAGTTCAGAAGAAAAAAGCAGAACACCTTGGAGGAACAGCAAGCTATGGCATTGCCACACCTGCCTTTATCTGCAGAGGCTGAAATGTGATGAATGTGATGAAATTACCTAAGCTATTTTTTGCTAAGAACGGGTGGTGCTCACCCTTCTGGTTGTCCCCTTCTCCTCTGCCAATATTGCCATGACCTAAGCCCTGTGCCAGCCCATTCCTTTTCCCTGTGCTTCCCCAAGCCTTGTTAGATTTCATGTTGATGGCTCTTTGGGTCATCTCTTGATGGCTCCTGGTGGTGAGTTATCCAGGTCTATTCATCTGACAGATGCCACTACAGCAGACCATTCCCCTTGCTGCAGGTCATTAGCTCTCAGTTCCATCCACCTTGTCATGCTGCCTTCTCCCAGACAGGGACTGGAGAGGTCTGTCAGGGATTTCTGAGTGATCCTGCTGTGATCAGCCTTATCCTGACCTTATGCTCCCTTTGTGTGTATGAAGTGTTTAAAAAGATGACTCTGAAGCTCAGGCCTGGAGCTTTCAGAGCCTGAGCCAGACTGCCTTGCCCCATCAAAAATCTACCAACAATGAGGTTGGTTTTAAAGCAATTTACATCTGTGCTCACCTAAACTTTTCTGCCAGAAAGAAGTTAACCTCAGGCAAAGGCTGAATCATAATAACAACTCACTCCCTGTCCCCAGTGAAATCAGTCCTCCTTGGGCAAAATATATCAGAATGAAAGGGCTTTTGCCTGATGCTGGGATGTAAAGAATGTGGATGATCCCCTTCATTTCCCAGTGCCATTGCCTTTAGCTCTAATAGATGTGATCTTCTCTGGTGCAATGCCATATCTTTGCATGGATGAATTTGGTGGCTGTGCTGCTTGTCTGGAGGTCTGGCTGACTCTTTTCAATAAAGATATTATAGGAAGTTGGCAGGCACTGCCTGACCAAGTGATGTGCAAACAATCATATGAGATCTCCAGGCTTTTGCTTCAGGCATGCCCAGACACTTGCCATGCTTTGTATTTTGCAATGGCTTGCATCCCTGATGATGTACCCTCCTCCTGGCAGCAAAGTGGCACCCACCACCATGAGGAGGTGCAGTGTCATGGTTTCCCAACAGAATCATCTCAAGGACAGAAGAGCTCTCACTATTTATGAAAAGAAGTGATATCTAGTAATTTCCTTTTCCCCCTGAATGCATGCAACTTCTGAGCAAGCAGTGACAGCCTGTGTCACCCTGACATCCCTCTTGGCAGTTCAGTGTGTGGCAGCACCACTTCTGCTGCCATGGCTGGGAAGGGGACTGATCCAGAGGCTGCCACCCTAACCAGACCCTAATTCCCTCCAGAATCTCTCTTCTGCCTGCCCCAGTACAGGGAGATCAGCAGAAACTCTGTCTCTTGCCAGCACTATTAACCTGGTGACAGGGCAACTTGTGACCAAGATCACCATGGGGCAATTTCTGTTCTTATCTCTTCCCAACAGAGCATCCCCTTCATTTTCTGGGCATGCTGTCTGCTCCCTGTCTTACCTGCAGCACGTGGCAGGTACCTGGGAGAAGAGCAGATCCCCCAGGTAATTTCTGCAAAGCTGATAAAGACTCTATGTGCTGCATCCCAGGCTGTGCCTGGGGCTGAAAGGTGGTTAATGAGGGAACCAGCCTTCGGCAGGGGCTCAGCAGTTCACACATGGCTGAAACTCAGCAGCATTCCTTGTCAGTCATTCATTTCTGCAGGGCTAAAGACAAGGAGTGCCCTGCTCAGGCTGAAGCTAGGGAAGATTCAGATTAGAGGCTGGAGGGTAGGTTTAGATTAGACATAATGAACCTGTATTTTGTTGTAAGGGTGTTGAGGCAGTAGCACAAGGTGCCCAGAGAAGCTGTGGATGCCCATCCCTGGAAATGTTCTAGGCTGAATGGGGCTCTGAGCAACCTGGTCTAGTGGAAGGTGTCCCTGCCCATGGTATGGGGATTGGAACTAGATGATCTCTGAAGTCCATTGCAACTCATTCTATCGTTCTATGATTCAATTTTGAGTGTAGAGTTTCACAATCATCAGGGAAGATCTAGTATGAATATCTCCAGATCTTCATATTTCAAAGATTTTGTCCTTTCTTCCAACTGCTTCTGAGATTAGCTCAAGCCCTGTGAAGAGCCATGCAGCTTTTATTTAGGCTTTCAAATGTATCTTGAGAGTTTGAAGGAGGGAAGATAAATGATAACAGCAAATATAACAAATTCATTCCTGCTTATGCCCAGCACCACCTTTGTAAGATGGAAGGAAAATCTCTGGTCTTGGAAAAGCAAGTATTTTGCTCAGAAGTGTTGGAACCACAGGGATCTTTGGACATGCAAGAGGTTTGGAGCCTGAACAGCCCCTCTAACCCCAAGACTGTAGCCATCCCCCTTGTTCAGCTGGTCAGGCACACAGTCCTGCACTTCCCAAGCTGAACCAAGAGCTAGGGAGGTGTGAAGGGGAGAGACCCAAGCTTGTGGGACAGAAGCCAGACGGGTGCAGCTGCAGCCAGAATGCCTTGGCTGGGTGTCAGAGGAGCTCAGTGCCAAAGCTAATAAGCCTGCCAGGAGCCAGGGCTTCCTTGCTTGGCTGAAAAACTAGGCTAATGGTGCTTGGCTGGCTCCAGAGCTCTGCTGGAAACCACATAGCTGGTCTGCCATGTGAAGCTGCTGCTTCACACTGGGCTACTAACTTCTCTTCTGCAGCAGATGATCTGTGGCACTGAAATGGACACAAGGACACAAGGATTGTCCTGGAGACTTTCTCTTCTGCTGTGGTTTGCAGAGAGAAAAGAAAGGAATTGTCACTTGTCACCTCATTTCCATTATGCTGCTGGGGCTGCTCCTGTAATTTCAGTATTCCTTTGGTGACAGCAGGATGGGATCCCTGCCAGCTGAGGGGCTTCCACTCTGCTTTGGGATATGGAAAAATGCATACTTCATAGCTTTGACTTTTAGCTTCAGGAAGAGGGAAGGTGTAAGGGTGTGAGGCACTGGCACAGGTTGCCTTGAGAAGTGGACATCTCATCCTTGGAAATGTTCAAAACCAGGCTGGATGGGCTCTGAGTACCCCAGCCTAATGGAAATTGTCCCTGCCCATGGCAGGGGAGTTGGAATTAGTTGATCATTAAGGCCCCTTCCAACTCTACCATTCTATGATTTTATGAGTCTACCCCTGCTCTTCTGGGGTGCTGAAACCCAGCAAACTGTATTTGCAGAGTCACCCCAGAAAAGCACTATTTTTCCCACCAAACAGTGAACCCCAAACCCATTGTGAGCCTGGTAGTGTTCTTTCCCAGAACAGCATCTCTGTCCCTGGCATCACCAAGTGTCTTCATTTTTTCAGGTAATGTAGATTTCTGTGTGCTGAGGAGCAGAAGTAGAGACAAGAATATTTTTATGGGGAATGTTTTAGGCTGAAAAGGTGTCTCACTGGGAAATTCAAACCCAGCTGGGGAATAAATTCCAAAGGCAGAAGCCCACTGGACTTGTCAAAAGGGCAATCTTAAGGCAAGTAAATATGGATTTGATGGAGTCATTGTTGATTCCTAAAATGACCAAGGAAAAAGTACTACACTGTGATGGGTTTTAGGGAAAACTAACTGAAACACGGTATTAATATTTTCTGTGACATATTTTCTGTGATAATATCCTTTTTGGATATTGTTTGCAAGATCCCTGGGGCAGGATCTATTCCAATTTAGACATGGTGTAGCCTTTGCCTCGGGAGGTTGAGGATGCTGCCACAGGACATGTAACAAACAGTGGTAAAAATAGCATTGTGACATGATTGTCACCATGGATTACCCAGGCATTTCTCATGGGATATCGTAGGTATATGTTCCATGCCTGCCCCTTTCCTGTTTATTCAAGAGGATTTTCACCTCTGCAGTCTCTGGCATGCAGGTCCCAGATGGCACTCTGACAAACAGGCAGCTGTTGGGTGGAGGAGGGGGGTCTGAAGGCAAACAATCACCTCATTAAAAATTTAAATGAGAAGAATTCCATTAATGAAGATTTCTGGGGACAATGAAGAATTTTTACACTAGTAATTAGGATTAGGAGCAAAATAGGGGAAAACCTTGCCCCTTATGCTCCTGCAAAGGAGGCTGCAGGTAAGGACCAAACCAGCAGTGAATCCCACAGGAAAAGCTACATCCTCTTCTAAAGTTTCTCACCTTCGACACAGAGAGCAGATTAACAGGTCTGAGAATTACCACAGGTCTAAGGATGACCCCTGTGGTCAGTGGAGAGCTACCAGAGCAGGTGACAGGTCTGGTGATGCAGAGCTTGTCTTTCAGGACACTGTCTAACCTGATAGTCCAACTGCTCACAGTCCCACATACATTTATCCTCACAGCAGAGCAGCCAGGGCCAAGTTGTAGGTTATAAGTAGGCAAGATGCTGAGAGGTACTTGGGAGCCTTCAGAACACCTGATTTGAACCTAAGAAGGATGCAGCCATCTCTCCAGAGTGATGGAGTTGGGAAGAGGGACTTGGAGTGCTCATTTGGCATCATCCTTTTCTAGCTGTGCATTCTTTTTAGTGACTGCATGGCCTGATGGGATGGTTTAGCTCACTGATCTGCCTGAAAACTGGTGGTCTTTGGTATTTTTTTGATACTTTGAAGAGCTACACAAATTCCAGTTTTTGTGTGATGTAGAGGAAGATCAGGATAACTCTTTTTACTGCCCTGCAGTCACAGGGTAACTTGGACCACCCATTCAAACACACCTCATAAAGATTGTCCAAACCTATCCAGAAAGTCCAGCATGGTAGAGGGGCTTGAACCAAGTTTCTGGGTGAGCAACCCATCACCTGTGGCCCTTCCTAGGTTCTCCATTAGCTGAAACTCCTCCATGTCATGTCAGGACACTGATGTCCCTTACTTCTGCCAGTCCCTTGCCCACCTCTGGGCCATTTCTTTGTGTTTAATCCCCTCTGAATTCAAGGGGCAGCTTGATTGCCCCAAAATGCATCATCACACACCACTTAGCAGCACCATGCCACCAACATCATTGCTGGGAAAAACCCACCAGCTCTGATGTGCCACGCTCCCATCAAAAGAGGCTCTGGGAGAAAGAAGCATGTGTTTCCTTTAACCTACAATAAAGCAAAGCAGTTCAAAGGGCTGGGAAGGGAGGTTAACAATCTCTTTGAAATGTAGGTTCAAATTCCCAGCACGGCCCCAGTCAATTATCAGCAAGTGCTGTGACACTTTGCTGCTAACGAGGAAGAGGAGGGAGGGGAGCGTGTGGCACAGAGGTCCAGGCAGGCAGCAGGGGTTAAAGGACATCACCAGGGTGGTGGGAAAGCTACCAGCATTTTTTTTTCTGGCTGATTAACCCTTCTGGGGTGCACCCAGAGTAGAGGCCAGACCACTGGAATGTGTGGAGCTGGGCAGGGTGGCAGCACACTCCCCTGCCCAAACCCCTTTGGGTCTGGCAGGGCTTTTTTTGGGGATGCTCAGCACCTGGCACAGTGGGCTGCTGCTTTCTGCAGGGTGTCCCTCTGTGGCAGCCACTTTTATTTTAATCCCCTCAATGAAAGGCAGTGAGTGCAGGGGTGGGGATGGGGCAGGAGGGGGTGGGTTAGTTTTGGTGGTGAGGATGGGTGCACACAGGCATACAAATGCTGGGAGACAAGGGCTGTGATTAAGGGATGGTACTGCAACTACTTGCTTATTACAGGAAAGGATTTATCTGATGGCCTAGTTTCAGCTCCAATTTTCCACCTTTTCATCAGCTTCCCAGGTCTCCTTGTCCACTCAAAAAGGGAAGGAAGAGGAAATCTCAGGGTGATGAAGCAGGAATAATACTCTATAAACATGCATAGGGCAAAGGGTTTTGCTGCCCCAAAACTTTCCTAGGAGGCAGATCCCAGGACAGACAGAAGGATTGTGCCCAGCCATGCAACATTATTTTCTGGCATGGCAAGAGTGCATCTGTGCTTTCCTGCCTGACCAAGCCAGGGTTGTGTGAAACAAACGTGCTGGAAATAAAAACCTTCTGCAAAATGGAAAATGTACAGAGGAGCAGCTATTTTTAAAAGGGACAGCACCTACTGCTATTATGATGTCAGCCATATAATCAGTCAGCAAGGGACTTCTGTGGGCTGACAGCTGACTGCCAGGAGAAGTGGTTCCAGCAGACTGATGAGAAGAAAATGAGAGTTTTTGGGTACTGAGAGGTGCATGTTCTCTAATAAAGAGAAGAATTTCTGTCCTGTGCTGCTCTGGGCATGAGGCAGATGGGGGAAGTGACCCTTACTCACTACGCTGGAAAGGAGGGATGAAATCCTGATAACTCCAGCAGACAGAGTACTGCAAGCAAATGCAAGCTCACTCACTTCTTCCTCCTCCCTTACCCAGCCCAGCCTCACTGACGAGCCTCTGCTGAGGTTTTCCTGCTTCTAAAAATGTTGAGCCTGTAATTAAAACGCCCATCTTGCTTGCCAGGGCAAACATAGCTGGCCACAGAGCTGAGCTGGACGTGGAGACAGCCAAAGCTTGCAGCTAGCCCACCTGGCTGGCCTTCCTGGCACGGGGGGCTGCTGATTCCTGACACCAGGTGCCCACCACAAGCTTTTATCAAGCTGACAGGAAGCTTGCCTGTGTCTTCCCCTTCAGAGGACTTTGGGAAGGCTATTGAAATAAGAAATAATAATCAAAACAGTGTTTTAATTAACAATAATTGAAATATTAAACTAAGTCATTAATTGGATGATGAATAAAAAGTAGTTGCCAAATATGATGTTAAGGCAAGGGGGGGAAAGGAGTACTGGGAGGGACAAGACCTAAGACAGTGCTGGAGCATCACATATGTGGGGCATGCACAAGGAGGTGGGAGAGTTCAGCTTCCCATGGGTCCCAGGATAGTGTCCTTCCCCAGGAGAGGAGCACATTCTCCACTCTGGCTGAGCCCACACCCCAGGGCAGAAGTGATTCCACCCAAAGGGGTGTGGTGGTGTGGCCCCAGTGGTCACAACCCTGTGGACACCAGAGGAGCAGCCAGCTCTCATGGCTGGTGGTGGTGGTTTTTCCCCAATGACCAATATGGTTCTGTGAGCAGTATTATTTCACCTTCCCTGGTGATCTCACACCCCAGGCTATTGTCTGACTACCTTGTATGCTATCCTGGAGGACAGGGCATTTTGGGAAAACAGATAAAGAGCCAACAGCCTCTCCCAGGCAGCCTGCAAGCCTGCCTGCCTGGGTGGAAGATGCAGTTGTTCCTTCAGGCTTGGGAGGAACAGGAACAGTGCAAGTTTCCTCAGTGGGCCTCAGATTGCACCACTTTTATACACATACCACTTTTATAAACACCAAGACATGTTTAAAATTAAATTTGCTATTTAAGAGGGGTTTCTATTGATTCTTTAGGTGCAATGGCTCTGCATGTTCTCAGCCCTCTGTGCAGCAGCCTCAGCTCTGCAGAGTAGGGTGCTGGGACTGGGTTTTGTGTGTCTCACTGCCAGCAGCTGTGTGGTTTGGCAGTGTTCAGATGCTGGGGCATCACTTCTGCACCCCTTTGCTGCCTTCCATCCCCACACAATCACAGAGTCCTTAGGGATGGAAAAGACCTCTAAGGTCATCAAGCTGAACCCTTAGCCCAGCACTGCCGAGTCCACCCTTAAACTGTCTCCCCATACACCACATCTACACGTTCTTGACCACTTCCCTGGTCTTGTGGTGTCTCCCCACATCACCCCACCTGCTGCAAATCCAGCCTTGCAACACTAGCAGACCATGCCCCAGACTGCTGAAATCCATGAAGAGATCTCCACCTGCTCCACAAGCTTTGGGGCAGATCGTGGAGCAGGGAAATTTCCTCCAAGTCATCCAGAGAAGCTCTCAAGCCTTTCCACCCCTGAAGAGCACAGTGAGCCAAGCAGTGTGGGACAAATCCTGCCCCCAGTGTGGAGATGCAACAGCCACGAGGGTGGTGGGGAGAGAAGCTGTGCTGCACTTCAGCCACAGCCACAGCTGCCACCTGCTCAGCACTAAAGCAATAAACCCGGGGGATCTGAGCTTGATTCTCCTCCAAATCACTTTATTGTATGGTGAGCAATCACAAAGCCTTACAGTGCTGAGAGGTTCTTTAAAAACACAAACACAGCTCCAGTATTTGCCAGCTCTTGCTAAGACTAGCAGCTAGCCTGAGATTACACAAGGAAATCTTGCAGTCTTCAATTGGATTGTCACAATGGGTTTTAAATTTACCACAGTGCTGCAAAGACAGAAACTTTGTCAGTAGGTGATAACCATAGTGTTTCATCTATGTACAGGCTTAAAAAAGTAAAAAGATTTCTTTAAAAAAAAAAAAAAAAAAAAGTATTTTCTGCCAGCAGAAAATAATTCTCTTAAAAAGGCAAGGTCCAGTAAAACCCCCACATCTTTCCTCACAAGCTGCCCCTGTCTTGCACTGCAATTTGTTTCTGTTCCCCTCTGGGTCTCTGCCCACAGGCAGCCCCATTGCCTTTTTGAGAAAATCAACGTGATTCCTGTGATTGTGAAGGCTGGTCAAATGTCACAAAGGCTCAGCAGAGGGGAAAAATCCCCAAAACTGAAGGAAGGGGTAAAAATCCCACCCTAAGCTACCCAAACAAATTATTGAAATGGAGATAAATGGAAATGTGGGAGTATTTCAGCACCAAATTTCAGTCTCCAAAGTTAGGTGTTGACTCTTGACTTTTATGGAGTCAGTGGGTTTGGGCAACAGGGTTTCCACTTTCCAAGATTTTGGGGGTATGAGGACAAAACCTGAGCTTCTTCCAACACTCCCAAGGACAGTTGTGAATGAGTTTACATCTGCATCACCTTTACATGGACCTCCCCAAACCAAGCTTGGAAGGGGGCCCTTGTGCAGGGCTGGGTTTAGAGAGCAAACTGCAGAGCAGCTTGGGCAGGACCCCCATCCACAACATCCCATCCCCCTGGGCAGAGCATGCCACCTCAGCTGCCACCTCCACTGCTCCTGTGAGCAAGCTGAAGGCTTCACACGTGGCACTGAGTCATGTTGTGCTGCCTTCTCCCACTTCCTCCCAGACTGGAGAAAAAGAGGGTCCAGAGGGGTTCCCCTCTGCCAGCACTTTGTCAATGGAGGGGAAAAAATGAGTAAAACTTTGAGGATAAGGCTTTTTATCAGATTTCAGTTTACCAGATTCACTTGGCAACCAAGGCGCTGTGCGAGAGAAAGAAAAGCCACAACTCTAGGAAAAAACCCAAAGATCTTTTCTCTGATAAGCAAAGTGCTCCAGGGCCACAGGCATCAGTGTTAATTCTTCCCCTGGCAGGTTCTCAGAAGTGTTTTGGCACTGCAAGTTGCCTCAGATGAGCTGCAGATGTTGTGTTCTGATGGGAATGTCAGCCTGGAAACAACTTACTCTCATATCCTCTAGGACTGTGTCTTGGTTTGATAAGGTCATCAAGAAAGAATCCCTGTCAAAGTTTCCTTCCAAGCTTCCCCAGAAAGGGAGGAGGGATTCTTTTCCATTTTTGGTTTTTTTTTTTTCCTGAGCTAGGATACAGGATCTCTTCCCTTTGCAACCTCCTTCACTGAAGGTTGTTAGCAGAACCCTCTGCTCCCCATCATCTCTGACCAATGGCTCACTGAGGTAAAAAGGCAGGAGGTTGCCAACGCTGGACCTAAGTTAATTAGACATGAAAAGGTGGGAAAACAAGGAGAAACTGTTGGGAAAATGTCTTGACTTAGTGTTCATTGCTCACCTCTGCAAACAACGTGTAAAACCCAGCACATTAGGTGCACCCTGTATTCAGGTTTGTCTGGAAATGTTTCTTCAAGACTGAAAGTGCATGACAGAAAACAGGGTGCTACTAATGAAGGCAACATCCAGAAGGCACATTTTGGGGAGCAGTAATGAAAAGAAGGATGATGCATGGGTTTGTAGGCAAGCAGCTGCAGAGCTGCACATTTGGTGTGTGCTCTGCAGAGATGTAGTTTTGCTCCTATAAACGTGTCTGAGGCATGAAGGGTTTGCTCCAGGCTGGCTGTTCTGCTCTGGGACCTGCAGAGCCACTTGTCCCCACACCATCCAGCACCACTGCTCTTGAGCCAAGGGGATGAGTGAGGAGCTCAATGCACCAGGTAGAATCTGGAGCCTGCAGACCACGCGGGCTGAGACACGGGAGTTTATAAAATCCACAAGCAATCGACTGTTGGCAAGTACAAATATATAAATTATTGACAGCTTTACAAAAGGCACACTGCAGGCCATCTCAGTCCGACACCTGTACAAGTCCCATGGCCCCACCCTCCCTGCCCCACCCCTCTCCTCCCCAGCTTTCATCACGACACATAAGGTGCTGCTGCTACGGACCCACGGCTGTCGTAGCAACTGAGCACTTCTTTTTTGGTCAGCCCAATCTGTCGGTGGTACTGCCCTTCTTTGATGGTCTTAAGACACTGTATGTCCTTCCCCAAGGTGATGCTTTTGATGGAAGGCAGGTATTTCAGCAAAGTCTTTGGCAAGGATGATATGCCTGTCCCAGAGAGGTTGAGCTCTTGTAGGGAGTTCAGACCAAAGATAACGTCAGCAGTCAGCGACTTCAAGTTGGGATTGTTGGATAAATCCAGAACCTGGAGGGCTTGGAGTTCCTTGAAGCTATGAGGAGATAACTCTCTAAAGCCATGCAGGCCACTGAGGGATAAATGAATCAAGTCTTTCAGCCCTGTGAAGTCTCCTTTCTCAACCTTAACCAGGGGGTTTCCATCAAGATTTAAATATCTAAGAGGAATGCCTTGAAGGTTTGGTACAGATGTTAGCCTGTTTCCAGAAAGATTTAAGTTCTGGATGTTGGGAATGCTCTTTTCATGGTGCCTTGTAATTGTACTGAGCTTATTATTGGATAGATCCACATTCAGGGATTTGCCTTGACCTTTAGAAGCAAAAACGTCCATAGCTATATCCAAAAGTTTGTTATTGCTCAAATCTATGTCACTGAGAGGAGAACTGGAGAAACAGTCCTCTGGAAGGACTTCCAGGGAGTTGTGGCTGAGATCCAAGGACTCCAGGTACCGAAGCCTGGAGAATGTTGTGGAGGAAATCTTGGCAATTTTGTTGTAGCTCAGGTCGAGACTCACCAGGGTGGTGTATCCAGGGCCAGTAAGCATGGATTCATTTATTGTTTCCAGTTTGTTTGATGATAGATCCAAGTAGGAGGTATCCAGAGGGATTGGGACAGGAACAATGTGTGAGCCTATTCCACTGCAGTCCACCTTGGTCAAGCTAAAGCTGTCAAAGAGACCAAAGGTTTCCACTTCGCAGTGGCAGCCAGGGAAGCAGGTTTTTGTGGTACCAAAACAAGGAAGGAGAAGCAGCAAGTTGAACCAGGCCAGGAAATGCATTGTTCTCCTGGAAAACAAGACAACAGAAAAGCAGATTTAATTGCTGTAGAAATTACTTTATGGAGGATGTGTAACTGTTTGCCTTATGCAGTCTTGTCCTTTCTCTTTACAAAGGGAGAGATTAAGCATACCCTTAAATCCCAAAGATTTTTTTCTCATGCTATGAACCCCAGTGGGAACTTAGTGGAGAAGAAAAATTGGGTCAGCAGACATTACACACATAACCAAATTAAGACAAAATTGGAAAAGAGCTGTAGGCTGCCTTAAAGCATAATCTATCAAACATATCTGCTCTTGACTGCACCATGGAAGAAGCTAAGTGGCAGCTCAAACACTGGTCATTTTACAACCTGGCAAACTTCAGCACACAGAGGTCTCATGTCAGGGCATCCTGGTGAGATTTGGGATCAAGACCCTTGGCTTCAAAACCCTGCATTGACAGGTTGGAGAAATCATTTAGGCTGTGGGAGCCTTAGGTGTCTAAAGGCTTTATTGAGAGATGAGAAACCAAAATTCCATTCAGATTTCCTCAAAACAACAACCAGGATTAGCATCTGAAAAGGCAGCTCCTCACTGCCCAAACAGACACATCTCCCTTCCTTGGACTTCAGATGCAAATTTTAGAAGTTTGGATTTTTATCAGGTGGCTAAAAACAACCCTCCTTGGCCCAGTGGCAGCTCCTACCAGAGCAGAGGAGCCAAGGCTTGTTTAGAGTGACCAGCCTTTGCTGTGGTGGGCCCAGCCCCCTGCACAGTGGATAGAGACAATTTGCTTCATATAGAATCTTTGGGGAGCCTCTGCTAATTGCATGAAGTATTGTCTTTGATTAACAAAGTAAAGAGTAAGCAGGAGCTCTTTCCACTGCTTTGGTTTTGACCCTTCTCCCTCCAAGACATTTCTCTCTCTCCATCATCTCACAAGAGAGGCAGAGCTGATCTGCACCCTCCAGCTCTGCTGAACCCCTTCAGATGACATCCTAACAACTCACCCACGCTACAGTGGGCAACAACAGCTGCCTGATGGCAAGAGACAGCCTAAAGCATCTTTAGCTCTGCCTCCCTGGAGGGCAAATCAGCATCCTGCAGGTCAGCAGAGGCAGCAAGGACTGTCCTCACTGGTTCCTATTGCAGGCATGGTGATGACTCCCCATGCCTTACAAGGTCTCCAGAAGGCCAGAAACAAAAAAATCACACCAAACCAGACAAGCAGATCCATCAGCACTGATCCTTGGCTATGCTGCTGGCCATAGACACTCATGTGCCAACAGCTCATTTAATAAGAAAAAAAGTAAAAGGAATTCCTTTAAATGAATGTTCCCATCCCCACCTCAGCCTCCCCGCTCTCTTACCTTTCCCAGCACTGTTTAAAAGCACTTCATTAACTTCCTTGCAGTATCATCTTTCCCACACACCCTTTGATCTGGCTGAGATTCCTTCCTCACAGACCTTGCACCTTCCCAAGACCATTTCCCAGAGATTCACACTTCATCTCCCCTCACCCACCCCTTGCCATCAGTTTCTCTCCCTTTTTAGCATGATCTGCTTGGCCCTGGTCTCATTCCCAGGAGACTGACTGGGGACTATTGCCCATGTGCAAAAAAAGTGCAAAGGGGGAAAAATGTTGCAAAAATACCATCCTGATCACTGATGTGAGTTTTATGGCAGTGTCTCCCAGACCTCCTGCAGATGGAGAGCAGAGATTGGGACTCTGGCCAAGCTGCTTGCAACTAAACCATTGCTGAAGGCCAGCTTGCAATCCTTTGGGGTCCTTTATTCCATAGAAACAACAGAAAATTGGTTAGATGAGCCCTAGCCTCAGCCCATCTCAACAGTTTGAGAGAACACACATGTGTGCAGAGAGGACACAGGGAGCAGGGCTCTTCCCTGCAGACACTTTTCCAGATACCCCTTTCCTAATGACATCAAGGCTGATCCCCTCTGCTTCTGTGCAGACAGACATAGCTTGCCTTCTGCAGTCCCTCCTAAAACAAATACTACTATTTTAATTTTTTTCAAGAAGCTGCACTTGGATTGCACTGAAATGTTTTATTACCAAGGGAAGTTACAGCAGTGGGAGCTCCTTGTAAACTAAAACTGCAAAACCTCAAATGTTAAATATTTCACACACAGGGAAGCACCTGCATTGGTATCAGCCCAGACTACTGGTATTTCTTCTCCCAAATTCTACTCAGTGGCTATTCCCACTTGATGTCTCTATATGGAAAGGACCTCCCAACTTCTCCTTCGAAAGTACAACTCATTTCCTCATGGAATTGTTTTAGCTCTGGTGGGAGCTGGCTCTTACACCAGGAAGTCCTGAGACACACCAGTGTGAATTTTTTCTTTCTGAGCACTGCTAAACCTTCATTGGCTCCTTCTGGGGCATCTGAACAAAAGTAACAGAACAAAATCCAAAGCCCTAATTTAACTGGGAACAGATTTTATTAGGGCCTGTGGCAGTAGGACAAGGGATAATGGTTTTAAACTACAACAGGGGTGATTCAGACTAGATCTAAGGAAAAAGTCTTCTATGATGAAGGTGGCAAAACACTGGCACATCCAAGTCCAGGTTGGATGGGGCTCTGAACAATCTGGACTAGTTGGAGATGTTCCTGATTATTGTGGGAAGCTGGACTGGGTGGCCTTAAAGGGTCTATTCCAACCCAAGTTATTCTATGATCCTATGAATTGAGAGAAGATTGAAAACCGATGCTGGGCTTTGATATGGAGCTGCTCAACCCCTTCTGACATGGGAATTCCCCTCCTGATCAGCCTCAAAAATGATTGTCAGAAGCAGGCAGACTCTCACTGCAACATCCATTACTTCAGGCAGCAGTAAAACATTACACAGCTGAAATGCAGTACACAAAGCTCAGCTGAAGTATCTGCACAGCATCTATTGCCTCTTCCCTCCTCTCAGCACTGCCACAAATTCTCCCTTACTGGCTCTGCAATTGCTTTGCAGATGGGACACAATCCATTAGTACCAGTTAGAAACTCCCTCATGGAGCATCATAGGCTAACATCCCACTTGGTTAATAGCTCTGATAAAATATAGGAGAAATAAAGCTACTGGTCATCTTCCAGTCCAAGAAAGAGACTCATCCATTGCCAGGTAATTGGCAAAGAGCTTAGTCAGGTACAGGCATGTTTTATTATTGTGTGGAACAATCAGTAGCTCTCTTTGAAATGGGGGAAGAAACACCGCAGGCATTTACAGTTCTGTGCACAGTGTGTCTTTGAAACTGCACCAAAATGCCTTTGGATTGCTGCCCACAAGCTGCTTTGTTGATAAAGGCAGGAAGCCAAGGTATCCCCTTGTAAAAGGAAGAGGAGTTGTCATCTTGCAGCTCTAGGGAAACACCATGGACAAGAAACCACCGGCACCATCACTTAGGATAGTGAGGAGAAAGCCACCAGGAGAAAGCAGCCCATCCTGGGGCTGGATTAGCCATGTCCTCTTCATTTCTGTGGCTGCTGAGGTATGGAGAGATCCCAGTGATAAGTTTTGGGCATCTGGCAGCTCTAAGGGTCTTTTCATACCCTCTGATTGCAATGGGAGCTGATGGGGGTGCAATATCTTCCCCCACTTTTCAGGTGCCTGCAGGGCTCTGGTCTTTATATCTTGCTGATCTTTCTGCACAACAAATATTCTGAGACAACCCTAAGGAGCCCATGGTGGATATTGGAGCCAGTGTTGAACCAAGACTCTTCCCATTAGGGAGATCAGCTGGCACAGCCCTCCCTGGATGTGAAAGCCCATTGCCTGGGGACTGGTCCCCCTCTTTGGGAATGCAGATATTAAGAGGATGCTACCTTGGCTACCTCCAGTTGCCCTGGCAACCACCAAGCTGGAATTCCCCACAGCAAAAAATCAATGACTAATTAAAGAAATAATGCAAGGGGAGGAGGTGTTTTAAAGTTTGCTGTTTGATGGAGTCAGGAATCAGCTGCCCCATTCTTCATTCCCTCAGCCTCCCTCAACATGCCTCTGAACAAAGCATTGTCTGAAATGGAGCTGGGCTGCAGCTAAAGGCCCAAATTGACCCAATGAAGCTTGAGGTACATGGGTAAGAAGTGTGAAAAAACCCCAAAACATCAGCTTGTCTCTACTCTGTGGGGTGAACAGAAAGAAATTGCTCCAGAGGGGGATGAAAGCAACCTAGGACCATACAAGTGCCTGGAGATGTCCCTCTCTCCCTTGTCCATGATGGAGACTAGGGAGGATGCCCAGTCTCCCTGCTCTCCACCCCATTCTTGGCTGCTTATTCCAAAGCCTAGTCCCTCACAAAACCCAGGTGCACTTGGATGAATCAACTTTGGCCCACTGATCCAACAAAAACCCCTCTGATCTTCCTCTTTCCCCTTTTTTCGGTCAGGTTTCCAACAAATTCAGGTGACCATCCACAGGGTTACCAGCTCTCACATAGGAGTGGGGAAAACAGAATCTGTCTTTTTTACAGCAGCCCACAACTAGACCAGATCAGATATGACATGAATCTGTAAGGCATGGTGGACAGATCCTGGTAATTCCACATTTCTCGCCAATATTAATTCTGGATTAGCAGTGAATAGAGCAAATTTCAAAGAAAAAAGGCAAAAAGAAAGAGGTGAAGTCACTCTGTCCTGAATAGAGTTCTTGTTCTAGCAAGGACAGAAGAGCTGGATTAGCAGCAATATTTCAGGAGGAAAATTTTGGAATTGTCTTCTGTCTCTTTTATCAGCCTAGTAAAGAAATAAACAAAGTCTTTATAGCAAAGCTCACCAGGCCCACTTGGCTGCCTGCACTAATTGGGGTCAGGGGAAAACGAACCTTATTGGAAAGTGAAACAAGTGCATAGGTCATGATAGAGGCCATAAATCCTCCAGAATGAAGAAAAAAAAAAAAAAAAAAAAAAAAAAAAAAGTTGGCTCTTTTTTAATATGTTTAAGGCTAAGTGACAGCTGGGACAGAAACTCCAGAGCACCAGAACGCTCCAGAGTTGCTTCTCCACAACAAAATTGCAGAAGAGACCTTTCCCCCCCTTCTCCACCCCTTAATTATTCTGTAAAATTAGAATAATTGCCTACTAAAGTGCAGCACCAGCAGCAGCTACACTTTTCCAGCGTGGACTCTCCTGTCTGAGCCCAAAATTGTGGTTAGGTCTCCTGATCCCAATTTGGGCAGGCAGCAGGACTGGCTCAAACCAGCCTGCAGCCAGAGACCATCAAACCCTTGCTGCAGACACACATCCCTCCCGTAATAAAGAGTCTGCTGCTGACAAGGTTACTCTTTTTTTGTTGTTGGGTTGCTGTTTTTTTGGGTTTTTTTTGTGTGGATCTATTGAAAGTAAAGGTCACTCAGGCTTTTGCTTTGCCTGCTTCAGACCAGCTCTTCCTGCAGAAGTGCTCCCCACACAAATGCTGCAAAGAGCTCTCCATAAATATTATTAAACCTCACCAAAAAATGTTAGTGTAAATGGGAAGAGTGTTTTTCTGACCTGCTTGTTCCATTTTGTTGTTTGCTGGTTTGGGAGACACTTTGCAAACGGTGTTTGAGACTTCTGGGGTTTAGGGAGAGGAGAGCTAATGGGAATCCAAGAGGTATCTGGTTTTTATGTCCAATCCTGCATTTGTTAGGTGGGTTTGAGAGAGTTCAGTGGAGTTACCCTAGGTGTAACTCTCTCAGCAGGATGAGAATCAGTCCCTTGGCTCTTCCAAATTGCACTTGATTTCATGGAGGTCTCCATCAGGAGACATTGCACAAGTCACTTTCAGGGGATAAGTTATCACACCCTTCACTTCACACTGGTGGTTTTATTGGTGGGATTTGCAGAGCTGCATGGACAGCAGAACTATCTCCAGTTTTCCAATAGAATATAAAGTCAGGGATTTGCAACCCAATTTCCCTCACCAGTGCATGCAAGCATTAGGGTGAGGAAAAGCTCAGCCACTGGGGTGGTGACTTTAGCCCTTATGGTTTAATGTAAAGAGAGACACCAAGGGCTTGAGCAGGAGTGAAAAGACATCCTGCAGGTGCCTGGACACTTTTTGCTCCATGTTCCTGCTCCCTGGGAAAAATCAGAATGAAATGCAAGAAATGCAAAAAGATAAAAAGGAAAGATTTCGCTAAGAATTCCTTTATGCTTTAAGTATTTTGCCTGGCAAGATCATGGAGCAGATCCTCATGGAAACTTTGCTAAGGCACTAAGGACACATCCTGCTGGATTTCTATGCACAGCTACAGTGGATCCACAGTTGGTGGATGAGGGAAGAGCAAATGACATTATCTACCTGGGCTCGTGCAAAGCACTTGACACTGATCCACACAACATCCTAACCTCTACAGGGAAACATGGATTTGATGGTTGGATGACTCAGTGGATAAGGAATTGGCTGGACAGTCACACTCAAAGAGTTAAAGTCAACAGCCTGATGTTCAAGTGGAAACCAGTGAGGAGTGGAGAAACTGCACAAACAGAGACAAGATGCTACTTCCTGATCTGGACAAGAACCCTGCTGCTCTGCATCAAGTCTGTTTTTGCAACACTTGAATCTCACCAAACCCCATGGAATAAAGATTGTGGACAGCCAGAAGGGGCAAAGAACAAAAAACAAGATACCATTCCACATTTTTCCATCTTGGTTATTTCCATTTGCTTTCCTCCTCTCAGGACAGAAATTTCTGGGCCAAAAATGCAATGACTTTCCAGCATCCAACCACATTCTCCATCTTTTAGGGAGATTTTTGTAGATGTTACAGGGGACAGGATACATAAGATTAGCAAAGGCAAAGCTAAATTAAGCATCAAAAACATCAAAAGCATTTCAGAACCCCAAAGGCAAAGCCAAGCAACCCCTCAACCCACCACATGTGCTGCAGAGAAGATGTGTGGGATTGATCTACAGAGAACCCAGCACCTCCAAACCCTACAGCTCCACACTGTGGATCTGTTCCCAAATATAGAACCATTTAGGTTTGGAAAGACCTTGAATATCATTGAATCCAGCTGTTAACCCAGCACTGCCAAACCCACCACTAAACTATGTCCCTAAGTGCCACATCTGCACATCTTTTAAATAACTCCAGGGATGGTGACTCAAACACTTCCCTGGGCAGCCTGTTCCAATGCTTGACAACCCTTTTGGTGAAGAAATTGTCCCTAATTTGCAATATAAACATCCCCTAGTGCAACTTGAAGCTGTTTTGTCTCGTCCTATTGCTTGTTACTTGGGAAAAGGCACTGAAATGCTTGCTTGGCTGAAAGTCTCTGCTCTATTTTTTTTAATTAAAAAAGAAAATCCTTTATTTTTAATAAAGAAATGGAAAGGCCTATTAAAAGAAACTTTGTTGCAACTGTTAATGTCACAATTTCCATCTGCTTTACAATTTATCATCCTAGTGCTTAAACAGCTAGTAGTTTATTCCACTTGTGCAATCTTCCCCCTCGAGCATCCCTCATTCCCCCTGGAGGAGGAAATCCAGGGTGGTGTATTTTGGGATCTGACAAAAGGCAAACATGTGCAGGCAGGTCTACCAGCCCATACAGTAACTTCCAGCTCATTTACATCCAAGGCTGAATTTCTGCCACACTAAAAGCTTCATGCCTTGAAAAGATGCATTTTGTGAGGGAAGAGCAGCCCAGCTATGGGCAATTTTCCCACAAGTTGGAAAATGTTGGTGCTGCATCCAGCACAGGAAAATTAAGAATTAAATCACCGTGGCATCGGGATTTGCACAAAATTCCCGCTCCTCTGCTCAGCCCAGAAAGCTGTCAGCCTAATAGCAGTTTATTTCCAGGTGGAGGAATTAGTCTCCTGTGGCTTTTGAAAGCAATTTTGCTCTCCAGCCTCAAGTCAAGCTGTGCTTGTGCCCAGAGGGGGCATTCCCAAAAGGAAATTGCTTGCCAGCCTCCTGAGTGGCTGGGGGCAGGGGAAGGCAGGTGTTGGAGTGGTGCAGCCCCAGGAGGGATTCCCAGGGTTTTCTGGGAGCAGACAGGATGCAAGCATCCCAGCCCCACCACTGCCTCCTGGCTATTCCAGCTGCAGAACCACTCAAACTGGGAGCTTTGGCAGCCTCAGCTGGTTCCCAGCAGCCTGGGATGCATGGAATCAGTCAAACAGGTGCCTGCAAGGGATGTAAGAGCTCAGGACCTTTCCCTGCTCTAGAGTCACCTCCAGCAGGACCCTGAATTCTCTCACCCCTAACAACTGCTTCTCATTCTCCCTGCTCTGTGTGTTAGCTGTGAGCATTTCCAGGAGCAGGAGGCCTCCCTGTCCTGGCACTCACTGAGTATAAGAGAGACTCCATCTCTGCCAGGAACACAAATATTTTCTCAACGATCTCTAGCTCAGCCCGAATAGAATTTTTATCACAGGGACATGTCCCAGAATGGGAGGTCTCCGTTATTTTGGCACAAACTCAGCAACAGACCAGCCCTTCAACACAGTCCTTCATAGCCAAAGGAGAGGTTTACACAGAGTTTTCTGCCAGTCCTGGTGCGTTTTGCTGTAGGAAGACCTGGTGAAGCTGCCTGCCCCATCACCTCCAGTGCCCAAGAACTCCCTGTGAGGCATGAAGGGAGCCTGCAAGAACCCAGGCTCTACCCAAATCACAGCAGTAACCTTGAGAGGATCAAACCCTCCTTCTCTCTCAACTAGTCAATTACTGAAAGCAAAAATGATCCCAGCAAAAATGATCCCAGCAAGCTTCTCCTGGAGCCTCAGCCCTTGGCAAAGCACACATGACAGCCAGCCCCAGACAGTTCCTGCACTGGCTCCTGCTATGACGATACTTTTGCACTGCACTCCAGCTCCCAGAGACATGATATAATTCCACAGGAATGCACTCCAGGATGAACACCATATGCCAGAGAGGAATGTTAAGAGGTGCAGCATGGGGAGAGGAAACCTCCTACCCACGAGGGATATTTCTTGGTTTTAGCTGTTAGAAGAGCTGATCAGCCACGTCTCTGTGCCCAGCTGGGGAATGCCACGTGCCATGCACATCCCTGGGATGCAAGTACCATGTCCCATGCCAGGGAAGTGCAGGTAGCAAGGACCCACCAGCAGCTCTCTGGGCAATGAGGGCAAGGTGTGATGCCTATGGATGTACCCCACATCCCTGATCTGGATTGCTCCCAGCCACCCCAGAGGGCTGGCCTGAGCTGCAGAGCTAGGGAGGGGGAAGGAAACAAGAGAGAGGAGGGAGGAGAAGGTGCTACACCCCAGGGTGATGCCTCTGCTCTTCCTGGTGAGATACATCCCACCAAGAGCAAACAACTCATCACAGCCCAATCATCCTGTATCTCTAATGACTTTCCACTCTTTCTCCTTGAATCATAGAGTCAGTAAGGCTGGAAAAGACCTCCAAGAGAATTTAATCCATTACAGCACAAGTACTGCCTCCAGCAGCATGCCTTCATCATGGTGCAGCCAGCACTGGAAAAAGTCATGAGGAAGCAGAGGGAAAAGAAATTCAACCTGGCTGGGCAACGCCTTCAGCCCTGGCAGAAGGATTTTGAGAGGACCCCATGCAGCTTTAGCTCTCTGAAAGGCAGCAGCTGCCAATGTTCTCCTAACAGCCCTGAAGGGCTGCTGACTTCAGTGAGGAAGGGCAGCACCAGGAGACTGGGAGTTCAGCTGGGTGCCCCTGGGCACTGCTCCAGCTGGCCCAGGGATTCTTTGTGGGCTTTTTGTTTATTTTTGTGGTTGGTTTTTTTTTCCATGCACAATAATCTCCGGGCCCCTTTGCTGTCTGTGGTTCTCAGCGTGCAGCTGCAGACCCTCCACTGAGGAGATAATAAATACAATCCTGACCATTATTGTTGCAAACAGCACAGCTGGAGGCTCCCATCTCATTCCCCTCATGGTCTTTCTTTGCCCCTCCTCTCCAATAATTCTTGCATCGTGATGCTGCAAACAATAAATGCCAGTGAAACTGCTTGGTAGAGCATCAGCTGGGGCTTCAGGAGCTGCCCCCACCCCAGTGAAGCACATGGGACATTTACTGGACCCCTACAAAGTTTGGGAAGGGGGATTTGGAGAGGGGAAGGAGCCTAGGTAGAGCTGATAAAGGGTTTACTGGGAGTGTGTCATCCTCACCATGATTCCCACTGCAGATGATGCTTCATTGCCCCCTTGATGTGCACTATCTCCTCAGCTCTTTTCCTCCCCTCCTTGACCTGGGATTCTCCAGTCCCTCTTGGCTGGTGGAGGATTTTGGAGAAGGATCATCTGAAGTGGGTTGGGAGAGCCATTTCCCCAGCAGGACCAATTTCTCACCACCAGTGCTACCCTGAATCCCCATTTCAGTGCCTCAGTTTCCCTCCTGGCACTTTAAGGATGACTAGCACTAAGTCTGAAAGGTGTTCTCTCCTGTGTGGGGATGGGGGTACCATCCCCAGGTTTAATTCCCACCTCTTTAGCTGGGAAGGGAGCACAAGGCCTGTGGATCTCACCCCACACAGAAGCTCCCAGCCAACACTGCACTGCCACAACTGGTCCAGCCAAATATTATCAATGTCCTTGGGCACTGTGTCCAGCTCCTGCCTTCCTGGACACTCTAGGATCAGCAACCCTGCAAAATGGGCAGCCAGGCCATGGGAGAGGGAAGGGGATGGATGAGACTGGCTTGCTTCAGTTCCCCTATGATCCTATAATTCTTTGAATTGAACACTTGAAAGAGGTTGCAATACTTTGGTCCTGGACAGGTACAAACTGAACTTTTGCAGTAGGACTGAAGTGCTTTGGAGAAGGATCTCCCCTGTCCTGCCCTGTGAAATTTGGCCTCACCATGCCAACTGCTACAGACATATTGTTCTCAAGGATGGGAGGAAAACAGGCACTTTTGGGGCCAGGGACATGTCCTGTGCTACTTGGAGACAGGTGACACAAGCCCCATGCACATGTGTCACCTCAGACATGATGGGGTTGAGGAATTACATCTGGTTTGTCCCATCAGTCACAATAGGAGTTTGAGTCTCAATTTTTCCCGAGAAGGATTAAAGTTAAAAAAAAAAAAAAAAAAAAAAAAAAATTCCTTGAAAAGAAAGTGTCCATCCCTGAAAGTGTTCAAGGCTGGGTTGGACAGGGCTTTGAATAAGCTGAGCTAGTGGAAACTGTCCCTGCCCATAGCCAGGGTGTTGAAACTGGATGATCTTTAAGGTCCAACCCAAACTATTTCGTGATTTCTCTCCCCACCCCTGGGTTTGAGCTGCTGGCAAGAATCAGGGGAAAGGAGAGGAATCACCATCACAGAGACACAGACTGCAAAAAAGAATGAGGAAGGGAGAAAGGGGAAGGAAAATAAACCCCACAGACACTGGCATTCAGACATTACACACAGCACATGGCCCTCTGTCTCCTATGGTGAAGATAAAGTGCTTTTTTCCAGTTTGCTGCTGTTCTGACAGGAGATTTCCAGCCTGGTTAATGCAACTCAGGAATGTCCCATGCTAAGGCAGCCAGGATGGTTTAATCTTTTGCAGTGTCTGCAAGCAGACGGGAAGGCTGGGGTGATTCCCAGAGCACATATTTCCTTCCCCCCTGCTGCACACCATGAATATGATAGAAACTCCCAGGAAATGAAAAAGACATATATATAAAAATTGCAATAAAAATTAAAACCTCAAAATTTCCTTGTAATGAATGGCTGAGCCGTTCCTACATTTGCCTCGATAGGTCCAGGTGCCAAGTTTTAAGACAAGAAACAGCTTGCTCAAGCCAGCCTTTATCTCTTCCCACCCTCAACATCTCAGTGTTGGGAAGTTTCTTTTGATAGCCTGCCAAGGTGGCCGGTGCTGCAGCTACTGTGCAGAGCCCAGGGGTGCCAGGGGTCAGGGGGGCTGCTGGACAAGGATGCCTTGTCTCATCCCACCCTCCAGACTCCGCTTCTCCCCACCAGCCAGCTAACAAAAGAGGAGAAGCAGGAGGAGGAAGGAGAAGAGACTGAAAGAGGATAAAAAAAAAAAGCAGTTAGGGATGGAGGGAAAACTCTAAACCTCGGGAAGGCGGCGGCTCACCTTTTATTCCCAGCTCGGTCTCTCACAGGGGTGACACGCACTGCTGCTCACTGTGTGGCTGGGGGAGCACTGGATGCTTTTCCCTATGCAAAACAGAAAATCCACAAAAACCCCTATAAACTCCTGCATGTTTTTTCCATTTTCTCCCAATTTCCTCTCATCCATTCAACGCTGGATTATTCCTTGCACTAAGTTGTAAATATAGGGGCGCAGGAAACCCTCACCCGAACTCTGCAGCCTTTCCTGCCATCCTGCCATCAGAAATTAATGTCCCCTGGGATGTCTGTCACGTCCTCGTTCCCTCCGGGCATTTTGTTATTGCTCCCCACCGCCTCTGACAGCAGCTGCTCCAATTCATTCACAAGCCAGCAGCGCCCGCCCTGCCCCAGGATGCCGGCAGGGAGAACGCCGAGCTGCGCCCGGCTCCTGCTCCTGCCCCAGCCCAGCCGCGCTCACCCGCGCCCCCGCCGCCTCTGGAGAGGCAAGGGCAGCTCCCGGCGGCCCATTTATAACCCGCTTGTGAGCAGGCACCTCCCACGGCCCCTCCGGCCAGGGGCTGGGCTGGCTGCCGTCCCGTCCGAGCCGCGGGAGCCCCGCCAGGGATGGCGCACACCGACCCGCCCGGCTGCCGAGCAAGCCCCGGCGAGCTCAGCCTGCAAACCCTCCCAGCGACCCGCCGGCTTCCTCCGCTCCCTGCGGCATCCAGCACACCCAGCGTGCCTCTTGCTCCCGGGGAGCTCGGCGAGGTGCTCCAGCCCTGCCTTTCCCGGCGCCCTGCCTTTCCCGGCGCGGCGATATCCCGGCGCTGCCGGCGGTCAATGCGAGGTTTCAGCGCGGCACCGGCCGCTCTCCGCAGAGCAATGGCACAGTGTCCGCGCACACAAGTTTCCTACTGTAACTCCAGTGAATGCTGGCATTCAGGCGGGCGGCGGCTGATTTATCGCGGCAGGCACACGGGGAAGGCTTTCCCTTCGGGAGAGCGGGGGCTGCTCGTCCCGCTGCCGCGGCGAGCTCGGCAGGGCTCGCTGCGCTTTCCTTACAGCCCTGCTCCGATGTCTTCGCCGACACGGAATTGCTGCTCGTGGAATCGCTGGCCAGCCTCGGCTAGCGGGGGCGATGCCACTTCCCCGCGACAAAAGCCACCAGCTCCATCCCCCAGCCTTCCCAAATCCCGGGCAGGAGGAGGAAAGTTGACAGACCCTTTTGTTTCCAGAGAGCCTGGCACGTGTTGTGGTTTACTGAGCTAATAAATCTGCCGTGGGCTGCGCCTTTTAATGACTGCAGCATTAATAACAAGTTTCCTGGGAGCTGCTTAAAAGTTTACAGGGTGTGTGCACTGTCAGTGGAACCTCGGGCTTTCTGACCTCCTGCTTCAGAAGTCACACCCAGCAGCTTCTTTCATTTTTTTTTTTATTTTTTTTTTTTTCCTTTCAATGAGAGAATGAATAAATCTTGCTCGGCTTCCTCTCCCCCCTTCCCAAACACACCTTCCCCATCAGCTTAATCCTCTTACAATGGGAAATTCCCAGGCAGGAGTGCCTTTGCCATGCCTTTATCCATGCAGCCCGGGGGGAAAGGACTCCCCCTCTGCACCTTCCACCTTCTTCACCCCATCCAGCCGACCCCTCTAAGCTTTCCTTTCCTACTCCTTACCTTGAGAAAGCTGCTGCACCCTGCGAGCCTCCCAGCACCAGAAACCCACCAAAAAGCTTCTCTTCGCTGCCGAGAGTTGAGGGGAGGGCCCGCAGAGGAGGAGGAGGAGGGAGAGGAGGGGAGACAGGGAGCCCTGTGTGAAATCAAAGCCCCGAAGCCGGGCACGGGAGGCGGCGCGGAGCCTCCAGCTGCTGCTCGGATTACTCTGCAGCCGTGGCGATCCCGAGACCTCTACAAACCACCATTTCTCTGGGGGAAGGAGAAGAGAAGGGATTCCAGCTGGAGACGCTTTATCCCGGGAGGGGAGCCGGGCTGGGGGCTCGCACACACCCACCGCATCTCAGAGTTCCCCCTCTGGAAAAACCAGAGGTGGGGAAAAAAAGTAGTTTACCTCCACCCTAGACCTCTGTCCTTCCCCCTACCCTGCACCCCCGGCCGCTGAACCTCCTCGCGATGAGCCAAAACTCATCCCACCATAAAAGTTTTGGCACCCTGAGGCTGGGAGAGCTCCGCATCAGGGACCCCGGGACTGGCCCTGCGCATCCCGGGGAGGGGCAGGGAGGGCTCAGCCCATGGCGGTACAGCTGCCCCCTCCCCAAAAATGAGCCCCACGGTTCTGCACCCCCGGGGAAGCCGGGAGGGGGGCGCAGAGAGGGGGTGCAGGGGTCAGGGGGGGGATGGAGGGCGCAAGGAAGGGCTGGGGGTCAGGAGGGGATGGGGCAGAGGGAGGGACTCACCGGGGCCGGGGTCGGTTCCCGCGGCGGGAACGGGAACGGGAACGGGAGCCGGCAGCAGCAGCAGGGCTTGGGGCCGGCTGTCCCCTTCTTCTCTCCTCCTTCTCCCTCCTCCTCCTCCCCGTGCAAGGCGTGCAGCTGGCCGGGCAAGCTGGCTGCCCCCTTCCCCGCAGGAGGAGGGAGGAGGGAGCTCAACAGATGGCTGCACACAAGGGAACATCTGGGAGGAGGAGGAGGAGGAGGCAGGAGGCAGGACTTGCGCTAGACCGTGCCACTCCTGAGCTGGCAGACCCCCCTTAACAGGGGAAAAGGAGGGGGGAGGTGTCGAGCCGGTTTTGCACACACACACTGTCCCCCTTCCTGCTGCTTTGCATCCCCCCCGGCTAAAATTCCTTGTCTTTCCTTTGCTTTCTTGGGGATCACACCGGAGCTGCCCTTTCAGCACAGCCTTGTTTCCAGCCCTGACCTCTGCAGGGCTGTATCTGCAGACGCGAGTTCTGTTCCTGAACACTGCCTTCGTTCAGTTTTCCAGGCGTTTAGTGCCAAGCTCAGCTCCAGCACCCCGGGGTGCAGGTGGGACGAGGCAGCGCCCACGTTTGAGCAATGCCAGCAGGCAGGAGCCTGGGGCTTACAGACTGTATGGTGCAGCCCTTGAAATAGAATAAAGGGGGAAAAAGACAAACTGAACAAAACCGGATATTAACCCACAGTGTGGGAAAGAGAGTCTGAACCCCATCACTGGAGGATAGGCAGAGCCTGGGGCTGTGAATGAGCAGCCCTGCATCAGAATTTCTTGGCTATTAGATGTGGTGTCCCAGTGGTGGCTTTAGTCAAGATGGTGGTACTGGGAAGAGAATCAGAAGTCACAGATTGACAGAATATTCTGAGCTGGAAGGAACTCACAAAGCTGTCCATCTCTAAGGTGAATTGCCCATACAGGGACTGAACCCACAACCTTGGCATTTGAGCACCAGGCTCAAACTGGCTGAGCTTATCTCAGGGTGTCCAGTGCCTCATGTCATGGTGCCATGGCATTGGAAAAGGCAAAAGGGACTGCAGGGGCCCATGGGTCACAGAGGACATGTCCTGTGGCTGGCTGCAGCTTCTCATGCTCAGCATCTTACATCCCTCGTGTATTACTGGCCTGTGCCAGGTCTCAAGATGTGTGGTTGCTTTAAAAAGTTTAAGTTAAAGAAGTACAATCAGGCACCAAGACACCCTGCTTGCCCCTTAGTGATGATCAGGGCTTGCTCAGACCACAACCTTCAAGCAAGCCTGGTGCTGAGATTTGTATTTAGCATCTCTGTGATGGAAAAGTGATGGAAAGGGTTTGGTTTATTTTTGTTCTGCTCAGTTATTTTCTCCAACAGCATGAAGGTTAGCTGGGTGGCCTCCCTGCCCAGCAAACACAGCTCTGGTCAGAGGGGCTGAGGCTCCAGGCAGGAGGTACTGGGGGCATCAGGAAGGTGTCACAGCTGTTCCTCTCCACCCTCCACATTTCCAAGTGTGGCTTCTCCAGGATATGTGCTCACCCTGCCCGTCTCAGGAGCTGCTTTTTGGGAATAACCATCACACTGTAAGGGCTCTGCCAAGGAGCAGCCCCAGGGAGCCAGAGAGAGGAAATGTGTTCTCAGGACTCAGCTGAGCCAAATGCTTTTTGGGAAAAACCGTGGGAAAACCCCCTAGTCTGGGGTGTGATTTTCCATGGAACTGTCACAGGGATATCTCCAGATGTGAACAGTCTCTTGTAAGGATCCATTCAGTAGGGTCTTTGCACTGTTCAGTTTTTACAGCTCTAAGTAGGAGAAGTTGTTAAGCTGGAAACTTTTTTTTTAATTTTCCATTTTGTTCATTTTTTTCCATGCCTCACTCTAGGCCTTTGCCCTGTCAAAGTTGGCCTCAGTAAAGCAAAATGCTAGTTCAAAGGTGAAGAAATTGGGAATTAAATCCTTTGCCTGAGCTACAAATATATAATATCTATATATTATATTATATATATGTAGATATATTACAGATATGTACCTACTTGGATATATATAAAGATGGATATATATATAAAGATGGAAATGGAACTTCAGTTTTCTCTCTCCAAATAGCCCTCCTGTACTGCAGAAACCCTAGTAGGTCTGAGAACCACAGGACATCTTCCCCCAGTTAGGTTCTTCCAGGACCATGCTGAGTTTTCTTCAGACCTTCTGTTCCCAGAAGACACCAGCTCAGTTGTGTGTTTCTCAGTGTCTGATAACATCATGGCTGGTTGTTAAACCCCAGAGAATTCTTAAGCTAAAGGAAAGATGTCTGAGTCACTCTGACTTTCTCCTGAATGAATCCTATTAGATGTGTCTGGGAAAAGAAGTTTAAGTGAGAATGAGGATGACATAAACTGGATTAGTAAGAAGAGCTGGAGTTGGAGTTTTGCCCCATGATCTCTGAGTCCCTCCCTGAGATCTCATTTCCCTTCCTCTCATTATGCAGTCCCAGCAAAGGAGGTTTTTCATGCACCAAACAGTTGGGAAGAGCCACAGAGCCAGATCAGAGGCTGGCAATCCCCAGCTCTGGTGTCTTCCCCCACATGAGAGTACTCCAGCAGAGAATGAAGCCATCCCTTGCTGCTGTGCAAGGGATTGCTCATGACCTCTCTCCTTCGTGGTGGAGGTGGAAGAAATGCCTTAGGAAGCTGTCCAAGCTCGACTGCCATTGATGTGATTTCTCACAAGGAAGAACCCACAGCAGCAGCCAGCAGGATTGCTTGTGAAAGGGCTCAGGTATTGCAAGAAGTTTAAACAAAGCACTGATGACAGCAGCAAACAACATCATCAGTTCCCAGTGGGAAAACACGAAACAGGGAGGTCTACCTGTCTGCTCTGGGAATGTTTCCCATCCTTGTGGGAGTCCTGTAGTAACTCAGAATTAGAAGCAAAGTTTTTGAACTCCTGTGAAAAGTAAGACTTAAACAAACAACTACTTGCAGCTGTGGTTTTTGTTTTATTCAGAGGAGCATGGCAGTCTTGGATACACTTTGCACTGGTCAAAAATCACAGGTTTTTCCTTTTTCTGTAGGTCCATCCTCCCCCTCTGTCCCTGGACCATGTCCTGTGGATGTGAGCCCCCTCATCAGTAATTAACTGCAGTCAACTTGCCTGGTCTGTATTGACCTGTATTGTACTGGTATGGGAAATTGTCACCTCTTTGCTCACCATGTTGATTATATCTGTATTGACTGAGAGCCAGTAGGAAAAATACACATATTGAGGAAAAGAGGCAGAAGCCAGCTCCTCTTGGTGGGAACTCCATGGTTGCTGGCAAGGGTCAAGGTTCCTCTTCCTGGTTCTTCCTGCCTGGCCTCTTGAATTTTGCTCCCCTTAGTGCCTGGTGAGCCAGCTGGGCCAAGAGGCACAGAAGAGACCCTCTTCCTCACAGCCCTGTCCCTTGCTGTCCCCTCACTACAGCTGCTCCACAGCCTGATGGATTTGACACAGTTTTGGCTAGTGGGGTTATGGATTTCAACTCCCTTGGGCTGAGCAGACCTTCTTTTATGCATTTTGATTAAAATGCAGCATCAGAAAGGCAGGCCAGCTCTCTTCTTGAACACTTTCAGGCATGGGGCAGTCACAGCTTCTCTGGGCAAACTGTGCCAGTTCCTCACCATAGTAAAGAATTCCTAATATCTAATCTAAACCTACCCTCTTTCAGCTTAAAACCATTCTCTCCTGTCCTGTCACTGCATGCCCTTGTACCAGATTTCTCTCTCCATGACAGTGGACAGAGGAGGCTTGAGCACTTATGGTAATTTTATTCCCACTCTGGGGCCAAGCATCTTCTTTTCAGGTATTGTGGAGCCTAAATAGCCCACCCAAGGGAAGTGTGGGCTTCTGCTCCTGGAAGTGGGTGGCTGTTTCCCAGCAAGCTGATCACTGGAATTTTTGTTTCTTTTTTATACATATTGACAGTCTGATTGCAGATACTGTCTTCACTTTGACATGAAGTCAATATTTAGCTCTTCAATTAATAAATATTTAGGTTTACTTGGTTCAAATCAATGTATCCTGAGAATTTTCTGCTATAATCTATGGTTAAGCTCTGGGGCTAACAAGTGGAAAAACTCTGTCATGCTTTCAAGATCTGTTTCTCTAATGATATTAGTAGATTGAGTTCATTCTGCTACTGAAAGGTCACATCCTCAGCTATGCCAAATGCTGTGGAGTCATGAAGGTTCATAAGGTCACACAAGGAAGGAGAGAAAACACAGGGATTTTTATATTTGTTTGTCTTCTCAGTTTTCTGGAACTTCTTCAATTTGGTATCAAGAAATCACCCTGCAACTGTAAATTGAAGGGGAATTTGCAAGTTTCTAACACCCTGTTGGGATTTTTGCTCAGCTCCATGTCTTAAGATCCTAAACACTCAGAGGTTTCTTTGTCTCTACTTCCCACACAAAATGAATAGACTCAGAATCCCTTTGAGAAGGTGGAAATCTTTGAAGTCAAAGCAGACTGCCTGGCCCATATTTAATCCCCCAGTCCTCACTGAAAGAGTGAGTGGTGCATTCAGGGAATCCACACTCTACTCGATGCTGCAAGGTGCTTTGGACATCTCATTCCCAAAGGTTACATTGCTGCATGGCTTGAGGTCCTTTATCCAGAGAAAAACAGAGGCTTGAAAATTCCCTAGAATTCTGGTCTGTAAAATAAAGCTAATTTACATTGACCAGGTGAGAACCAAGGAGAAATAAGGTAAGAGCTGTGTACCATTCATACAGACTATGGACACAGATCTTGAGATCCAAACTTAAAGAAAACTTTAGGCTGGAAGAGACATTTGGAGTTTTTTGCTTCAAGACTCCAAAGTCCAGATTTCATCCCAGAAACCTCTAAAACTCACATAATATTTTGAATTGACTTCACATCTAAAGAGGATCATGTGTTACCCTAAACACCCATGGCTTTTGTTAAATGTGTGGGTTAAATGGTGGTTTCAGTTGCTGAAACAAGCCCTGCAGCAACATGTCTTGTAGCAAAAAAAAGAAACAATAGATGAGATTTAGATTATTTTTTTAAAATGCTGTTGGAGGAAGCTGTTGACATACTTGCCTTGCTGCATGAGCAACAAAATCTGGTTTCCTGGTCCCATGAACATTTGTATCCTGCAGCTCTCCCAGTGTCCCCTACAGTTTTGGCCAGGAAAGGGCAACCTACAGCCATGCTGGTAGGGCTCTGAGTACTGCCTGGTGGAGCAGTAGGTATTTTCTGGCTGATTAGTTGGCTGCTGCCTTGCAGGATGAATAAGAAATTGCCTTTCCATTAAGGGACCCATCAAGATAGATTAATTTGCATTTAATTCTCCTTTAATTTGCCCTGAATTCTCCTTTTCCCTGGTTGATGATATTAATGAAACTTGTGGGAACTTCCTAGCCCCATTTTCTGAAAGTGGGTGATAATGGCCAAC
Source organism: Oenanthe melanoleuca (assembly GCF_029582105.1). Lineage (NCBI taxonomy): Eukaryota > Metazoa > Chordata > Aves > Passeriformes > Muscicapidae > Oenanthe > Oenanthe melanoleuca. Next base: position 29,372,410 of record NC_079333.1, on the reverse strand, counting down.
ATGCTTTAAAATGATGTTTAAATGCTAGACAAAAGACCACATAGGCATATTTTTGTTCACAAACCAGGCAAAAGGACTAAAATAACTCCAGTCCCAAAAAAGGCAGCATTTTTTTCTATTCTTTTACTTTCTCTAGTCTCAGCTAAAATTATTATTAATTTTTTTTTCTTTTAATTTGAAAGGAAAAATTCACCTGTGCACTGAAGCCTTCGAAGCAAGTTTTTAGCCCGAAGCACAAAATCACTACTTGATGCAGTTAGCCTTTGAACAGCCAAATTTCAAAAGAAAATATTGATTTGGCACGCTTCAGCTTGTCAATTGAGAAGATTAAGCACTATGGAGTGGGAAATAAAGACAACAGGAGGCCAGATACTGAGGGAAGCAAGGGATGCCCTTGTGGCTGATACTTTTAAAGCTAGATTAGGAAAAGAATGCAAACACCTGCTGTCTAATATCTAGATCCTGCTTCTTGTAACCTTAATGAAAATACTCTGAGAGGGCACAGCACTGTCTTCCCCTTTATCTGCCTGCTAATCATTCTTGCCCTCCCTCGAAGCTACCTATAATGTCCATTGCCATGGTAACTGAGCATGGTATGCATCCCAGACAAGATGACATGTGCATCTTTTCCTCCTCTAATAGACACTCTGTTTAGGCAGCACTCTCCTCTCTTTTCCCAGCTCCCCAGAGGACATACAAATAAATGCTGACTCCGTGAGTTGGCATCTCCACGTGGGAAGAAGGAAACTGTCATTCAAACCTCAGACCCAGAATGTGTGATGTGCTCCTCTGAGGTTTAATTACAGGTACTTTTAACTGAGGGGCAAGGAAATGCTTTTAAAGAAACAATGTTTGTTGAGCTTAAAGTGTAATTACCCAGCAGCTAAACTTGCTAGAGGAACAGGAGTTATTGCACTCTTGGCTTTGCCAGGCAGGTCAATCATTAAAGTTTAACAAATGAAGCCAATATTTCATCTCAGCAAGTTTGTCACAGCGAACATTGATCCATTGGCTGTTTGTTCGTGCTCCAAAATGACTGCTCATCAATACCAGAAACCTTGTGAACCCGAGGATGGGGTCATAGTGAAACAAGCAGACAGTTGTCAGCAATGCTCACAAGATTTACGTCATCCTTACACTGAACGAGGATGGGTTAGATAAGGTATTGGTTACATAAAAAATAAGGTTACAGTGGGGGTGAGGCACTGACACAGGCTCCCAGAGATGTCCCATCCCCTGAAAGTGTTTAAGGCCAAGATGCCATGGGGATTGGAGCAGCCTGGTGCAGTAAAAGGTGTCCCCACATGGCAGGGGGGTTGAAACAAGATGATCTTAAAGGTGCCTTCCAACCCACCCTGTCCTGTGATTCTGTGGTGTTACAAAGAGTGAGCTTCAGAGAAAGCCCAAGATTTAACGACAAATTCAGACTCTTCCTCCCAGAAGGATGTGTGGGGTGGCATCAGCTGCTGCCAGAGCCTGTCTCCAGCCTTGCAGTCCCTCACCAGCAAGTCTTTATTTCTGCTGCAGGAGATAAGAGCAGGAGAAGCCTCCACTGACATGATAGCTGGGTTAGTAAGTGGTGGTGCCTTCTGTGAAGAGCAGGAACAGGCACACACATCTTTGGACGGCAGGAGGATGCAGAGGGGGGCTTGCTGGAGCCCCTGACATCTTCCTGACTTAACACCAACCTTGACAAGCATGGCCCCAGGAAGTGCAGCAATGAGAAGCTGGTTTCAGAGTGCAGCAAAAAAATGGTCCTCTTATTTTCCCTCCTGAGCACTGAGCTTGGTGTGCTGCCTTCCTTTTATTCATCCACTCCCACTCAAGTGGTAAATGTGTAGGTCGAAGGTGTGAGTCTTGCTTGACTTTTTTTTGCCAAACAGAAGCTGAATGAAGAGACAGCTGTTCTGCCTAAATGTATGGGGATGTAATCACTGGCAATGGAAGGATGAAAGCTGCCTCTGTGACACAAGATATAGTTACACACAACTGGGTACGATGGGGCAGAAAGGTTTTACAGCTGGAAATGTGATGTTTTTGTCTCAAGTTGTGGGCTTAAACTAGCAAGGCATAGATATAATGGCCCAGAATGTTTTGCTGGTTTTTTGAGGATTACCATATTTCATATCTGTGGGCAAAACCCTACCTATTTGGGCAGTTTAATCTCCATCCTTCACTTCCTTTTGCTCTTTCTCTGCCCTCCTGCCTGCAGCAAAGCTCCCCAGGAGATCAGTCTCTACCCAAATCTCAAATCCCAAATTCCAAACCCTAAGCCCCTGGTTTCCTCTGAAGCATGCTGATGACTCAGAGTGTTCTTTGCTGCACAGCAAAGAGTGGACTCCAAGGGAGACAAAAGCTGCATTTCCCTTCTGGCAGGAGTGGAAGTGTCTGAGTTATCCCAAGATAAAAGCTGAGGAATATAAGGCAGCTCTGTTTTGCTGGGAGGCACGTTCCCAGGAAGCAGTGAATGGCATATGAACACCTGAAGTGCCACTTTGCTGTGCTGGTGGTGCTTGTGATTATTATTCCTGCTGATGTAAAACCTGTTTGTCTGTGCCAGCTGTGACGAGCCTGTATTGCCAACAAAGCTGGGTGTCTTGACAGATAATCTTTTCCCCTGACTAATACAATGATTTTCTGCTGGGTCTGCCTGTAACCTTCTCCCACTGAGTGCTTTGGTGAGGCTACTGGACTCTATTGTCCAAATTTTTAATTTTTTAGGCATTATTTGGATGGATGAGTGGTTAGCTGAGGGAAGGGTTTCTTAAAGCTGTTCCAGTTTTCTCCTTGGTCCTTCTCTTCATTTGACCTGAGTCCTCTTTTTCTTTATTTCTGACCTCCCTCTTTTTCTTTATTAATCTTAAAATGGCTCTGCTCTGCATCTGCTTTTGCCAAAGGCACCCATGCATGGTTCCTTCTGTTTGACACACCTTTCTCTGAGGGCAGGTGATCCAGCTGCCCAGGGCAGTGCTGTGGGTATCTCAGACTGATACATCTCCATGAAGACATCTTAGTCTCTGAGCCTGTGATTTTCTGCATAGCAGAGTTACTGAAGTAATATATCTTTAAAAACGTCTTCTGGAGGAAGATCTCGGGTATGCATGTGCTGCCTGACAAATCCAAATTAATCTTTTAGTTCTTTTCCTGCATTTTTCTCTTTCCAAGTGCTGTCTTTACTCCTGCAGCGATTATTGCAAGCTTGTGTAATTGCTTGGTGTCGTTTGCATAAGATAAGGATCTGAATGGTATAACACTCCTTGTCATGAGATTGATCTCAGTTTGGGTTGTTACTACACAATGTGGGAAGATGAGGAAACCTTAGCAGCCTTCTGACTCGAGGCCATTGCTTAACTTCCTCCCTAGTCCTGCTGCTCCACAGAGAAACTGTAGTTACAATGCTTTTAGCTGGAAAATGTCTAATTTTCTTACTTTCCTTGGTGCATCTCAGAATAAAGATCGTCAAAAGCACCTTTAATCACCATCCTTACTCTTTTTGTACTCATGGCCAGAGCATGGATATTTCATCTAATCTTTCCCACACTTCACCATTTTTCACTGCTTGCTTCCTATGCAATTGACTTTAACCATTCCTCGATTGCTTCCATTGGATTTTCCCCACTGTGCTTTAATGTATGTGCATTACTTTCGAACATTTCCTTAGTTGCAGGGTGATCTCTCACAGTTCTGTGGTAACATATGCTGCTAAAAGGATGGAAGGGCTGCTGTATAGTCCTTTCTATGTCATTGGTTCAGAACTGATGCCTTTTTTTGTCTTACAAGCCAAACTCTCAGTCTTGGTCTGGGGTGATTGTATCCAGGTAGATCACAGAATCCTTCACTTGGAAAAGATCTCTAAGGAGATTGAGGCCAGCTTAACCCAACACTGCCAAGCTCACCACTAAACCATATCCCTAAAAGCCACATCTACACGTCTTTTAAATCCCTCCAGGGATGGTGATAAGAGTGTTCAGCCAATTGCTCCTTCCATGGCTCCACCTTCTTTCTTACCTTTTCTCCCAGGCCATCAGGATTCCTCTTGGTGCCCTTAGCCCAGGCACACTGTTGTTCCCACTGAACACAATCCTCTTCCATCTCAATTTCCTTGTTTTCCTGGTGCTTCTCTATAACCTAAAGAGGTTTACTTGCCTTTGGAATTTTTCCTCTGCTTTGTTTCGTGCTTTTGTTTCCACTCTCCCATAATCCTTGGCTCTGTTTGCATTTTCCCTCTAATGCTTTTGTTTTGATGTTTGTCCAGCTCCTCCTTGTTTGCTTAGGCCTCCCAATAAGTTCCCTACTGTGTTCTCTATTGCTTCCTTAAATATTTCCCATCTGGTCTCTACTGAGAATTCTTTATCATTCTGCAGTAATGGCCTGAAATGCTCCCCAAGCATTACCTCCTCTGTCTCTCTCAAAGACTTGCCTTTTAACTTCACAGGATCAAATTTAACTCCAGTGTCACCCTTCTTTCCCTTGGGCTTTAATGCATCCGTCCTCTTTTCAATAAGTAATTCATGATGCTGCTGCCCTTCAGCATCCCTATAGACTTTCACATCCAGCAGTGACTCTCTTGTGCCTTTTCCAGATAATCATGTGCTCCATCTGCTTCAGTGTGTAACCAGCTGGTGACCCTGTGAAAATCCATGAGAGACCCAAATGCCACCAGTGATCAGACCATGCATCCCACATCAACTACTTCAACTCCTTACTGGTCCAGCTCCTCCCACAGGGCCCAGCATGTTCTTTGGCTTATTTTTGTTTTCCTCCTCTGTGCTTCCAACTTTCACCTTCACAACTGCTTCATAAACTGGGGCCTTGTTTCAGACACTGTATTGATAAAATTCATATTTTCCCTTCCCTGCAACTTGTTTTGGTGCATAATCACAGCCAGGCAGAGATCACTGCAGGCTGCAGTCAATATTGCTGTGATGATCCTCTCAGGCATGAGTTTCCTGTTGTTCACAGGAATCCTTGTGCTTTTTGCTTACAGAGGCAATATTACTTATCTGGGGAAAACAAACAAACAAACAAACAAGCAAAGAAAACCAGGAATAAGTATGATATCCAAATTGCCTGTGTTTCCAGGGTGTCTGGTGTGGCAGCTGTGGATGTATGGCTCAGCTGTGGTGCTGGCTGCTCTGGGGTGAGAGGGAGGTCCAGGTGCCCAGCTCAGAAGCCATGTGGTGTCTTCAGCCATTCTCCAACCTCCTTGACTCCATGTGTTGGGGTCATCAGTCAGATTGGATTGCAAAACTCTTCCTGCAACAAGTTATGGATATAATACCTGGTTATGCCTGTCTGTTATATGTGGAAGCCTCATGGTCCTTTGCAGGACTTGTTGGCATGGGTATCAATGCCACCTTCATATCTTGCCTTCAACAAACAAAGTTTAGATTGTTTTGACTTTAAAATCTGACTTTTCCTCTACACTGTTCAGATGCTGAAGTGAATTTCTTTAGCAAGTGATACAACCATTTTGATTTTTTTTTGTTTTGTTTGTTAGGGTTTTTTTTCTTAAACAAATTAATTGCATTTTATTTAGTAATATTTGATGTGGCATTTTTGTGTCATTGCCATCCATCACATAATATGGAGATGCTGAGCATCTGTATCCTAGCACAGGATCAACCTGTCTTCCTCTAATTTTTTAAGCTATCTGGCAAAATGTTTATTAAAATATCCTCCACACTCCTTTTGTGTGGTGCAAATGAATAAGTTCAGGGCAGTTCCCACATCCGTGGAAATGTTCAAGTCCAGGCTGGGTGGGGCTCTGAGCAGCCTGTGCTAGTGGAAGATGTCCCTGCCCATGGTAGAGGGGCTGGAACTGGGTGGTCTTCATGGTCCATTTCTGAGTCAAACCATTCTATGATTTTGTGAATTCCCAAAGAATTTCACTGGGAATTTCCTACTCACCCCAACTGGTATCCCCACAGATAGATACTCCTTGGGATGCCAGAGTGTAGGTTTCAATGTGCTCAGCCAGCCACAAAGACCAGTGATCCCTGATGGCATTTCTGAACAACTGAAGCACACTTGGAAGCACTCTATGGAGGAAAGAGTCAAAATGTGACAAGCAGAGAATCTTTGTCCATCTTTCATCACATTCAGTGGAGAAAAAGCAAACTGCAGCTGGTGTTTTTCAAGAGAAGTACATCAAAAATAACTGGTGTGAATGTAGATCAGCTGTGATCTTTCTGTGATTAGAGTCAGTTCTCTTTTGTGAACTGCTAATGCCAATGTGTCTATTGATTACAAATCACCTTCCCTCCTTAACAGCTAAAATATTCCTGCTCTGGGACTAACCAGGGATGAAACCATCTGTAGCTTGTATTTTTTCTTAACCAATCATAGCCAAAGTTCCAATGATTTGAAGATCCCAGAGCTGAAAGGGTCTACCATGACCATTTAAGTTTACCTGCTGCATCATTAAAGCAATAAAATTTCAACATTATGAAGTTCACCAATATGGGACTGACTATAGCAAAACATTTCTTCTAAGGCATTTCCAGGCTTGATTCAGAGCCTCTTACAGTAACAATCAATACCTAAATAGAAATACACTTAGTTATGAGAGAAACTGATAGACTGTTCTCAAAGATACATTGCTTGGAGTCTGCATTTAGGAAAATCAATGACATTTATCAAAATGCCAAAGCTACTCTATAGGATGTAATGATCAGTGAAACCATGGTCAGACTGGGGAGATGCCAACATATGACTTCCTCTTCTGGTGATTTTCTTGAGTGTTCTTTTCTGCTTATGACTTTGAGTGACTTGTGTTTCTGAGCCATGTCCTGCAAAGCCAAGATAGAGAATGCTTTTTTTTGGCTCAGACTGCAAGATGGTACAGACCAGACCATGGTTTGCTTAGACTTGGCTCTTCCCCAGGCCAACTCTTCTCTGAAAAAACTGAGCTTTTCTTCTAGATGGATTTACATCTTGTGTCAGTGTTTTAAACAGACACTTCAGTTTTCCTGAGCTGAAGTTCACAGTGCTAAAACTGAGCTGTCCCAACAGATGCAGGAGAGAGCTGAAGGCCCTGGTGGCATCCTGGCCATTTGGACTCCCAGATTCAAAGCAGCAGTAGCCCAGCACTGCTTGATGCTGATGTGTGATTTGTGCTGATGTGAGTAGAGGAATGCTCATGCATTCCACAGAATGTGACCTCAGTGACACTTTTCACTTCCATTTTCCTTCAATCTATGTTAAATGTGATCAAGCTTAGCATCAAAACTAGCATGTTTCAAATATATTTGTGGGCATCTGGGTACCTGTTTCCTTGTTAAACAGTTGTCAATATACAAATTCCAAGGCTTGGAAAATTCCAGCTCTTTGCAGAGATGCAAAATAATCGATCTAAAGACCAAGAATTTATTTTTCTGGGATTTGAGCATTTAACTCTATCTCCATCTCAGACCCCCTAGGACTGATCAAAATTTTTAATTTTCTAAAACTTTTATATCAAACCATGGGGAAAAGGTTTATGCCAGTTCAGAATACTGCAGCTTGGTATTTCACTAGTAGTTAGAAGACTGAAATTAGCTGTATCCTGGGCAGCCTCAAAAGAAGTGTGGCTAGCAGGTTGAGGGAGATGATTTTCCCCCTCTTTGCTCTGGGGTGCTGCATCCAGATGTGGGTCCCCCAGTATAAGGACATGGACATGCTGGAGCCAGTCCAAAGGATACCATGAAGTTGTTCAGAGAGCTGGAGCACCTCTCCTAGGGAGTCAGACTGAGAAAGTCAGAATTTAGCCTGGAGAAGAGATGGCCCATCTCTGGAAATGTTTGAGGCCAACTTGGATGGAGCTCTGGTCTAGTGGAAGGTGTCCCTGCTAAGGTCCCTTCCAACCCAGGTAGTTCTGTGATTCAGTGGAATAACTGTGAAGGTGTGTAATGGAGATGCTCTCCCCGTGTTACGCTGTTCCAATACATCATCCCTCTGTCTGTGTGGTGCCACCCTGAAATGCAGCATGGAGAGGGGCTCCAGGTGGTGTAATATGAGAGGAGAAGCCAATGGCATGAAAGAACACAGAGACCAGAACTGGCTTTTTGTTTGAATTTATTGCAGCTAGGGTTTTTGATCTGTGCAAGCTGCACTCCCTTCTCCAATCCCCTCCAGCCTTAGGGGTAGAGGGGGGATGAGGAAGATTATATACAGTTCTAGAAGCAGTGTATCATCTTTCTTATAGTCACAAATTTTAACACTGAAGAGACATTAACTATCACCTTTATTGTCTTCCCTCAAGGCCCAGGAGTCCCATGCTCTGAGGTGTGGTTGTTACAGCACCCAGGATGTTGCTGGATTCCTGGATAAGAACAGATGGCAATGAAATAAGCATAAAATCTCAGCAGCAACCAAACAACAACTTTTTTTTCGTCTCTCAACCTCCCCCCAAATGCTTCTACAATTGAAAATGAAACTGCACCTCTGGGCTGAGCTGCAGCCCTTCTCCTCAGAGGCCCCTTCAATCCAATTGGCAAGGAAGGGGGTCTGGCACGGCTTAGTCAGCTCATGTTTGCAAAACGCCTTGGAAATGAAAACTGCTGCGCAGCACTGAGCCATGCAGCTGTGCCTGTGGAAAAGTGGAGTGTGTGGAGCTTGGGAATGCATCTGGGTGCCTTGTGGAGAGCAGCTGGGGCCTGTGGGTTGAGTGTAGAGCTCATATTAGCAGCCACAACCAGGACTGAGCAGTGGGGACCTCAACACTACAGGCTGCCCTTGGAAAAGTGAAGTTTTGGGTGGTTTTGCCAGCAGAGCAGCCTGTGTGGGTGGGGCTGGCAGGCATTGTGCTTTGGACATATATTCTGCTCCCCAGGACAATGGCAGAAGTCTGGCTGTGCCCTGTGGAGGGAAGCACTGCTGCTCTGGATTAATGCTAACTTTGAACAAAGAAGGGAATTAATCTCATCAGTAAAACCAAGTATTTAGAGAAAGACAAACAAGACCAAGTAATGTTCCTGTATCCAGGACAGTTCCCATCTCCCATATTGCCTAATTGATAGAGTGACTTGTGCCCTTCCTATTTCCCACATGCCCACTTTTCTGCTGGTGATGACTCCCACCTGATGAGTGAGAAATTGGGGCAGAAGGGCCATTTTCAAGCCCCCTTTTCTGGTGCTCCAGCTCAAAAAGCGAGGAGGCAATCAGCCATTTCAGGACTCACAACATCCCATGGGTGGATGAGTAAAGGGATGCTATATGTGCCTCCTTTGTGTGTCTTCTCCAATTCTTCCAAAGGACCTGACCCAAATATACTATAAGCCACTGGACTTGAATCTGCACTTTAGGGAACCTGATAGTCTGTCTTAATGCTGCTTTTCTTCCAGTTATTTAGTTCTGCACTTATGTTTCTTATTTTTTTCAAGGTGGTGAATGGGGGAGAGAGAGAGGGGAGAAAGGCCAACCAGGGGAAAAAAAGGTAGATGCTTCTGTTAAAACTCCTTTGCTTTCTCTTTTTGAACTGTTCCAAGCAAACTTCCATCTGCAATATCAATTTGGGTTGATCCTTCCCTCTGTCTGCAGGGAGAGGTCTCTGTTAGCCAAATGATTATTCCTGGAGTACTAAAAACTTGCAGCTGGAACCAGGAGCCTGGCTGATGCAGACAATAAACCCAAGGAAGGCATACAGAAAAAAGAGACTGCTTTGTCTTGCCATGCTCAGAAATCTCCCTGGCTGTGTGCCTGTGTGCTTTCACCCCTCTGCAGATCAAACCCTTCAGAATTAACCCATCTGCTGACATGGAATAAAGCAAGAGAGTGTAGAAGGAAAGCTTTACCTGAGATAACAGTGGTGCCTTTAGCAAGAGAGGAAGGTAGGCAGCCTGCAGCTTACAGCTTTTGTAAGGACTTTTTTGTAAGGACTGAGGAATTGAAAGAGAAACCAGAATGAAAATACCATCCTGTATTACTCTACAGATATGTGGATCTCCTAAGTTTTGACTAATGCAGAGAACAATATCCCAGCAAATGCTGTTGTAGCAGAACTTGCACAAACCCAAGCTGGGATGCCTTCAGAATGCATTTAAGCCTAGAATTCCCTTAAATGTGGGCTTAAATCTGTACCCTGCTCAGCAAACTGACATATGCAATGTGTGTGATCCCCTGATCCCCAAATCCTTTTTATTCCCAAGGGTCTCAAGAACTTTGCAAGCATTAATGTGACAAAAAGTGACACATCAATACATATATAAAGTACAACACAGCATCTATCAGAATCTCTATCAGATCCCTTCAGCTTTGGAGCACCAGGATGTGCCCTGGTTGGGATCTAGGAAATGATGGATAAGCCTAAGGGATTTAGGTATCTGATGTGTTTGACTGAGCTTAGGCTCTGACCTTCATAAAGAGAGCAAAGAGAGAGTCTTCTCTTAAATTTAATGATGCCCACAGTCAGAATATATGCTGGTCAAGATTTTGATCCAAAGGTGCTGTGAATCCTTATTATCCTATCATTAAAGGATCCAAGTGACCAGAAAAATGCTTTATTTAATCCACTACTCAATATTTTCCAAACTGGCAGGGGCAAGCTGCCCCTTCCCTCTTCTGGAGGAAGATGCCCCCAGATAGTTGAACTTCTTGAGGCACAGGGATGCTGGCTGCCCTGCTGTGAGTCTGAGGCAGCCAGTCTGCTTCAGGGCCTGGCAGAAGAGCCAAATTCCTTGGCCTAGCCCTCAACCACAAGTTCATCTTCACATACCAGGAGCAGGAACACTGCTCCCAGCTTTTCACAGAGCCAGAGCTGCCACCAGAAACCAAATCAACAATAAATGACAAACAGTCACACATATTTTGTTTTTGAGGCCAATGCAAACAAAGATATTTTGCTTTTGCAACCACAAAATTTTGCAAAGATTTCCTTGTATCTCCTCTAATGCTCACTGCTCTCTTCTCTTCTTACCCCCCTCCTGTGCTTCATGTTCTTACTGACCTTCCCTCATCACATCCTAGAGAAAAAAGCAGGAACAAAGCATTTCCATACCAAATCCCTGGCACCCTGGAGGCAAGCCAGATGTGTGTATTGGTATTTTGGGGACATGCATGAAGAACAGCCCAGGTGGACAGGGCTTATATGTGGCTCAATCTGGATGCTCCTGTTAAGTCTAGAGCTATCAGTGGTGTAAAGCATCTCCTAAGACACTGTGCTAGAAGGGAAAAAGAGCTTTAGCTGCTCAACATTCCTCCCTCCCTACTGCATCCCAATATTGACACCATTCCCACCATTGTTCTCCTCTGCCTTCTTGCCCCTTTGCTCATATTTAGAAAGATCTGAAATGTGAGGAGCTGCAGTGCCAGAAGGACAACAAGAGGAGAGATTAGCTGGAATAGGAGGGCAGCTGTTAGAAGGTCTCTCTGTTGGTTTCCATCCCTTCTTGCAGCCCTAAGGGAGAACTGGATCCCACTCTAAAACCCAGCTCCAGAGCCAAGCACTGGTTACCAGCAGAGCCTGGCCAGAGCCCATCTCTGCTGGAATTGGGCATTTCAGAGCCTCCTCAGCTCTATTTCAAAGTTTGGAGCAACTCTCTGCACGTGCATTTTGGGTCACATCACCTCTCATTGAATCCTTCAAGTGCTATTTCTCAGTGAGAGAAAGAAAAACAAGCTGATGTTCATGTTTCCTTACTAGAGCCTGCTCTGACCCCTCTTATATATCAGTCCTTGTTGTTTCCAATACTCAAACAATGTGTGTCTTTTACCCTGGCACCTCTGTGTAAACTGATACCAATCCCAGCAAGCTCTTTCTCTTGTTAAGGGATTTAGTTTGCCAAACTGAAATTTGAGAAATTCCGACCAGAAGGAAATAGGAAGAGCAGTGGAAATTCCCCAGGGAGCAGGATTGAAGAGAGAAGTGGGAGGTCCTCAAACACAAGTGGGGACTTCCCACCAGACACAGTTTCATCTGACCAGCAGCAAGGAGTTTGCTTTAGATAAAATCCTCCTGTAATCTGTATTAATCTAAGATTGATATATATTATCTGTAAAACATGCATCTACTCTGTAGGCTGATTTTAGGAAAACAGCCTATCAAGAAATGAACTAAATGAATAAGCTCTGAACCTGACCACAGCAGGTGTTTTAATCCCATCAATCCTTCCAATAACTCTAGGACACTCACTGGGAATCTCTCCATTCCCAGTGAATTTATGGGAAAGGAATCAGTTACTGCAAGAACAGCACAAATGTTTGGTAGATACAGAGGATGAAGGCAGGGAGGGAGGAAAAGAGAGAGAGCACAAGCAATTGTGATTTTATTTCTTCTGACTGCATCACCCAGACTCTGAGTAAAACAAGATCAAAACCCTTCACTAATCTGTACAGCTCCACGTGTGTAGAAGTGTTAGGACAAACACTGGAAAATTCTTGCACCAGGGTCTTGCTTTTCTTTATGGAAAATATTTGCAAATCTTAGGTTCTTAAATCTAAGAAGAGGCATGGCCGGTCCCTTCCATACCAAAACAAATGCCTTGTTTAGGTGGTGAAACAGACTTGAGTACCCAAGCTGAAAACATACACCACCAAATGCTAGAGCAGGTGTAGGGTTACCTGCCCATAGTCTCTGCCTGAAATAAGGAGATAAATAGGTTAAATATGCCTCTTTGGTAAAACATTGCAAAGAAAATATAGAGTTCTCACTTGCCTCCTGCATTTTGATTGCTTCTTACTTTACACCATTAAATCATGAAATCAGTGTTTTCAATATTTGGTGGAACAATGAGGAGCATCAATAAAACTTCTAGACTGGACTTCTAGAGGGAAGACTTTGGCCTGCTTGAGACTTATTTGGAGAATACCTTGGAAGCAGCCCTTAAAAACAAAGGAGTCCAGGGAGGATGGGCATGCTTCCAAAGAGAGATCTTGAAGGCACAGGAATAGACTGTCCCTATGTGCTGAAAGATGAGCTGTCGAGGAAAACCACTGAACTGGATGGGCAAGGAGATTTTGAAGGAACTAGGGAAAAAAATGGGTCCATTACCATTGGAAGGAGGGTCAGATATCTCAGAAAATGCTTAAGGGAGTTACTAGGTCATGTAGGAAAAAAATCAGATAGGCAAAAGCCCAGTTAGAACTCAATCTGGCCTCTTCCATAAAGGACAATAAAAAATACTTTTATAAATACATTAATGGCAAAAAGAAGGGCAAGGACAACCTCCATTTTCTGTTAGATGCAGGAGAGAATTTAGTAACTAAAGATGAAGAAAAGGTAGAGGCACTTAACACCTTTTCATAAAGTTTCAACAGAAAAACAGCCTGTCCTCAGAACAACCATCCTCCTGGGTTGGTAGATGGTGTCAGGAAGCAGAATTCCTGTTATCCAGGAGGAGGCAGTCAGAGAACTGCTGAGCTGCTTGGATGTTCATAAATCTATGGGACCAGATGGGATCCATCCCAGGGTGATGAGGGAGCTGGCAGATGAGCTTGCAAAGCCACTCCCAATCATTTACCAACAGCCCTGGCTCACTGGCAAAAGGGTGGGAAGGAGGATCCTGGTAACTACAGGCCAGTTAGCCTGATCCCAGTACCCAGTAAGGTAATGGAACAGTTTCTACTGAGTGCAATCACACAGCAATTAGAGGATGGCCAGGGGGTCAGACCCAGCCAGTGTGGTTTAGGAGGGGAAGGTCATGTTTAACCAACCTGATCTCCTTTCATGACCAGGTGGATGCAGGAAGGGCTGTGGATGTTGTGTGCCTGGATTTCAGCAAGGCCTTTGGCAGTGTCTCCCTCAGCACACCCCTGGAAAAGCTGCAGCCCGTGGCTTGAACAGGAACACTCTTTTCTGGGTTAAGAACCGGCTGGAACATCAGGCCTAGAGAGTGGTGAATGGTGCTGCATCCAGCTGGGACCAGTCACCAGTGGTGTCCCTCAGGGGTCTGTGCTGGGGCCAGTCCTGTTCAATATTTTCATTGATGACATGGATGAGGGGATCGAGTCTTTCATTAGTAAATTGGCAGATGTCACCAAGTCAAAGCCTGGCTGTTCTCACTCCCTGGGACACAGGTCTTGAAGCCAAAGATGGGAAACACACTCACCTTTGGATGGTTTGGGTGACAGGTCAGTGTGTGAGCTCTCATGTCATAGAACCATAGATTCATAGAATCATAGAACTATGGAATTACAGAATCATGGAACTACAGAACTACAGAATCATTGAATCATAGAATGGCCTGAGCTGGAAGGGACCTTCACGATCATTTCGTTATGAAACTCCTGCCATTGCCAGGGACACATTCCAATGGATCAGGTATATTATATAGATCAAAGTCCCATCTGAGTGCTATTTAGAGCCAAACTGCTCTGCTGGGTGGGTAGGTGCTTCCTTCAACTACAGCAGTCTCCTGTCATAAACGCTTGTGGAAGTTTTGGGGCTCCCCAAACCATAGCAAGCAGCTCACCAGGGGTGCCCAGGCTGTTCTGAACTGGTAAATAGACACTTCTCCTTCTGCTGAGGAGACAACCATGGCTCTGAGCTAACCAAGTGAAGACACAATGCACACAATTGGAAAATATTCAGCTTGGTGGTTTTGGCTCAAGCAGAGAGCATTTCTCTCATGCCAATAGTCTTTCAGAGCTGACTTCAGCAGGCACCTCCTGGCTGTAACTTAGCAGGAATTTCAGCTCAAGGAAAAAGCTCCCTAGAGGAATGAAGAAGGCATTCAGTCCCACCAGCAGCTGGTAAATGCAAACTTGGGTGTCTAATTGAGTTTTGAGAATCTTTACACCTCCTTTTTGTGCCTCTTTGCACAGGGGAAACATGGCATCCACACACTGGATATCCTGCAAAGCTCTTCTCGAAAAAACACCCTGTTTCTCCTCAAATTATACCCTTGCAGGAGAGCTGGTGCTTGGATCAGAGAAGAGCCGAACAAATTGAGGCCAGCTTAGAGGGAAGGTCAGAAAAAATACTGCTTTTTTTACAAGAGTGATATTCTCTCATTATTCTCTCTGCCCCTTCCCATTCTTCATAGGACAGTTCAACATTACAGTTCAACATTCTGTTAATTATTCACCCCAGGCTGTGTTTGGTTAGGTAAAGTTCACATCCTGTACTGCCTGAACCCTCCTGATCTGGCCTCCCTGGGCTGTAAATTGGCAAGAGCTGAGACAGTGGTGATGAGCAATGACCACAATGAACAGGCACTTCTTGCTTTGTTATGTAAGCAGCTTCAGGACATTTTGCAATGGTTTCAAGCACGCATGAACTTTGCTTCCCATTTTTGCCTTCTCCGTGCCTGGCCTTGGCATCACGGTGTTCCAGAGGAGTTTATTAGGTCTAGACTTAACTTATGGGTGTCATATGAGTGAAATAAAACACAAGTCAGCAAAGTAATGATTGAAGAGCAATCTCAGGTCCTGCAGGTCCCTTTCTTCCTTGTAGGGTGATGGGTTGTGTGGTGAGGTGGGGCACAGGAGAAATGAAGGATGCATGAAAAGGGGGTGACTGGAGAGGTCCCTCAGCCCCTTCACTTTTCATGCAGCCAGCCCTCTCCTGGCTAGCCCAGACTGGGAATGGCAGAGTCACAGGAAGGAGGTACCAGGGCATGAAAATGAGGTTCAGTGTGGGTTTTGAGAGGTTGTGAATGGAGCTCCAGTTATCCTGGTACTTTGCACTGGGGTGTTCAACCTGATTTAACTTCACAGGAGTCACATAAACCTTACTTGTTTGAGCACTTTAAAAAGGAGTAACATCACTGGTTTCAAGAGATGTACATCAACAGAAAGCCAGCACAGACAAAATGAATGAATCCAGCCCCTGAAACATCTGGGATTAATGCATTGGAGTGGGAAACATTTGCTTTACATGAAGAAGGTCAAAAGGGGCTACTAGCCAGGAAAGGAATTTGCAATCATGGTAAAAATATCCCTGAAATGTCTGAACAGGCCTTAGGAGCAGAAGGGACAGCAGAGATGAAGCTGGATTGCATTTTGAGGGCAACACAGTGCACACTAGATGTTTGGTGCTAACTGCTCTAAATAGTGCTCTATTCTGCTTGGAGGAGCAATTTGACATCCCAGGCACTTCGGTGTGATTGTTCCACAGGTGATGGCAGGAGTTCATCATTGTCTGGGATTGAATGTAGAAGGTAAGAGAGTGTCAGGACTGTGGGAAAGAGCATCCTCTGGAATTAGACATGGTCAACATGCTGTTGCTGCTGTAACCAGCACTGCTGGGTGGGGAGGGAGATTAGATTTCTCTAAATTTCACCTCTCTGAAGGAAGGTTGTAGCCAGGTGGGGGTTGGTCTCTTCTCCCAAGTAACAAGTGACAGGACCAAAAATAATGGCTTCAAGTTGTACTTGGGCAGTTTACATTGGATATTAGGAAAAATTTCCTCCCTAGGATGTTGCCAGGCACTGGAACGGGCTACCCAGAGAAGTGGGGATGTGACCATCCCTGAAAGTGTTCACATGTAGATGTGACAGCTGGGGACATGGTTTAGTGGTGGGCTTGGCAGTGCTGGTTAATGGTTGAACTCGATTGTCTTGGAGGTCTTTTCTTTCCTAAATGATTCTAAGATTCTAAACTGAAGGTTGCCCAGTAGCAGCTCCAGCTCCACGTGGATTTTCCATGTAGCAGCTCCAGTTCCACATTCTCAGGGTATTATTCCCATGGTTGAATAATACCCATGTGTAAATCTTGGGATGGTACTGTAAAGGAGGTGAAGGCACGATGATGCAGGGTTCCCTGTTTGCTCAGCTCTGGCTTTTTCCACTCATGAGGAATTTCCCTAAACAGAAAAGTGATAGTGGTAGTGGTGGTGGGCAATAGTTGCCTCTGTCCCCTTCCTAAAAAGGGTTACACCTATTTAACGGGGCAGGTAAATAAATCAAAGGGTTTATTATCAATATAGTGGGCAAATATGCTATTATGTTATTATGTTCTATTAAGCATCTCTGGACAGCAGCACAGCATTTTGATTAAGAGGCCAAATTTCCAGTGTGAAATACCTGACAACTTACTGCCTTGAGTAAATAGCTGGCAGATAAAACCCAGGGCTGAGCATTGCTGTGCTTCCATCTTTTGGGGTGGATGGGTGGGTGTCCTGTACATTCATGCTCTCTTCTGTCTTACAGAGCCAGTTTTTTGAGCTGGTGTAACCTCTAACTGGATCATATCAGGGTGTGGTCCAGAAATGCTCCCATAAGAGAGGAGCTGCTGAAGGGGAGGAGTGCCTTTGCCTTCCTGGGATTTCTTAGGGACATGTGAGAATGAGCTTAGCCCCAGGGTTAGATTACCCAGTGTGGTACCCAGATGGATTCCATGGTGTAATGATGTGACTTGGGTTTGCCAATTTTAATATATTTAGTTTCCTTTAGAGAAGAGATTCAGGAGGAGAGGCAAGGCAGGCTTAAAACTTAAAGGGGTATAAGAAGAAATTTATTAATAACACAAAAAGAATTCAGAACAAGATTTCTAGATTATTCCCTCCTCCCCCTTCCTTCATTCCACATTTCTTAACAACAACATACAGAAAACACTTCAGTCAATTATTTATTTAAATAATCATTTCATTTCACTCTAGAGAGAAAAGTCCCTTTTTTGGTTTAGGTTTAGGGGGTGTCTTCACCTTCACAATCTACATCCGCCCGGGAAAATAAAGCAGATTATGACTCTCCTCCCATCTCCACAGTCCTTCCAGAGCTGTGCTATGGGTGATGTTACACAATTGGGGTACCACTTTTAAAGGCAAGCTAATGAAAGACAAACTTCTCTTCATCTCTTTTTCTATTAAATATCTCTGTCCATATTTCCAGTCCCAAAACCGAGAGCCCCATTTCCTCAAAGCAAAAAGGTCTTCTTTTCCAGAACTTAAACCTCCCCAAGTATATTTCACAGTTTAAAGGAATTTTAGTGTAGTCACAGCCCCGTTATAGCCCCACAAAAAAGCTTTTCAGCTACTCATCAGTTGCATATTTTCAATCTCTTCCCATCAGGAACTTCATTTTCATTCCACTGACTTCTGTAGACTCCATGCTTTATTTCTTCTCATTCAGGGGAGCTCAGGAGATCGGGAATCTTATCCTGGCATTAAAAAGAGTTAAAATTGCATCCAGAATGTGAAGAAGCCACGTGGGCAGCTGGAGGCCTCTCTTCTCAGAACGGGGCAGGGAGGGGGAGGGAGAGTCTTTGGTGGCTGCCCGATCCCCCCGTTCGGCCACGCCACGTGGAGAGGGGAGCCGAGCTGAGCCGAGCCGGGAGCCGCGCGGGGCCGGGGGCCACCAGGCCAGGGCCGAGGCCGAGCTGTGGCCCCACCAAGCCAAGCCGGGGCCGGGGTGCTGGTGCAGAGACCGAGGCCGAGGCCGAGCCTGGAGTCGGGCCGGGGGGCCAGGGCTCTGGCCAGAGGCCACCTCCCCTCCAAGGAGGCTGGAAGCTGAAAGAGGATGGCCCACCCCCACCAATGTGATTTGTGAAAATGAAACAACTCTCCCCCTGGCCACCTGGGATGCCAACCACCAAATCAGCCTCCGACTGGTCCCCGCATCCCACAGGGGAAGCTCCCAGAGAGGGGACAGCTCCTCTGTTCCCCCTGGCAGCTCCGCCCCCCACCCTTCCATGTGGAACCAGCACACATGGCTACCCCAAGAGCATCACTCTGTGCTTCTACTTTCAGCCCAAAATTACTTGCTTGCTCCTTTTTTCACGTTGCCTTTTCTTCCAGGCTTCAGCCATGGTACCGTGCCGTATGTGGGGTAGCACCTTCTGCTGAGATGAAGCCTTGTCTGTCAGCAGGACAGGGTCTTTCTCCCTTCTCCTCACCCTAATTACAGGGAAAGGAGTTACCCTATATTGTCATAGCTGAAGAAAATATATTTTGGAGAGG
This sequence comes from Oenanthe melanoleuca, assembly GCF_029582105.1. Lineage (NCBI taxonomy): Eukaryota > Metazoa > Chordata > Aves > Passeriformes > Muscicapidae > Oenanthe > Oenanthe melanoleuca. The sequence continues at coordinate 29,353,596 of NC_079333.1, read as the reverse complement.
ACTCAGCCATTTCCTCCTTCTGAGAGATACTAAAGGAGTCCAGAATTTTAAGTGTTCTCCTCTCAGCCCTGACTCTTCCAAAAATCTGCCTCCTTTCTCTGGAAACTGTCCCAGCTCCAGACTCAGCAAACACTCCACATGTGTCAGTGAAAAGAGGAAAAACCCAACAAGAACCAACAAGTGCAGAAACATCCAAGCCCTATGTGAAACAAAAAGGGGCTTTACAAAGCCTAACAAAGGTTCATACTGCCTCACAAAGTTACTGTTTAGATTTTTTTTTTTTTTTTTGCTTCAACTTTCATTTCCTAACTTCCTGGGACATTTTGTTGGCTTTTATGGCGGGGGGGATTGATGCACTGCTCTCTGTGGCTCTCTGCCCTGCCAAATGAGCCAGCCCTGGTCGTGCAGTCCCTGTCCCAGCAAAGCCCTGCTGTCTCCAGAGCACTCCAGGGAAAGCTGCTGCAGCCGCTCGGCCAGGCGCAGGGCCAGCAGAGCCAGCCCCTCTGGGCTCATCAGGAGAGACCTTGTACTACATTTTCCACTATGCTTATCTCATCTTGGCTGGCGGCCATCCAGTGTTTGTGCAGTAATTACCTCACTAGGCAAAACAGTTCCACTGCCTAATTGTCTTCATTCTCAGGAAATTGTTTCTAATAGCCAGCTAAATTTAATCTCCCCTTCCTTGCCCCATCCACCGTGGCTAAACCTGCACAGCCCTTCTTCCTCTGCTTACAGTCCTGCACATGAAGTGATTGTGTGGTGTAATCTGCTCCTATTTCTCTAGGCCAAACAAGCAAAATCATTTTCTAGAATTCATGTGACTCACAACCATTGTTCTTAACTCATTTTCCTTGGGCTGGTTCAGATTTCTTTCTGCAATCTTTCAAACCATGTCCAAATCTGAAGTGTGTTCAGCTCCCAAGTGCATTGAGCTCATGAATTAGGTTACCACAAAACAGCTTTTCTTTACAAAAACAGGAATGTGAAAAGAAGATACCACTTTTTAAAACTTCACCAAGATCTTGAACCATAAAATCATATCATTTATCAGGTTGGAAAAGCCCTCTAAGATCACCGAGTCCAACCACTAACCCAGCACTGCCAAGTCTACCACTAAACCCTGTCCCCAAGTGCCACACCTACACCTCCAGACATGGTGATTCCATCAACTCCTCTGGAGCTTGGCAACCCTTTTGGGGAAGCATTTTTTCCTAGTAGCCAGTCTAAACCTCCCCCAGTGCAAATTCAGGCCATTTCCTCTTGTCCTGTCACTTGTAACTTGGAAAAAAAGACTGACCCCCACCTGGCTGCAGGCTCCTTTCAGGCAGTTGTGGAGAGCAGTAAGGTCCCCCTGAGCCTCTTTTTCTCCAGGCTTAATTCCCCCAACTCCTTCATCAGACTTGTGCTCCTGATCCTTCCTCAGCTCTGTTACCCTTCTCTGGACACACTTCAACACTTCAATGTCTTTCTTGTTATAAAGGGCCTCAAGAATTTTCTTTAATTTTTTTTTTTTCAGTGGCTTACAATGATTGATATATCCTTAATTTTCCAAGTGTAAGGTAAATGTTTGTAGATGATCAAGAAGCTGGATCTCTAAACTAAATATCATGTAGTTGGCTCAATTAATTGGTGCTTCAGATCTCCCACCAGCTTGAATTTACAAATATTTTTGGTGGGGTAGTACATGTCAGGGTTGCTTCTATGTAGCTTCTCAACTTGAAGGCTTTCCCAAGAGCCTTGAAAACAGCAACAGAGAAAATCCTAAATCACTAAGTCCTTATTTTGGGCTGAAGAAGTTCATGATATTCATAATATGTGCTGGAGGTCTTTGTTAGAGAGGAGCAAAGCTGAGGGTTAGGTGAAGTAAGGATCAAATGGGGTTCCTCTGTGGTGTGTGCTGTGTTGAGATTTAAAAGGTGTGTATTGAGGGAAGTTATTGGGATATCAGGGAGATACATGTTTGACAGCCATTGAATGAGGAGAGAATGGTGCATGAGCCTTGCTGGAGAAGGACAGAACCTCTTTTCCCAGGCCCTGCCCCTGAGAGAGAAGATGGCCTTTCCTTGCACCCCTTTGCCCTACAGAGGACTGGAACCTCATCTTGAATTGTATCTGTATTCTACTCAACAGGGCACAGCAGAGTCAGGGTCATGGTCAGGGCCAGGTATCTCAGTGGCACTGCTGGGGAGGCAAGTTTCTGTCACCTGTCCATCCTCTCTGCTCCGGTGTGACCTCCCAAACGTGTCCTTTGCCCCAGCTCTGTGGTGTAGGATCCATACACCCACATGTACCCAGGCAGCTTCCCAGAAGCTCTGTGTACCTGCACTGGTTCCTCCACCAGCTCTTTTCCAAGGAGTTTCTAATTGCTGTTTTCCAGTTCACAGACGTATGCAGCTGGCCCAGTGGAGCCTCATGGTGGGAGCAGGTTGGAGGAAAAAGTGTTGTGTGAAAACCAAGGGGATTGCACCATCCTGGTAGAACCAGTTTCCCCAGGGAGCATCCTGCTGGGCTGTTAACACCTCTGTGCTGGCACCTTCCCACATCTCTCACATCTCTGCTCCCCCCAAACCCTGGTGGAAAGGGGGTTTTCTTCTCCCTGGGAAAGCTTGTAGCTGATGAGGAAGCTGGGGTCTCCCCATGCACCTTCTCCTGCTTGGGGCCTCTGGCAGAAGTGGCAAGTGTGCTTTAGCAATGCACAGGCTTCCATGGAGGATTAACCCTTCCCTTTCCACCAAAGACTGCTGGCAGTGCAGACACAGCTGGCATGTGCTGACAGCTAAGCCACGAGCAAGGAGTGCTTGTCCCCACTCTGCCTTTAGTACTCACCCCTTTTTCTGCAGGACCCAGTACAACAACTTGAGTTTGTGCTGGGAGCTCGTGCCTTCCCTCATTAAAGGTATTCCATAGCAGGAAAAAAGAGGATCAAGGCCATGAATGGGGTGTTACCACCCATCTACATGCTGAAGTGTCTTGAGAGATGATTGTAGATGAAAAGGGAAAGTGCCTGTGCTAACTCCTCCAACCCACAATGAGTCTTTAGTCTCAACAGCTGATAGAAAGACCATTTACCCTCGTGAGAGCAAACAATGTGTATGTCATATTGAAACCAGGGGAGACAGGAAGCACAGAGCCCCATGGTGCTGTTGTTGAATAAAGCCATTTTTCAGGGGCAGGACTGGGCTTTAAAACAGAGCCCTGGTTTGTGAAAAAACTGATTCAATGTGTGCTGAGATCTGTAGGGTCCCAGGGAGGAAGCCAGCTCTGGTAGGTTTTTTTTGTTTTGGTAGGAATCTCTAGTTAGTTTTCTGTAGCAAAACAATTCACAGTGACAGACACACACACACACACACACATGCACATACTCACACACACAAATCCTCATGAGTTTTCCCTAATGGGCAGAAATTTAGTGATCAACATTTTGGCTCTTTTAGAACCCCTTTGAAGTCAGAAGCCGAGGTTTTGTAGTTGTTTTTTCTAAAGCTCTCTCTAACTGCTGACATATGCTGCACATATGGTTTTAATGTGATTAGACTTCCGATCTGGGATTTTTTCCTTTCAGACTTGACAAAGTACCTACTCACCAGCCACATATCCATGAGGAAGGGACTTTTAATAAGTTTCCCACAAAGAAATGTACCTCTGCAGATTCATTAAGCAAATATTAATCTGTCCTTTTGATTTCTTTCTCCTCCCTTTGAAATATGTGGGAATTTGCCGAAAGCAGGAAATCTTTAGGTGGGACCATGCTTTCCTTCCCTGAATGCCCTCAGGAAAAATTACACATTCAGGGGTGATTACACATCTTTGCAGGTGCACTGGATACTCACACACCACTTGGTCTAGTATGACAGCCTGCATCTGCAAGCATGGAGCTGTGTTATTATTTGTAGCATGGAAAATGTCTGGAGGCCTTGGTGGCAAATGGGATGCCCATGGGCAAGATAAAACTTGTGGCAGGGTTGGGAATTCAGCCCCATCTCCCAAAGATGATGTGTGGTCTGCTGGAGATCAATGCAGATAGACAGATCCTGTCTGGGGTTTCCTCTTCAATGCCATTACTGGGGTTAGAGGTGTGCTGTGAACACCTTCAAGGTAGCATTGATGGAGGCTGCTACTGGTGCCCAAAGTGTATCAACATCTATGGTGCTTACAACATTTTGGCCATCTTATTTTTTTTTTCTGTACACCTCTAATCTTACACTTTCATAAAATCATAGAATGGTTTGGTGCTTCACCACATTTATAGTAAAGAATTTGTTCCTAATATACAATCTAAATCTCTCATCTTTCACTTTGAAACCATTCTGGTGTCTTTTCATTTTGCCCTATTAAAATCTTGTAGTTCTGTCATTTCTCATTCCCCCTAAAATGCCTCATCCTGCTTTGAACCCTGCTGGTCTTACCCATGTAGAGTTATCCTTGAGTGATTCCTGTGGCTATGAATCCTACAGGCTCATTAAACACAGGGTAAAATCAGAAGAGCTGTTGTGAAAATGCTTCCTCCCCTTTCCATCCCCCTCTGTAGCTGAACAGTCCTGAAGGAACCTGTTTCAGGAGCCTTGCTTTGTTGTATCTGCTCTATTTCAGTGCTGGCTTTTTTTTTTCCAGTAGTGAACTTTGCATTTACCCACACTGATAAAAAGGGGTTTGAACTTTCCTGACCCCTTGCCTGTAGATTATGAAGTTCGTGAGATGTACGATTAACCCTGGGCTGCGAAGTTTCTAGACTGAAGTCAGCTGATAAAATGTGAAATCACTGCTGTGCTCACTTTGCCAAGATAAAATTTTACTATCAGTGAGTTTGTAAACGCTTGCAAAGTACTTATGTAAGAGAAGAATAAAGGTCATGCAAATACCTGGGTAGTTATGAGGGAAAGGAAAAAAAAAACCGTAGGTGCAGAGATATACAGAATATTTTGACTAGTTTATAAAACTCTATGATAAGAAAGTCCTGGTGTCACACCCTTGCTCTCTGGCAAACAAGTTTTTTTGTGACAGAAATAAAGTTATAAGTAAGCAAGATTTATTATTGAGATTTCCACTGAAAATATGTCTTGTACAATCATGCAACTTTATGCAACACCAGCTACTCTACCAGTCCAACAGGCATTTTTAAACTGGCTTGCCAGCACAATCTCAGCTTTCCTCTCCATGTACCCTTTTTATCTCTTGGAAATAAGCACCTTTTCTCCTTCATTAATTTCACCTCTACCCTACAGGTGCCTACAGGTAGGAGGTAGTCTAATCTGTACAGTCTGATTAAATGCAAAACACTTTTTCTCAAAGTCTGCTGCTTTCAGTTTAGCTTTAGAGAAGCTGGTGTACCCAACACATTGCTGTGTCAGCTGTATCAGCTGGGTAATAAAGCAATGCTCATGTTGCAAACCTGTTCTGACTCAGCTGATGGGGTGTTTCATTTGTGTGCCTTGAACTCTGCTGAGACAACCTGGGTTAACCTCTGTCAATCTTCAGCCCTCGCCTTTGTGGCCACAGTTGTCAAGATGCCAAGTGGGATTTAGGTGATCAAAGTGTCCTCCTCTGGGTGAAAAGAGCATAGAGATAGGCTTTAAAGCATGAACTGTGGCACACTGGGGCTTGGTGGCACAAGGGACTCATGTCCTGTGAAGGCAGGCCTGGAGAAGAGAACGCTCTAGGGATACGTTCCAGAGCCTTCCAGTACCTAAGGAGGGCTTATAGAAAAGATGGAGAGTGGCTTTTACAGGTCCAGAAAGTGATAAGAGGGGAGATTTAGGTTAGATGTTAGCAGGAAATTCTGTAGTGTGAGGGTGGAGAGGCACTGGCACAGGTTGTCCAGCGAGCTTGTGGCTGGCCCAAGGGTTCAAGGCCAGGCTGGAGAGGGTCCTGGTCAACCGGATCTAGTGGGTGGCAATGATTTCCCAGTATAATTTTCCAGGTATTCCCTTCCAGTTCCAGTTAGGTGACTCAGCTTGCAGCACACACATGCTCTCGCTGACGTTCCTCTTCATTTTGCAGAACTCTTGGTGACATCCAGGCACATCGTGCCTTGGTGAGGTCTGAGCAAATTAAAGGTTAATTTGTGATAGTCCCACTGAGCAGCAGCCCAGTCTTCCCCTGAAAAGAGGTCAAGAAGCAGAGGTTTTTGGGTAATAAAAGGAGTTATCTCTGAACCAATAGCAAAATTCAGTTTTATCAGCAGCCAGTTCCCTTTGCTGAGAACCACCCATTATTTTCTACTGACTACTAAGTAATAAGTTGCCAGGTCAATGACATCTCTGAGCATCAAACAATTGTATTGCAGAGATTCAAATGACAATAAAGTGGTTGTAAATATAGCATTTTGCCCAAGGCTGCAAAGCTCCAAGAGATCCGAGCATGCTGGGTTTTTTCTGCTTGGCAGCTCTGCTGATGAAGTGGTAGGGCAAGGACTTTTTCCTCTGCAAGGTCACTCTGGGAAGTCCTATTTGTTTAACCATCAGTTGCCCTGTCAGGACAGTTCATCAAAAGTGTATCACCAGTGTTCTGCTTCTTTGGAAATCCAAGGGGAAATTCAGACAAAACTTCAATTTAAAAATGAATGGCACATTTGCAATTCTTGATGGCAATGTAGAGATCCCTTTAATCACTAGGAATGAACTTGGGGGCCTACAGAGTACCTTTTGCTGTAAAACACTTGTGTTTTTTGCAGTAAAATGAGACATATCAGAAGGAATATTTTATGAAATAACCACATCCTGTTTTGAAGATATTTAAGCCAAGACATATCAAAAAGGTAACCTAAACAAAACATCAAATGATGTCCACACATGTTCTGATCCTTCAGGAGCCCACATCTGTGGGCTCAGCAGCCTGAGGAGCACAGAAGGGATTTGCCTTCATGTCTGTACAATGCAGATGTGCAGTACAGGACCCAAACTCCCTTGGGGGCCATGAAGAGCTGTCATCTCACTACTTTCTGTAGCCACCAGCAGCAACAGGCTCCTGTGCAGGCTTGCTGCCTCACTGTATAGGGCTGATACTGGGTCACACCCTTCCTGGTGTCTTCAGGACATGCCTAAATCCAGCTGTGGGAAGGGAAGAAATTCAGCTTGTGCTCTCTCCTTTCTCCATATTATAGGAGAATTAGGGCTGCAGGGAGCCTCAGGAGGTGTCAATCCAACCTGATTGTCCAAGCCGGGGTGGATACAAGCCTGTGGAAACACACTATGAATTCCCTTTCAGGTGTTCATGGCTGGTATTAGCTTCACCCCAGCTGGCAGGCAGAGATAGTCTGGTCTGAATCATCCCTGGCTGTCAAGAATATTTGGTTTCCAAAATGTGTGCCCTGAATATGGCCCTAATGCATTCATGCCCTCAGGTCTTAAATCTCCTCAGCTCCCAGTTGGGAGTCAGTGGGAAGGTACCCACGGGCAGCCCCCAGTTTTCATTTTTTCTTTGGCATCAGTCATACAGCAGGCAGGCTGCCCGTGGTGCTGTGAAACGTGGGAGATCCCAATCTGATTTATTACCAGGGATCTGCTCATTAAAGACACATACTTTCCAGAAGTCCTCATGCAAACAAAGAACAGCTTCCACAGGCTCTTAGAGGAAAAATCAAAATTTCCACAGCCCATGCAGTATTTCTCTGGCAATATGCTCACAGTGTCTTTCAGCCCAGCAGCTAAGGTTACAGCAAATACCTTATTTCAGCCTTGCAAGCTAACATCCCTGGTTTAACATTGCTGTAATGAAATCTCAGTGAGGACTCAGAGGGGGAAAAAAAAGAAATGAGAAGGGACAAATATCCACTATTTGTCTGACGAAGTTGTTAATTTTACACTGACGGCAGCAAAGCCCTGAGGTGTCAGAGTGCTCTTTGCTGATGGTTGACAGAGACTTCATTCACAGTGTTAAAATTGTGGCCCTCTCATAGCATTCAAGGTCCCTTATTCTTCCTATGCAGAAATGCCCTTGAGGGCAGCATTTGCTTTCCCATGCTTTTGGCAGGTCAGGGGCTGAGGCATCAAAAATTGCAGGGACACACGTCATCAAGCCCAGTGAGGTCAAAGGATTCATTGTGTCTGAGAGCTCTGGTTAGAGAAGGATTTGCAAAATCAAACCCTGACTGACTGTGGATTGTGCTGGCTCAGAGTAGCCACATCCCTGGGATGTGAGAGAGTTGCTTGTTGCATGCACAGTGGGAAGAACTTGGAGCTGTATTAGGTTTTAACCCCAATGGCTGCTTGGCATGGTCAGATCAAATCTATGTTAAAGAATCGACAACTTAACTGCCTTTTATATTATATTATATATATATATATAATAAAACCAGTATGTATCCTGTATTATTTGCAAGAAGGAACTGACTGTGGTGCTCCTTTTATACTCATGATGATCTTCACTCATGGTCATCTAGATCCATTCCTATCCTCTGGCAGTTCCCATCCTTTGGGTGAGTGAGATCAGGCACTTCCCTTGCTCTTTATTGTGAAACACCAGGGAAACGAAAGCAAACCTTGTTTTCCTATGTGTTCATGGAAACACAGAACCATTAATGCTGGAAAATTCTAAGAACATGGAGTCCAAGCATTAACTGAACACTGCTAAGCCCACCACTAAACCATGTCCCCAAGAGTCACATCTGCACATCTTTTAAATGCCTTTTAGGGAATAGTGACTCCACCACTGTCCTGTTCCAGTGCTGCTCATCTCAGAGGAATTCCATAGGCAATGGTATATCCTGCCTTACTTATGAACTGAGCCCAGTAAATTGTAATCAGCCTAAGCAGATTTTCAGATAAAATACTAACTTTAGATTTCCAAAAGAAAAGGTTCACGTGTTCCAACACTTCTTTGTTATTTCTGTCTCTACCTTCAGGTTAGAGCATCCATTCCTATTAGATCAGCAGACCTTGCTTGTGCACTTATATGTCTTTCTCAAGCACAACTTCCAAGGATATGTCCTTAAGGAGACACGGCAGCCAAGTGCATCTGGAGATGCTGGATGGGCAACAAAACACTTTTGGCTCCCTTGCTTCATAGCTGAGTGCCTGCTCATGGGGGTTCACTAGAATGTGAGTCTCACACCTCTGATTTCCTGGCAAAATGCTGCTGTTGATCCAGCACCACCCTCTGAGGGACCTTCCCAAACTGCTCTGCCTCTGTTCAAGCCATTAGCTGAAACTTGGACTCCAGCCTGTAAACCTGTGACCCTCCCTGCCATTGACTGCTACCCTCAGAGAGAGAGAGACTCAAAAACACGGAAAGGAGAACGTGACTGTGAAACTCTGTGGGAATGGTGGGAGTTCAGGAAGTGCTATATCCCTGCAAAGAAAAGCCTGCACCCATGGGGAAAAACCGGCACAACAAAATGGCCCAGCTCCAGAAAGGTCTGAAAAAACCAGCAGAAAACCTTCTTTTTCATGCTAAATCCTTCCTGGTTGGTTTTAACAAAATAAATACAAAATAAAACAAATTCTCTACTTTAATAATGGGGGTTTTATAAATGCACAGCCTCTTTATGCCTTTAAACAGATAGCTCATTTGACATATTCCTGCTGGCAGTGAGCACTTTCCTTCCATGTGAATGGCTCTTATTTCCCTTGCTTTTCCTCAGCCTCACTTGTACCATCACTTCATGCAGATTATTTAACCCAGCCAACCTCCTTTTGGTACATCCATTTCCCATAATCAGTAAATTTCTTGTTATTTCCAAGGGCCCAGAGTTCTTTGGTTCAGATTGCTTTTAGAACCAGTCTGTGGAATGGGGCAGGGTGATGAAGGGAAGAGTTCCTCCAAATCACCAATGCTGCCACAACTGTCCCTGCACAGCATCTGATAAAAACACTGTGATAAGGGAAATGGGCTGATTCAGCCTGAATAATTGGGATGGGAGAAGTCCCAGTTTGCTTGGCTCAGCACAGTATTTTGGGCCAGTGCCCTGGATGATCATTACTGCAATATCCTTCCAGATCAAGCCCAGATATCAACAGGAGCACATCTTCCTGTTTACTGTGCAGCTGAACAAGGCCAGGGACAAATATGCAAGTATCTAAGGCATTTCAAAGCATTTAAGGAATTTCATGAATGCCAGCTATCCTGGCAAAAGGCTTCCTCTCCTGTGATACAGCCTAGGACATATATTGTCTAAGGAGTCTGGGCTGACTGAATCAGGCTGTTGTGTCCTAATCTCCCAGAGTAGCTGTGGCCTCCTGCAGAGGGAACTGGTGGAATCAGCATCCCTGGAAGGTTCAAAAATCATGGTAGATGTTTGCCTGGGGACATGGCTTTGTGGTGGGATTGGATGTCTTTGGTTAACAGTTGGACTCAGTGATCTTAGAGTGATCTTTTCCAACCTAAATGATTCCCGGCATTCTCTCAAAAGGTGAGGTTGTTGAGAAAGTTGTTGGTGACAAAGGAGATGCTTGGCTAACAGTGGCATGTCTGGCTTTCCAGAGCCCTGGCAGATATGCTGGAAACAGATCCAAAGATTTCTGGGTGCACTGGGCACGTTGCTGGCCAAGGAGCTGCACCAACCACTCTACACCAAATGCACTGAGATCTCTAGAGCATCATCTCCTGCATCCAGCCCAGATCCCATCAGGCAGCTGGAGGGACATCACAGGTGACTGGGGAGGAACCAGCCACGTGGAGGTGTGTCCTTGTTCTTTTGGGCTTTGACATCACAGTCTGAAAGCCCCACTGAGGGCTGGAATGGCTGATCTGATCATGTCCCTTTCACCTTTAGCACCATGGGCTCACTCCAGCCAGCAGCTCATGCAGTCCTTCCTGCTGACCATTTATTTTGCATAAACACACTCAGGTCAATCAACATGAAGGGAATTCATGGCTTGTCCTGAATCCCACCCGTGACATTTAGCAGCAAGTGCTGGTTTTCACAGGTATTGATTCCTCCAAATCCCCAAATTCTGTGGTTTTATCTTGAAAACTATATTGCACTGGAATCTAGATCTGCACTCTGAGATTAATTTCAGAACTTGGAGAACATGAAAATGTGGAAGCAAATATAAGTGACCCCCAAGGGCTTTCAGGATGAGTCCCTCCTGGAGTGCCTCTTGGGATTTGTGCCTCTCAAAGGAGAGGGGAATCAGATGTTGTGATTTACTCCCACTCTTAATACCCCACCACTACTCTGTGACTACCCTGTCCCTGGAAGAGTTCCAGGCCAGGCTGGATGGAGCTTTGAGCAGTCTGGTTTATGAAAGGTGCCCCTGATGTATCAAGTCACTCTGATGGTCACTTTGGTGCTCCTGGGTCCATTTCTGTGGTTTCTGGGCTTCACAGCAGGGTTGAACTGGTTTCCAAGTGAAAAATTCAACATGTTGCACTTGCTTGTTCCCATGAACTTCCCATGTTCTGGGAAAGCCATCAGGTTGACCTGACAGTGGAAATATTCCTGTGCAAAAAGGCTTTCAGAGAAAGTGGAGATTTGAGGAGCTCTCGGTTGCTTTTACTCTCCCTTTTTAAGTTAGGTTTGTGAACTAACACTCAACTCCTGCTGTGAAAAAATAACATACAAAAAGAAGTACCAGAACTTGGCTGAGAGCTGCTGCCACTGCTTGTGACCACAGGATGGAATATGTACATCAGTCAACTAAATAAACCCTAGAGGACAAAAAAAAAATTTAAAAAATGTTGTAATATTCTTGGAAAGTGGAGTAATAGCATGGTCAAGAGTCCAGTGATGAGAGGAGAAGAAAAAGTAATATGGATTAATAAGGAGCAAAAGGCTGTGCACTGGGACCATGAGCTGCTGTCCAAAAAGCAGGCAGCAGCTCCCATCAAGCCAACTATTTGTTGTGCTGCTTTTTCTCACCAAGAAGGTTCTTCCTGCTGTGATGTCTTCTTGTGAAGATGTTCTTCTCATAGCTAAGAGGTTTTGGCTTTGCTCTCTGTTTTGTTGTGGCCTCCCCAGAGATCCTGCAGAGGTGGGAGGTGGATGTACAGAGGGCATGGGAAGCCCCTGCTCCACAAGTAACCCCTCATTGACTTGGCTGAACTGTGCATTCAAAGGCACTTACTGTGGAGCTTCAACAGCTGTCACCCTTCCCCTGGATTCCATTCCCTTCCATGGACTGCCTCTCACCCTCCTGAAGTGCTTTCTTTTCTTTCTTTTTATTTATTTTTTTTTTTTAAAGACTCATTTTAACTTGGATCAAATAATGGGTTTAGCACAAGACCCCCAGGCTGTCATTTGGGAATGACAAAGCAGCGCCCTGCAGCCAGCTGGGGAAAGTCCATTTGGATGGGGAAGAGGTGGAGGGAGAGGAGTTACATCTGCTCCACCAGCAGAAACAAAGCTGAGGGAATGTGTTGGCTGCTGGGAGAAGTCCTTCTCCCCTCTTGGTGAGGAGCAAGGGGGATGAGGGAGGGAAGCAATCCCTTTCCAGCAGGAATGGATTAGAGTCTTGGCTCACTGGGTGAGGTCAGCCACAGCCCAAAGGCCTTTGAGAGGCTGGCTTTGGGAAGAGATGAAGCCCTGATTAGTCATGGCCAGTGGCAACAACCACTTTTATCCTGTCCTGAAAGGCTTTATCCACTTGGCATTCCCTCCACACTGCCAGGCTGCAGGCCAAAGGAAGCTTCAAGAAACTGTGCTGGGAAATTCCCTTAATTTTGGTAGGAATGCATAATTTATCTCTTTCACCTTTCTAATTTCATACTTCTCTTGCTGATAGTGAGAGCAATCCAAAATGAAGGTGTCTTTGACGTTTTGCATGTGTTTACTTAAATTCAGTGTTCCTATTTCTTTTGATTAATTCTGCTTGTATTTGTTTTATTTGGTTGGTGATGGAGTATAGGATCATGCATGTCTGAAAGACTGTAATTGCATTGCCTGTCTTCTGATAGTGCAATTAATCAGGCATATTAATCATCTCTGCTTTCCAATTATTGCCTCCCATGTAGAAATAAAGGCCTGAAAATTCAAGCCTGTTTCTAGATCTTTACAGACTTATTCCTATTAATAACAGTTACAGATGTGGTGACTTCCTCTATAGCCTCTGCCCAAGGAGTGGCCTTTTGTGATGATTTATTTATGCTGGCTTCATTTGATTTTAAGAATTAGGTCATTTATATGGTTTAATTGATGGAAGTTATTTCCCTGATGCTTGAAGTCTTGTATTTGATTTACTTCCTGAGAATAGCAATCTGTTTTCAGGTGTTCTGGATGGACAGTGATTTGTGCCATTTCTGTTATTGCTTTACTTTCAAGGCTGTTAAAAGTATCTAAGTTGCACATTAAGGGGAGTTTTGAGTAAGATATGGCTAGACTGATGTATGACCTACATGGATGGCAATACATGGGTGGATTATAAACCTGTCAAAAAGCACTTTGGCTTTTAGTTATGTTCTTTGGCAGGAAATGAATGCCATTCCTCCATGAGCTGCATTATCTTAAACATACCCATGCCTCATCTGAAGGAATGGGTAAGGTTTATTGTCCAGCATTTCGCCACAAGGAGCCAAATTGAAGGAGTCTCCCATTGCTGTGGTTCTGTCAGGTGGGACAAGAGGCTCCTGGTGTGAGCAGGGTCTATGGAGTAAGGAGTTAACTGGGAATTCAGCCTAGCAAAGGGGAAATTTTCCCAGATACTGTTTATGTAAGAAGTTTTGGTGTTGTCCTAACAAATGAAGACTGCTACAACACCCAGAGAACCCATTCTTGGTATGGTACCTGGTCTTTTACAGTTCTGAAATGCATGTCTGGGAACCACCAGCATGAGCCTTTGTGTGATGGTAATTTTTTTTTTTTTTTTTTGTCTCTGGCTTAGGAATTGCAAGGTGAGGACTGGATTTACTGGATTCTGGACTTGACTACAGAAGGATCATAGAGTGTTTTCATAAGCAGGTGGTTTAGAACAGCAGAGTTTTCAACCCAGGGAATTTCCAAACCATTGAGGAACTGACTCATGGTAGATAAAAGTGAAAATTACTGTAAATAGTTCACTGCACTTATTATGCAAATGAAATGCTTGTATTTGCACTGACAAACTCAAGGAGACCACTCAGTTTAACCTGGGTGCCCCAGGTGTAACTACTAAGTGAGTACAGTGCATCATCTCTCTTGGCTCAGGACCTTTGCAGACCTCCAATAAACCCTGTCTGGCCACAGATAATGTAGTAAAGGGCTGCCCTCAAGGACAGAAACTTGGTTTGAAGCTTTTACAGAGGGGCTTGGCCATGGAAAGACCTATGCTACAGCTGTTGCTGGGGTACAGAAGCTTTTTCACTCCTTGCATCCATTTTATTGCCAACAGTTCTCATTTCCCTAATTTAATTAGCTAACGAAAGACCATTTACATTCATTAAATAAATCAGCATTCTGGTTCATTGTGAAGCTAATGATCCAGTCTCTAATTCACACAGTTACAAGGAACTTGATAAACAAAAGTAGCTGCTGCTAGCAAGCGTCTGCCCTGGTGAAATCCAGCTTTGCCAGCTCCATCCATTCAGCACTGGCCACATAGGGAGCCCAGTGCCCCCTGCTCTGTCCCTTTCATACCTGGGTGCTGTAGAGCTCAATGGAAAATGTGTGTGGTCCTTGCTTTTTCTTCTTTCAAAGGCATGAGGAGTCCTTGCTCTGTGTGAAGAGATGCCTGCATATCCACAGAGGGTAGGTGTTGTATGCAGGGCTGCCTGGAACAGCTTGCTATTTAGCTAAAAGAAGTATTTGGGTGTTTTTGCAGCTTTGTGGGCTGTTGGTTTGGTCCTGGCTACCATGAAGTTGGGAGGTCTCAGACAGTTTCCAGGAACAGATAAATATCCAGCTCAGAATCATGGAATAGATAGATTGGCTTTGAAGGGAACTTCAGAGGGCATCAAGTCCAACACCTCTAGAATGATCAGGGACGTCTTTAGCTGGATTGAGTTGCCCAAATTCCATGAAAACTGGCTGCAACATTTTCAGGGATAGGGCATCCACAACTTTTCTGGGCAACCTGTGCCAGTGCCTCACCACCCTCATAATAAAAAACTTCTGTCTAATATCCATTCTAAATTGACACGCCTTCGGTTTAAAACCATTCCCTCTTGTCTTAACACAGCAGTCCCTGCTCAAAAGACTGTCCCTGTCTTTCTTACTGCCTTTCCACAGCTACTGAAAGGCCACAAGAAAGTCTCCCTGGAGCTTCCTCTTCTCCAGGGTGAACAATCCCAACTCTTATATTGTCTCCAGCCCCTGAGCATCTTTGTGGCCTCCTTTGGACTCACTCCAACAGGTCCATGTCCTTCCCATGCTGAGGACTCAGAGCTGGACACAGTACTCCAGGTGAGTTCTTAGTGAGAGTGCAGGAGAGGGGGAAAATCACCTTCCCCAACCTGTTGGACAGAAGTGTTTGAAATGCATAGGAAGAGGATGACTAAAGAGCATCACTGTGTAGGATCCAGAGAGGAGGTCCAGGGGTGAGCAAAAGGGTGCAGCTGCCACTGCTGCATGGTGTAGAGCACGTGGTGGGCTTGGGCTCTGCATGAGGAAGAGGGTGAAGGGACTCTGGACCTTGCACTGAACATGGTGTTGAACTTAGGGGTCACAGGGCTCTTAAGGAAGAGGGGTCTCATTTCCTCACCACTTTGGTAAAGCAAATTATTCCTCTTGAGAAACCATGAGAATCTGACCAGAGTCTCATGTCTTTTACACCAGAAATGTTGGAGTCACTCCAAGTTCCCAGAATAATCCAAACTAAGGGAGAATTCTGCTTCCATCCCCTTGAGCCTGGGTGTCCAGAGATAGATGACCCTATATGAATCAATTCCTGCTCACAATTTCTTCAGGTGCAGGAGAGTTGTGCTTTGAAGTCTGAAATCCCAGCTTCATCCATTCCAGCTGAACTCCACGTGGAAGTGCCAAGAATTAGATGGAAAGGTAGTTTAATAGCTTTATAGATACCTGTGGAAATGTGAAATCCCAGAATAGAAAATAGCTTTTTCTTTGGAAGCCACTAGCCAAAGTGTCTGAGGCTACTTTTCTTGTGCATGGGAAGGAAAGGCAGTGGTGCAGCTGGACTCAGATTACCCTGATGTAACTGTCCCAAGGGGATTAGGTATTAGTGGACCAGTATGAACCTCTGGACATCTTTTTCCCTTACCTATAGAGAGAATATGTAGACCAAATGCTCATCTTTTGTTAAATGTGTAGACTTAGGGGACATGAATCACAGCCTGACATCTGCTCAAATAACTGGCAGAGATTGCAGCAAACAAGGAGAAATCTCCAGGTGCATTAACCAAGCAAATGCCTTCAAGACCTGCAGGCAGAGACACAAAACCTTTTCCAGGAACCCTTCTGCTCTAGGACTTGAGTTTGTATGCTTAGGTCACAAGGGTGGCAAGTGGAGAGTAAGAAACCTCTTCAGAGGGGCAATTCAGAGCAGGAAAATGAGCTGGCTTGGCAGTAGGTGTTTGAATAGGGCTGGCAGGATAGGAGTAATCACAGCTTGTTAATGGGAACAGCACCTTCCTTGTGTCCACCCACCACCACGGGTGTCAGGACTGCCACCAAAACCAGCCAGGAATCTCAGCAGGAAATGGCATCCACCGAGTGAAGATGTAATCACCTCTCAGAAACAAAGCCCAGCATTAGTCTTTCTTTGTAATTCTGGATTCAAAATCAATTTTGGCTGAAAACAAAAGGCAAAGGAAAACTCTGGTTTCAAAACACACTAAGAACAATGAAGGCATTTTTGATTTACAAGATGTTAAAACATGAACCCTGAAGTGAAATACAGTATGGTTTTACCCAATATGTCTTTGTTTTCTGTCTCCCCGTGATATTGCATCACAGCAAAGCACACTCTTTGAAGTTTAAAGGGAACAATGAGTTTCTTCTTCTGAGGTGGTAGGGCAAGATATTAGGTTATTGTTACTAATTTGGATGGATGCTTGTGTTTTGTGAAGGACCTCCCTGTAAGTGTTTGGATTCTGCTCTTGCTTAGTTTAACAAATTGGACTTGGAAGCAAAATTATTTGGGTTTGAAATAAGGGTGGTGCTGCAGCTGAAGCAAAGTCTCAAAAACAACTTGCAGCTGTTGATAAGGTGTGGTAAAGGTGGAGGAGGTTTTTTTCCTGCTAACACAGGCACAAACTCTGTGCTGCCACCTCTAGCTATGACTAAATATACAAGATAGCTTGGGCTACTCACTAGACAACCAGCTTCCCTGGGTGGGCTTCTGGCAAAGTGGAAGTGAGGGCATCATGTGTTTTCCTTCTCTCTGTATTTGTGTGTTTTAATGAGGCAGGTGTTAACTGCAAAGCACACACTCCAGAAGGCACAGACACGGTTCCTCTAACAGATGCACAGCAGCTTCTGCCTTGCCATGCTAAGCCTCCTTTCCTTTTGAGTTATTTGCAGCTTTAGGGCTTGAACTGGAAGCTAAGGACTAAGATCTCTGACCATCCTCATTCATTACTGGGGTCAGAAGTGGGACTCAATGAATTTCCTAAGATGTGACTGTAAATTCTGCATTGCATGGGAGGCTTTGGGACAGGGAGACATAGCCATGAGTGTGGCACACCCACCTCACCCATCTCCTTTTGAATCCAGCCCTATCCACAACATTCTCTTGTACATTCAGACCCAATCCTTGTTACCAAAATTAATTACCATTCCTCCCTTAAAGGGAATTCCTTCACTGTTGACATCCATCATCTGTGTGTCAATCTCCCTATATGAGGATGTATTGTGCTGTGTGCTCTGTGCAGAGCCAGAAGTGTCTCAGTGGTGTTTTCTGAAAGTAATTTTGGGTAGTGGTCCCTGGAGGGTCCCTTAAGCACATTCAGCTCTATATAAAGCAGCATCACCTCTGCCTCATTACATTTTGCAGAGCTGTGTTCCCTTCCCCCTCCAGCCTTTTCCCTCTCTTCACTGAAAGACAGACTGAAGGAAGTCCTTCCTCTCCTCAGATAGCTCCCCACTGTCTCATTCATCCTAAATCAGAGCTGCCCATGTGCCTGCTGTGTGCTGTTACTTTTCATTCTGTTCCATACCCTGCTCCTTTGGTGCCCTGCACTGGACTCAATACCAGCCTGAGACCCTTTTCCCCTGCAGCTCCTACCATCCATTTGTCTCCACATTACCAAAGGTTTTGAATAGTCAAGACTATTTCTACACTGATTTTGGGAGCTTTGAAATATTTCCAGAGGCTCACATTTTGCATTGCTGCAAGATCTTCCTGAAAGCTGCAGCTTGGGAGTGCCCAGATGTGCAGAACTTGTGTGGAACTCAAGCCATGCTGGTTCTCCCTCCTGTTCTGCTGAGTCCCTGCCTTAGGGACGGGCTTTGCATTGGTACTGGGAATGCTCCAGGCATTGCTGGGTGATGGGGAGGATGCAGGATGTGTGATTTACCTTTTGTTTTCTCATGGAACAGCTGCATGAAAAGCCACTAATTGAGTCTTTCGCTTCAAGGTATGTTGTCTTTGATGGCTTTCCTGCTCTCCCTCCCTCCTTCCCTCCCTGTGCTGCCTCTCAATCCTGTAGTCAGGCTGCTGCATGCCATCCCTTCCTCCCTGCCAGCACAGCTGCTCTGCTGAGCACTCATTTGGGGAACAGATCCAACAAAGCAACAGAGCCAAACCAGATTTACTGGGGATAATCATTTGCTTCCCTAATTCTTTTTATCTTACCCTACTTAGCCATAGCTTTGTGGCATTACACTGTGATATTGTAGGAACAAAAAACTTGGGAGAGGGTAGGGGACAAGGACTGGGAGGCAATTGTTTAAGCTGAAGTTGCCATAAAAGAAAATGTATCAAGAAAACACAAAATGTGGGAAAAAAACCCAAGGATAGTATCATGTTCCTTTAAATCCCTCAAGGAATTTGACTTACTGGACAGAGAGCCTTTCTACAAGTAAAAAAAAAAGCACAAACAAACAGCCCTTTATAAATTAGGAAATGCTTATTATCTCTGTCACCCTCTGTTCATTTCTGTGCCTCATCCTCTTAAAATTGGAGTCATGGGGACATACAGAGATGTAGACTATTGCAATAAATAAATAAGTGCCCTGGAGCTCAATTTTGATTACAAATATTTTAGATCTGCATGGATTGAGAGCTTGGCAGCATCCATAGCTCCTGCTGAGAGCTGTTCAAATATATCTTTAAAGAAAAAGCAAATCATGGCAAAAGCTGAAGCAAGGCTTTTCTCTGCTTTTGCTTCTGGTTTCTCAGTTGAGCACATCCCAATGACATTTCCTCAGGTGTTAGGATCAGTGCTTTGAAAACCTGCCAGGATTACATTTTGTTCTTGGCATTAGAAGCACCAACTCTACCACCTGAAAGGAGCTCTTATCACCCAGGAAAATGGGTCTTGCACCCCAGGGCTTTTGGGAAAGAATGGCACAGACATGGGGCTCTTTTTGTAGGTGAGAATCTGCTGCTCACATTAGTCTGTGAGGCAGCTGAAAAATTTAACAGTGAGACTTTCTGGAAAACATCTTCTCCTTCACTGGCATGGTCCTCCCTGAGCTATTTGTTCTGCAACCAAAACCAGTTCAAATTCCTGAGGCATGGGTTGGGATCTCAGAGGTGCTTGACTCTTTCTTACACTTGATGATCTTAGAGGTATTTTCCAATGTAAATTTTTCTGATTCTATAATTCTGTGGTTAATGGAGAGCAAGTGGTGCCTCTAACTGATTTGACACTGCTGAGATCAAAATCACCTTTCAGCAGTGTCTCTGAGATGACCCAGGCTGTAACATGACCTTGAGCTATTCAGTTCCCATGCAGGCACTTAGGTCTGGTATCAAATGATGGGATGCACTCCCCAGACCTAGTGGTGCTCTCTCTTGGAAGCCAGGACAGAGGAATCACAGGGATTTCAGGTAACAACAATCAGCTCACTGGGGACTGTTTCTGCTTGTCACTCCTCTCCCACCTGCTTTCTTTACCTCCTCCATCTGATTTCCCTCTGGTCCTCTGGACTCTCCCTGATCTCCAATTCCTCACACATCCTCCACCAGCTCCTGCTTCTTGTTGTGTGCCAAAATGGGAAGCTCCTCTGGACCTTGGGCCATCCAGCGTCTGTAGTTACAGTGTCTGAGCCAGCAAGCCTCATGCTAATTCTGCAAGCAATCCTAGCTACACCCTCAGACTATAGCACAAACTATTTGCCCTCAGGCAGGAGCTGGGATTTAAAATGCTTAAAGTGAACAGAAACCAAGGAATATGAATATCAGGCAGTGCAAGACCCTGGAAAATCTGTCCATGTGTAGCACAAAGGAAGTGGCCAGGAGTCAAACATGTACCCTTCCTGAAGGCAAAGGAGAGCCAATGTGATGGGGATATGTCCAAGCAGCAAGCAAGGAGGCAAGTCTCCTGTTGCCTGGAGACTGGGAGCTGAGTTGTGGCTGATCCTGGTGCTCACCCTGGAATCCCTAGAAGGCCAAACCCTTTTCTGCTCCCCCTGATGAATATGAGGCTGCAGAAACAGAAATGTGGCAAGCAAACATCTCCAGTTTCTTCTTCTGTTTTCAGGGCTGCCTTAATCCAGCATCTGCCTGATTGTATTGCTCTGTGGTTTACTATGCTAGTCTGATCCTGTTCCCTGTGGTTCATGCTAACTGCTAGAGACTTTTTGCATTTAATTCTTTCTTTGATATCTCTTTTTTCTGTCCTAACTTGGGTTAAAGGGCTTAGATTCTGAAACAAGCTATGTGGGTATCTCTAAAACAACCTATGACCTGCAAGAGCAATTTTTAATACACTTATTTTAATGATTCTCCTTAATTATAGGGTATAAGCAGACTTTCTATTCTGTATTAATGCAATATCTTACCCAGAGAGGTCTTTGTTCATGTCTGGGATTTCCATGTCTTGCTAAAGAAATCTGCCACTTGACAGTCTGTTCTAAATCTGTCTTTAACCAGCAGAGTTCAGCTGCAGACCCTTCACAGAGTGATCAGGAGCTCACTCAATCTCACTTAATTGAGTGAAGGGGACCCTAAACCAAGGTATCCTTATATAAGCTAGGGCAAATATGTGCCACTGCTCTGCTGGGAGACCTGGAAAACCCTTCCCCTCCAAGTTTCCCAACCACAACTTTCAGGGGAACAGCTCCAGAGAGGTTCTGGTGCAACAGAGCATCCCTGGGACTGGCCCAGTGTGCTGGCAGTGTGGAATCAAAGCCTCTACTTGTGGCACCTTCTGAGCATCTGCTGCATTCAGCACAAAACCCTTGCTGTGGTACAGACTGTGGGGGCTGGGAGCTTCCTTCCCCCTCTTCTCCAAGCCCTTCCACTTAATTTGTGTCATTTTGTTCAGATGCAGCTGGAAAGAATTAAAATGTCAGCCAGGCACAATTGCCTCCATTGAGATGAAAAGCTGCTGGAAGAAACAATGCTAACAAGCATGGCAAAGAGAAAAAGGGAAAGCCTAGTGCTGTTTAGCTGGTAATAATTAGCCCCACGAATGGAAAGAGGCAAGATCCAGTGTGGCTCCTGTTCAGTTCAGGGGAGGTCCAGTTAGGTCTAGGTCAATGGGCATTCCTTAATTGCTGCTAATGCACTACTGGATGGAGTCTGGTGTCCAAGGTGTGCCCATCATGCAAAAGCATCTAGAAAAACAGTTGCAGAGAGCAAGAGTGGGCAGAGATTCTCCCAAGACCTGGCTCTTGTGGGAGATCACCTCCCTGGATGGGGTTACTTGGGACCAGTGCTTGTGGGGGTGCCAGGTTTAGGAGCTACCTTGGATATTCATATGTTATCCAAAAAACAGAGTGATAGAAGAAGTTTTCAGCTGCTTAAGCTACCTGGCTATGTGAAGTCAGGACTTGTCCCACTGCAAGTCCCAGTGTAATGTCATTTACACTACAGGTAAAGAATAAGAGAGTCAAGGAAATCACTGAAGCTCTTCACTAGGAGAACAGATCAGATGTGTCATTTCTGGATCAGGAACATGCAACATGCTTGGAAGCCTTGCCTCCAAGACTTGAGTTTTGGATAAACATAGAATACAGCCCCATAAAGGTACTTTAGGTCGTAATTCTTCCCATTCTTGTATTCCCACACAAACCTCCTTATCAGGGATGTTTCTCCTCATCAAGGTGTGTGGAGGATGCCCTGAGTCCACCAGCCCTTCCTCCTTCCTTCTCCTCTTTCCACATGTTCCTTCTTTTTCTGGACAATGTCAAAACCATCCAGATGTTCTTGTGCACATTGGGCATGCAGTCTCAGCTTGCACCAGCAGCTGTAGATAATTCCACCCTTCCTTTTTCTTCCTTATATATTCCCAGTGTAGTTTCAGCATAGCACACACTTTATAAAGCAACCTCTAGATGAGACACTGGGGTCAGGGCTCCTGCCATGCTGTGTGAGTGGCTTCATTTATACCAGGATGGCATTAGGAAATAAGGGAATAGAGAGTACTGGGGGGGCAGTGACATCCAAATCACACTGAAAGGACTTGTGAACTCTGGCTTACCTGGCTCTCTAAAATCCTTGACAATTTCTTGTGTTGTTCCAGATCTTTCTTGTTTTCCTGCCCTGGGGTAGGTCAGTGTTTGACTGTCACTCCAGTGTGCTGCTGGTGGCTGAGTTTGCACCCACCTTCAGGTCAAATGTTTGATGTGCCTGGGAATTCCTCTGTTTTATTCAAGCTAAAGCAGTTGGCTTAGTAAGTTAAGTTCCCTCCCTACAGGTTTTAATTAAGCTCAGCCTTGAAATCTTTCAGGCAATATTTATCCAACACCAGTGCTGCACACACAGATTATTGGTTCTAGAAGGAGCAAGATGGGAACTGGACCAGACATCCTAAACAACAGAAAATGGGGGTGGGCAGAACACCCTGAAAATTGTTTTAAGGTCAAATTTATGGCAGAGAAAGAAACACAGCTTAAAGGAAAATGCAAATGCCTTGTACATGATTGAAACAAAGGAATAGATTAAAATTTTCCTGGGAAAAATGGAGGGTTCGCTCTGCAGGAAAAGGCAAAGCAGAGGAATGAAAGAGCATTGCTGACCAAGGGACTATGACTGCACCAGAAGCACTGTGGAATCTGAAGTGTAGGGTTTTTTGTTAATAAAAAGCACATCATCTTGCAATACTAACATGGGGGTGCCCTTCATTGCCTTTAGACATAGGGATCAGCCCTGCCCAT
Organism: Oenanthe melanoleuca; assembly: GCF_029582105.1. Lineage (NCBI taxonomy): Eukaryota > Metazoa > Chordata > Aves > Passeriformes > Muscicapidae > Oenanthe > Oenanthe melanoleuca. The sequence goes on along the minus strand of NC_079333.1, from coordinate 29,330,522 downwards.
GACAATGGGGCTGGAACCAGACAATCTTTAAGATCCCTTCCATCCCAAACCATCCAATGATTCTGTCCTTATCTAGCTCAGGAGCTGTGCTAAGTGTCACGATTTTTCACAGCAGTGCAAAGACCTGGCTGAAGCAAGGTCCATCACTTTTGACATCAGCTTGTGAGTGCCCTATCTTTGAGTGCAAGCAGCAGCACACCTCTCCTTTTGGTGGGACAGAGAGCTGTGATCTGTCTTGATGAGTGTTTTCAAGGGGAGGGCAAAGGAAGAGAATGGCTACTCAGACAAAGCCAATTCTTACAGTCCAGTGGTCCAGTCAGACCATTGTTCCAGTTAATCCTGTCTTCTCAGATCGCAGCTGCTCACTGGGAAGGGGAGACTCTTCCCAGGATGCAGCTGGTGAGCTGTGCAATATCCTCAACCATGTGAAAAATGACTTTCTCACCCTCCCATGTAAACTTCTCGTGCTCTCTGAAGCATAATGTTAGATTACCTGGATAATATTGTCTTCCGGCTTCTTTTGGCTAAGCCCTTTCTTTGAGCTCAGATTTCTCCAGTGAGGCATTGAAGTGAAAATTATGCCTTGCTGGACACTGCTGCAGGGACTCTCACAATCAATACTCTCTCACTTTCCCCTATTTTATCTCTTCCCTTAGGCTAAGAGGTAAACAAACCAGTGTATGGTCTGCAAGTGTGAGACACGGTTGCAAAGGGAACATTACTCCTGTGCCCACTCTCATGATCCCTTGCCCACATTTAGGGAGTGTCAGAAGCAGGAAGCAGGCATGTAAAAGATCATAAGAAATATATAAGAAACATAAGAAGTCAAGGAGGATGCCACCTGCCACTCTGTCCCAGTTTGAAATGCATTGCAGTTTGCACAAACTTTACCAGGGCTCTGTTGGATTCAGGCAGCACATCCTCACAGCAGCATAGAGCATTCCAGGATGGGGCTGGAGCCCACAGCAAACTGCAGGATGCTGCAGCTTCAAAACCTGGTGCTTAAAGACAGCAGTAGCTTCCTGACCCTGTTAGGAAATTGGAATGTGTTGCTGCAGTGACAGCACTTTTACTGGTGGAACATCTGGAGAACCTCTGCATCATTCCTGGGACCCTAGCTGAAGAAGTTCATGTTTGACAACTGCTAAGCCACCACCTGAGCTTTAATAACAACCTCTGAGGTTCAGTGATGCCAATAAAATTGCCCTTATGAAAAACAATTCTTTTTACCAGATGTGATAAACTGTGTGCTGGAGAAATTTGAACTCCAAATAGGATTTGGGTTCCTGATTTCTAGCTTGGTTCTCTTGTGTGCCTTATAAAAGCTGCCCCCCTCAGCTCTCTGTCTGTGGGTAGCTGTCCTGTCCCTGGAGGTGGTGTGTCCCCACGAGCCCTTGTCTCCCTAGAGCTCACCCTGTGTCCAGCCAGCCTTCCAGGAGACAGTCTGCTAGGGGTATTGACACTTCATAATGCAGGTTTTGTCCTGGTTTCAGGCACTTTTAAACACAATTTGTGGCTCTATCCTGGGCTGTTGCCACATCCAGAGACAGCTGATGCTACCCAAGCCTGGCACAAGAGACAGAAGATCTGTGCATGACTTTGGCTCCTTAGGAGGCCATGGCAGCTCATCCTCTTGCAGCTCAAAGCCCTGGCAGGCCAGGGAGAGGCTGCTGCTGCAGGACAGAGCCCTGGCTCTGCAGCTGTGCTCCTCCAGGGCACACCTTCCCCTCCTTTTCACTGCTGCCTTTGTCAATCCCTGTAGGGACCTGGGAGGAGGAATCAGCAGCACTCTGTACCCCAGGCTCCCATCAGGAGATGTGGGGAGAGCTTTGCCATCCAGGCAGTCAGTCCCTTTTCCAGCTCTGCCAGATTTCCCCAGGGTGCCTCATTAAGCCTGCTGCTCCCTCAGCCCCATGGAGCTCATTTCTTTTTTAATGCACGGGCTGACAGGCCTGGAAATATCAAACTCAGCAGCTTCATGCCCTGCTCAGATCTGAGGCACTGTGCTTTGGAGCTAATTAGCTGGATTTCAAATCAGAAGGGCAACTGACTGTGTTCTCTGACAGCCCTGCTTCATCAGGACCTCCCAAGAAGGTTGTCTTAAAGTTTTTCTCTTCCCAGGCGTGAAATGAAGTCACAGGAAACATCTCTTTTTTGTTGTTTGGGTGGGGTTTTTTGGTTGTATTTTGTTGTTGTTTTTGTTTTGTTTGTTTGTTTCTGGAATTTTTGTTTTGTTTCTTTGGTGAAGAGAGAGGAAGCAGACATTAAATAATTGTCTTTGCCTCATCCAATGCACTTAATATTTGTTTTTAGGCCAGTAAATATATTTTCACACCTATCAACCGCCTCTGTTTCAAGAATCACTGGGGGCAGACAAGCTTGTTTTCCTGGAAATGTCCATACACTACCACTTTCTATCCCTTGGGAATCTTCAGTGCAAAAGCTGCCTTGAAATAAGGCTGTGCTGTTTTTTGCATGCTATGAGATAATTCTCCTCTGCCTGCTGCTCTGCCTCTGGCAGGCCACCATGGTGCTCAGTGACCTGCAGGACCACAGATTTCAGGGCTGGAAGAGGGGATTCTGAGCATCAAAATGGATTTTCCAAATTATATCCCATGTTCCCCATCCTGAGCCTTAAACTTCCACTACAGCCAGGGCACAGCCAAAGTCAAGAGCTGAATTCCCAGCTTTTGGCTCCTTGTGTGTTGCCAAAATAAGATCAGTGGTGGCTTTGTGCTGCCCAGCTTTTTACAGTTGGAACAGATCTATGTTTTAAAGGCAGTTGCATAACACTTTTTGCAGACCAAGCATTCACTGAGGGGACATGGAAATCTCTTCCCCTCCATAACCTGCCCTGATTTCCTACAGAATTCCCCTAAAAGCTTCTTGTGTGGATTTGGGCCCACCTGGAGTTGTTGTTTCCACTCTAAATCACTCAGCCACTCTTTTGCCTCCATCTCTGGACCCTTGACCACCTCTGTGGTGGAGGCTGTGCTCTTCCTACACAACACATTGCTATGGGCAGTTGGCAATCTTGGGAGCTGCTACAGTAAATTCCCACCTGAGCCCTCTGGCACCAATTCAGCCAGGCACTTTCTTCTTTATTTTCCTCCTCCACACTCCCAATTAAAAGTAATAAGTCATTAAATTGTCTTTATATTTGTGTTGGTGGGCCTGTTGAATGCTTTCACAATAGCAGCTCTTACACAACCTGAGACAGAGTCACACATCAACTGGCTGCCCTCTGTCCCTTCACTACAAATTGTACAGGAAGCCTTAAGAAAGGGAACCTGATGAAACCCTGGAAGGGCCCCCAGAAACACGGGATCTGAGGTGGGGGAAATGTGGTGGAGGGGGCTCTCAAATCTCTGAGGCATAAAGCAGCAGGAGTTATTTAACTGAGTGGAGCTGGTATTCTCCTCCAGGAAAAGCTGGCTGAGCTGGCTCAGGACAAGGATTTCCACCCCATGCCATGCTGGGGGCTGATGTGTCCCTTCTGCAGGGTAAAGCAGCTCCCCATCCTGTGTCTGCAGAACAGGGGTGCAGCTCTGTGGGTTCCATGGGAGAGGGTTTCCTGCTGAAAGCTTTGACACATGCTGCCTTAGGAATCCCTTGCAGGCCTCCAATGGAAGCTGGAAGGATGATTTATTCCCCATTTGACTGAAAAGAAATCAGAGAAGGAAGAGATGAAAAGATACCAGAAAGAAAACTTTTACCCTCGTCTCCTGATTTAGATCTTAATTAGTGACTCTGGGTGTATCTGTGTGGTGTGTGGAAACAGGGATGAAGTCACTGCCCATGCAGAGTTGTCTGGACTCAAGAAGGACCAGATCAGAGCAGAACTTGGGCTCTACAGCTGGATCATGTCCCTGATATTTTTCTCTCATGCTGTGACACAGCACTGTATGTGTGCGTTTTGGGTCAGGGCTGCCCAAAAGCTGATGGATCAGAATCACAGTATCATCAATGTTGGAAAAGACTTAGAAGAGTCTGACCACTCACCAGACACTGCCAGGTCCAGCACTGTCCCATGTCCCTAAGCACCACACCTGCATGCTCCTTGAGGCACTGATAATCTGGAGATGAGGAGGGTGCATCCGTGGTGATCTCAGAACTGCAATCTGTGCTGACAAAAGGTCTGATGGGAATGTGCAAATAAATACACATGGGCAGAACGTGATCAGCTGAGGATGTGACTCAGAAGGCAACCCATAAATCACCTTTAGGTGTTTAGGGCATGCAGTCCTACTCCTGAGCTGCAAACCCCTTCAGCCTCATGAGTCAGACCTTGTTGCCCTGTCTGGGGAGTGTTGTGGGAGGAAATGTCAGGCTGGAAAGGTCTCACATGCACTGGGCCTGTTCTTGAGCAAATGAGCTCTGAGGAGCCATGAGGTTCTACTGAGATCAGCAGGCAGGGGCTCAAATCTCAGCTTTGGATTTGCACTAAAGTCTGTCTCTGTGAAACACTTAGATACTGTGGAAGGTTTGGGGTGATCAGTGAGAAGTGCTGAAAGTGAATCATGGTCGTTTTCAGGAAGCAGTGATTAAACCCAAGATATTCTTTCACCAGAAGTGAAGGAAACTTCTATTCTTTTTAGCTGGTGGTTGTGTGAGGAAGAGGAGGGACTGACAGGACTTGCCTTCACCTGTTTTTATAGCTTTTCATAGCAGGAATGAGCTGATCATAGCCTCAGGCACACAGTGCCCTGATGAACTGGAGAATCAGGTCTCTGCCTGTGGAGGGGAAACAAAAAAGGGGAAACAGCTAGACAGGTCTGCTCTCATGGACCTTATGCTGAAAAGATGCTGAATCCCAGTGCCCTTTCCTGGCTGCTAACCATCCTTAAAATCTCTCCCTATAGGGAAGCTGGGCCAAGGTGTGGTTGGCTGTATAAGGTTACACAGCATGATGCTATCCAGTATCTCTGCCAGGAGGCAAGAATTTCATGACTTCTTGCATTATTCCTGTTTTATGAATTACCAGAGTGCTGTGTTTGTGTAGCTGTCACGTAAAAAATATGTGCCTGCCCCACCCTAGCAGGGAGATTTGCCTTGTGGTGAGCTCCCAGCTCTGAACCAAGCCTGTTGGATCAGGAACACAGCCAAACCAAACCAAGCAGCTCCTCCTGCACAGTCTACAGATATTGTTCTAGTCCAAATCCTACTTCCAGAAACTGTCAAAACTGGTTGTATGGCACGATGATGCATCAGTCAGTGCACAGTGCACTTTGTGCCCTGGGAGCTGAGCACATCACCATGCTGGGCAGCATTTCACATAATAACATTTGCATTGAGACCAGTCAGCAACATGCTCTGGCCAGGAAAACTGGGTCCTCCTCCTTCTGGCATGCAGATACTTTTAACAGCTGCAACATTTTGCAGCCTTCAAAGCCTGCTACCATATTTTAATTCAGCTTCTGCATCACTCAATGACCAGGTTTGCAAAGCTAACAGAGAGGATGAGCTGACTTTTTGCTTCAAATGTGTTTTCAGTGGCTCACCAAAAGGTTGGAAGATGGTCACAGGGGAAGAAAAAAAGTAGTATTGCTTACAAGGAGCTGTTGGTCTTTGTTCTCTCTTGTCCCTGTTTTATAGTTGCAGAAACAGACTGAGACTCAGACCTCTGTTTAACAAGCCCAGTTTAAATTCAAGTGTACACATATGATCAGATCTCTTATAAACAGATTGGTTTTTGCTGGCAGAGGTTTCCAGAGGAACTTTTGGTTTATGGTACCTGGCAGCTAAAGCCAGGAGAAAGCTGTTGGAAGACTGGACATTCCTTATCCAAACTGTAAAACACACCAAGCACTGGAATCTATCACATGTGTTTGAAGCCAGTAGGCAACTTCTGCCCTGCTTTATGAGCTGTTCCTTGCCTGCTGCCTCCAGGCAGTCACTGTGCTGTGCAGAACTTTGTGTCTGAGTGCATTCCAGCTGCCCTGAGGAGCAGGGCTGTGCATCACCCAGGTGATGCTCTGTCTGCCCGGGAAGGAATTTGGAAGAACTTCGTAACCAGCGACTCAATGCAAAACAAAGCCAGCACCAATCAATTCAGATGTTGTATCCTGAGGATCTTGGCTTTGATTCAGCCAGACCCTAGGACTAAGGCTATGGTGAGAAGCCAGACCTTGTCCCAGAGCACTCAGTCAGACCACTTGAATTTATTGAAAACTACCATCTGCAGTCATGACTATTTAAAGATTGTATCTATTTAAAACATACACACACACACACACACACACACAAAAGGGAGCTAGAAATAGCAGGGGCTGTGAGGAATGGGGGCTGAGCTTGAATTCTTCCCTGTCTGAACACATGGCAACTGGGATTGCTTTCCATGGATGGTTCATGGCCACTGTTCCTGGACTGCCACAAGCAGAGAAAGCAACATCTCCCACACATGGTGGCAGCCCCTCTGCTGTTGCACTTTGGCTCTTCAGTTTATTTGCAGGTTGTTATCACACTATTTATATCTGGCTCCTGTTTCTAACCCCACAGATCCATTTGCTGCTTTCAGAGTCCCTAGAGAGCCAGACATGTTTGAAGTGTGACATCTGTGAGGACAAATGAAGAGAAGGCCTGGCCCAAAAGAGAGATGCAGGGGGCAGATGGGGCACGAGGTATCTTAGGACCATCCCTGAACTGAAGGATACACTGAGGGAGTATCTCCCTCTGTATAATGCCATCTGTCAATCCTGCTTCATGGAGTTCTCAGTCTGACCATGGTGATGGGAGAAGAACTACCCTGGAATAACCCCCAGGGTCTTTTATTTTTGCAGTATTCTTCTCTCTGCCTCCTGGCTTGTCTCTTCAGGCTCGATTTCTTCTCTCAACATTTCTGCCACTTCTGGAGACAGTGAATGTTATGGCCCAGAAGGATGGTTCTCCCTTGGGAATGAGGACCACCTTCTCATTCTGGGTACAGCTGGTCTTTCTGCAAGCACTGTGGGATGAGCTTCCCCAGGAGCTGCCTGACTCCCATCCTGAGCAGCTGCAAGCCACAGGCTGTGCACAGAGCAGAGACCTGGCATCCAGCACTCCATGAAAATGCTGGCTGTGCCTGAGCTGCTCCCTGCCCATTATAGCACAGCAGCTGTGAAATGCATTACTCACAGATGTCTATAATTAGGGTCTGCCACCGCCTTCCAATGGCATCTGAGCCTAAAGGGACAGTGAAAACTAACAGGATCTCTAGAGCCACCAGATGAAAGGGTCATGCTCCAGAGACCCCAGTCATCCAGTTTTACTGATTTAGCTTCATCCTAATTGTGGCAATCAATGTGAGGAATCCTGAATCCAAAGAGAACGTGGCTGAGCTGTTGTTTGCAGCAAGGCATTCCCATAAGTTCAGGAGGCTTTATGTCCTGGAGCTGTATGGGGTCCTAAATGACAGGAGTAGGTCTTTATTGCTGAGTTTTGGGATGACTATTTGTGCCTTTCTTCCTGACATGGAAAACTAATTTGCATCTTGACTAACACCAGCTGTTTGCTACTGTTGATGAGTTTCAGTCATCTGTAAGTTTTGTCAGCAACATCCCATTTTATACATAGTGTGTTTTCCAACACGAGCACCAAGAGCCTTCCAGATACCACAGTATCAAAAAATCTATAGGAAGAGAAAACACAACAAAAAAAATCACACTTATTCTAAATAAAACCTTCTTAAAATTGTGTATTGTGTACTGTAATTTTGTGTAAATTTGTAAATTTTGTATTGTAAAACTGTGTATTGGGAGCTCTGCACATTTTTTTTGGGAAAGCAGGTAGAGCTTGTTGAAAACATTGTGTGTCCATACTACTGAGGTGTCTCCCTTGGATCTCCTGATGGCCCCAGCCCCAGTTTTGCAAAAACAACTGTGATGTGCTTTAAGCACTCAAGCAGCCCCAACAGAGAGTCTTTGTTGGGCTAAGATAACAGACAACTGATGGAAACTGGCATTAGCACAAAAAATTATGTTTCAGGGTTGGTGGTCTTTTCTGATGACAATCTGCACATTTTTGGGAGGAGCAGGAGAAGGTGAGCATGAGTTCAGAATGAATGATGAAGAAGAAGAGGCAGGAAAAAGCCAGCACAAAGAGAGATGGTTAAAATGAACTCTTACCAAGTTCACAGAGCCAGAAACAGTAGGAGCCAAACCTGAGATTTTATCTCTGTGTTCCCTGCATACCTCATCTATGCACTATTATGTCCTTCTTCACTGCCATTTTCCATTTATTGCTGAAGTTCTACAGAAGCAAAGAATAAATGCTTGTGCTTTGGGTATTTTATTTTATTTTATTTTATTTTATTTTATTTTATTTTATTTTATTTTATTTTATTTTATTTTATTTTATTTTATTTTATTTTATTTTATTTTATTTTATTTTATTCCATTTTATTTTATTCCATTTTGCAAATAGACTACATTAACTTCACAGCCATGGATAGTTCCCATTTGTGGCTCTGCAATTTCCAGAGATAGTATGTCCATCATTCTTGGAAGTATATGCAAGCTGACATTTTCTGTTAGACCAAAATATAATGAGATTTGCACACACCAGGTACAAGGTTATCGACCACAAAAACAAAAAGACATCACACGAACAGGAAAGAACATCTGGGAGACACACCAATCCATCTAGGGACCAGCAGAAACAAAACCTGAATAATAGATGGGCTAACACAACACTACCAATGTCCTGTCTGATTAAATCTACTTCATCAAACATCATCAAGGACAAAAGTGTCCCCTTTGCCCATAGCTGGATGCATGATGAGTAGGGAAAAAATATAATTTCTTGCACATTGCTGAGTTGCTTTAAGTCCTCTGCATTTTGAATTAAGTGCTCACAAGGCACCCCTGTACCCTGGGCATCAAACGGGCAAGTATCCTGGTTTTAGGGATGTAACTTGTCAGATATTGCCTCAAACTGGGAAATTTGCAGGCAGACTCTACTTTCCAGTCTGCCATCTGCCTGCCAGTGCTGAGGTGATGCTGAGTGCTGGGAGAACTCAGGATCTTGTGCTCATGTGCATCCTGGCAGCCATGTATTCATGTTTGTCTTGATGTTTCCATGTTTGATGTTTGTGCAGGCACTAAATTTGGTCTAAAAGTGTCAGGCTGCCTCTGGTAGAACAGCATGAACTCACCCAGTGGGTCTGTGACATTGATATTGCACCCACTGTGTGGTCTCAGCCTCAGGCAGGGGTGGGCTTGGTTTGGGGGAGACACACTTGCTGTCAGTGCAAATCACCAGAGGAAAACCAACCTCAAACTGGGTCAGATTAAAAGGACAGAAAGTGAGTTATACAGGCCAGTCAGACCAAGGACTTTGGCAGCACACTTTTATTTTCCTGGGGAGCCAAGGAGGGATCTCTCTCTCTGCCTGCAACTTGGTGACTGACAGAGACTATGTTCATGTTCAGCACATCTTGGAGAAGATGAACTGGCAGGAAAATTGGAAGTATTGGGAGAGACAATAATTCAATTTCTCTCATCAGTTCAGTTAATGTCTTTCATTTAGAGGGTTCATGGAGGATCATTACTCTCCATTAAGCTGCCACAGGTGGACATAGACAGATGGCAAACCAGTTTCCTCAAAGCACTCTACTAAAACTGTCTACCTGGGGACAAATCCCTACACCTGGCTGTCAAAGGAACCTGTCAGGCACATGGATGAGACTCTGGGGAAATCCCAGGAGCTGGTGCCAATGAGCTTGGATCCTGGTGGGCCTGAAGGAGGTCTGTACAAAGGTTGAAGGTGACAGCTTAGGACCAGACGTGCTGCAGGGTAAGGGTGGACAGAAACTCAACCCAGAAGCTCTCATACTCCACTACAGAGAGCTGTGAGCCTGGAAATCCTTTGATGCTGAGTGTGTGAGGCTGCAGGGAGCAGGAGAGCCCCCTCAGTGGGTCCATGTGTGCCATCCCTTCTGTGTCCCAGGAGACAGTCAAGAGCCCTTAAACCCAAGACATTCTTCTGGTCTGTGTTTTAGGTGTTTAAACAGCCTCAGAAAGTTAGAAGTTCTGCTGGTCAGAGTCCCTGGAGCCTCTTAAAGCAATAATATCTTAGTGGAGTGGACAAAAAATTGGGTTCAAAAGACCAGAACTCATACTCTTTTTTTTCTACTATGAGGTGAGCTTGAAAAAAGCACATCTGCTTTGCATGAAGGACAAAGAATTACAGTGCACCTCTACTTTGACATGTGGGAGATGGCCTGGGGTTAGTTACACTGTGAGAATAGTGTAACTAGCTATAGAAAAGAATCACAGCTTCAACTTTTGTGCCTGGTCCCTTGGCTTCCCTCCTGCAGTTCCCTCATTGTAGCCCAGGGCTAGTACAGGCTATATGGCAGAGGACAGAGGCACCACACATTTTCCTTGAAAGATCTCTTAAGAGACTGCCTGGGACACAAGATAAGTTTTATTCAAGCTTTTCCAAACTCTCAGAAAATGAAATTTTAAAAGGCTGGTGTTGTATTTTCACCATCACACTGAACAAGATTTCTTGGGTGGAAAGGATTTTCTTTGAGCTGTTTTGCCCTGTGCTACTCAGTAAAATTGCATCAAGCACTTTTGAACGGCTCCACCTTTTCCAACATGAGGTCATATTTCCTGGATGGGACTGGTCATTGCTGAGTTATCCTGGAGGAGAGAAGTGTTGAAGGCCTCCAGAAGGCCTTGTGAGGGTCTGCTGGGGAGGGCTGAATCAACACACTGAATAATGGATGTCTTGTGTGGGCATGCAAATCCAGGGCCAGAGCTATGCCAGGCTTAATGATGGAAGATTCAGGCCGGTGTTGCAGATGCAAGTGCTAGAACAGCCCAATTCAGATCTCCCACAGCTCTTTGTGGCCTCACAGCTTCTTGGGCAGATTTGACAAAATCTCTTGGACATTCCTAGGAAATGAGAGATGCTGTGGACACAAGTAAAGGGCCATCTGAGCAGCTGAACTGGGCTGTGAGGTCACAGAGCAACAGAAGCCATGGCAATGGGGTGACCTGTGCAGGATGGATGCTCAGAGATTGCTGATAGGAAGAAATGTCCCTATGGACATGTAACCTCCATTTCTTCAACCCATGACCTGGAGTCAGGAGAGCAGCAGCACAACACGAGAGACAGAGAGAGGTGCAATAGGAATATCCACCTTTATAGTCTCACACAAGCCCTGCAAATGCCTTTTTATGAGTAAAACTCACCACAGCCCCTGAAGGCTGGAGTTAGTCTCCATGTCATGTATGGGGCTGGCAGACAAGAAATTACTTCTGCCTTGGAGGTAGACATCAACTAGCTCTATAAAAGAACAAATTCTCAAAGCATTTCACTTCACAGGAGCAATAAACTGCCCACTTACTGCTGGCCAGGGCAGCTCCAGGGTAACCAGAGAAGGGCAGAGAGGGTTGGGCTGCAAGGGACCTTAGAGATCACTTTGTTCCAATCCCTCCTGCCATGGACAGGGACATCTTCCACTACACCAGGTTGCTCCAAACCCCATCCAGCCTGACCTTGAACACTTACAAGGATAGGCAACCTGTGCCAGTGCCTCACCACTCTCATCATAAAGAATTTCTTCCTAATATCTGAATTAAACCTGCACTCTGTCAGTTTGCAGCCATTCCCACTGGTCCTGTCACTCCATGCCCTTGTCCAAAGTCCCTCTCCAGCTCTCTTGCATCCCCCTTCAGGTACTGGAAGGCCACAATAAGGTCTCCCTGGAATCTTCCCTTCTCCAGGCTGAGCTTCTCTCTGCCTGTCTCCATAGCACAGGTGCTCCAGCCCTCTGATCATCTTCATGGCCCCCTCTGGACTCACTCCATCACATCCACAACCTTTTTATGTTGAGGATCCCAGAGCTATACTGCAGGTGGGTTTTCACCAGAGCAGACAGCAAGAATCATCTCCCTTGACCTTCTATGGCTGTGCAGCTCCTGATGCAGCCCAGGGTGCAGCTGGTTTTCTGGGCTGAAAGAAAGCACACATTACTGCTTATATCCTTCTTCCATGTGATATTTATCTGTTGCTTTTTGCCCAAAGGCTGCTTTGTCAGCTCTCTGTTTGTACCACATTTCTTTTAGGATTGCAGGGGCTTGTTACAACTACCACAATACTAATAAAAAACCACTGAGTTAAAGGTCCTCTAGATCCACTGTTATGACTTTCACAGATGAGAAAAAAGCCCAAAACAAAGTAGGGAATTGTTTCTGCAAACTGCTAATATTGCCTGAGGTGAGTTGAGATGGACATACCATTTCCCTAGTGGAGGCAAGAGCTCGTAGTGTTTCTGTACTTCTTTCCTTCAGCCATACTCATTACAGTGATTACATTTCACTCCAACATGTGGTGTCACCTAAACCTGCCTTCCTATGGATCTGTCTTGTGGTTGATCCTCTTACACCTTGTAAGGGTTCAGCTTTTCTACAAAATTTCCCTCTGGACAACCAGTAAAGGTTTTCTTCGTTGACTATGAGCAGAAAGTCTTTAGCTCTAGAGTACCCCTGGGGTATCCAACTTTCTGTCAAAAGTGACTGAAATTCTGAAGCATGTTCAAAGGTACTTGGGGAACAAAGAAGAGGACTGAAAGCTTAGGCAGACAAAGACACTTACAGGGAGGCAGTCACAGAGGTAGCATGATTGCACAGTGCTCCTTTCCCTATGAAACCAGGGCAAACAACATTTCCGTTGCTTTTTATTATGTCCTGCTGTGCACTGCCATCTTCCATCTGCAGACATCAAAGAGCCACTGCTGTAGTAACCACACATGACATCTGATGCTGAACAGGAGGAGACCAACTCCTCAGTAACAGGGGACCTATTTCTATCTAAACTTCCCAGGCAATAACACTGGAAAAGTGTTTTATAAAATGTGTAACATAATGAGAAGCTGAGAAAACATTTTCCAAAAATTTGTTTCCAGTCCGCTCCAACAATTGCCATCAAATCCTGAAATTTTATTCTCATTTCAGCACAGAACAAATTAAGCTTTGAATAAAGGCTGTATTATGGTCTGAATTAATAGGACAATGTTTGCATTGAGACCTCTACCTTCACAAGGTAGGAGAAACAGGCTCATGGCCAAAAAAACAAGGCTGGGCAGATGGTGACATTCCATAGCATTGTCCCTAGACAGCCCCACATCAGTTCCAGGAATCACTGTGCAACTTGCCAGATGACAAGCTGAGCATCACTGTAGGGGGAAACTGCTACAGGGATGTCAAGGTAGCACAGAGGATGTGATGAGCAGTCCTTCCTTGGAAAGAAGGTACGTTACACAGGGATGTATTTTGGTCTTGTTGCAGATGAACTTGCATGTTACAATCACTTGAGCTATGAACTATCTAGTGCCTCAGGTACTTATACATCTTCTTAGCCAGCACCAGGATATAAGTGTCTCCTTTACTACTGAATTGCAGGAGCATCTAAGTGCCATATTAACACTAAGAACCTGCAGGGAGCCCTTAAAAAGCACAACTGATATATGCGCTGCTTCATCTCATATCTTGCATCTAACAGTGGTGAAGGGATGGATTTTGTACCCTTTATGATGCCATGGTGTGCTGAAATGGGAAAATTTGGTCACACATATTTCTGTGTATTAGTAGCTTTCTTGAGAAATTTCCTCAAGTAATTCTCTTCTAAGAGTGAATTCTTTCTCCTTGCACTTATGACTGCAGCTGGACTCACCATTTCTGTCCTGTCTCAGAGCTCTCCTTAGCACAGGAGATGCTCAATGAAACGACAAAAAGTCAGTCCTGTGACTGGATGAAAAGCACTGCACCTGGGCCCAAGATGTCCATTGTGTACCTTGGAAGAGGTGGTTGTGCAGCTGCAAACACATCTGTGTAAGCCCCCAAGCTGGAACACTGAAGCAGAAGCTTCATTCTTCTGCAGAGAATATAATTTGTTTCCTGATGGAAACATATGGTCATCATTAATAATAATCACTGATTATGCCAGTTTCTAATTGGGCACAAGACACCTTGGTGTGCGAAATAGGATAAAATTACGTTGGCAGATGATCTAAGGAGACAAAAGTGAGAATTGTGTGGGTTTATTTGAGGATGAGAGAATCTAAGAGAGTGAACCAAAGCATAGCTTGACTAGTCATCTGCCAATCACACCAAGATGTCATTTTTTATTGCAGCTGAAGAAAGGCTTGCTCACTATTTCTTTCCTACATTCGAACAACACTCTTTTCAAAAGTATGTGCTGCATTGTGGAGTCAGACTCATAAAGGAAGCCAATAATTAACAAAATTATGGCTACATCTATTAACTACAGAGTCATCCTCCCAGGTCTTGGCAGCTGCCCATCGGGGTCATATCTTCCCAGTCTGCTCCATTTTGGCAGAATTTCCAGACATTCACTGCTGTGACACAGAATGACACATATTGTCTGGAACGACAGCTCTTAGGGCATTGCATTCATCACTCATAAGTTTTTATCACAGCTAAACACTTTTAATTTCTTCATATTATAGTAGTGATTTGGATGATAATTTCTGGGAATGAGAGAAATTTGGAAACTTGGAACAAAACACAGGAAAGTTTTTTCTGGGTCAAATCATCCTTTCTCTGACATTTCAAGAACCTGTAGGATAAGGTGCAATGCATAAAGAAAAAGTGAAGCTTTCCTAACAGACCTTCTCAGCTTTTAGTAGTGGTTTAAAGACCTTCTGGGCTGGAGTTGGAATATGGGTTACACTTTGTGTGCAGCTACCACTGACACATGGGTGTTTTTATGCCATCCAGAAGCAGGTTCCTGTGCACCAAGTGAAAGAGAAACATGCAGTTCCTGCTTGATTTACACCTGACACCAGGAGCTTTGTCAGAAGTCCATTCTTTGCCAGTGAATAATCTTCCCCTTCTCTGCACCACTCCTGGTGGTACAGATGATGATCTTAAGAGCAGCCTGGGTAAAAAAATGCCCTTGAAAATTACCTAACTGGGATTTTGGTAACCTTCTTCCCCTCCAAATGATTATTGTTATCTACATTTGGATTTTGGTTTCAAACCAGCTTCATCTGACTTGGCAAAAGCTGCCACTGTGCTTTGTTTCCAAGGAAATATTTGGATAAAACATAGCAACCAGAAGCTGCTGTTATTATTATTTAGCAAATAGCCCAGACCTTTGTTTTCTATCCAAGCATCCCTCAGACTCTGAAGAGTTTGGAAACCTAATCCCACACTGGATCTTTGCAAACAATGCCTCCCTTTCAAGCGGGCCAAGCCACAAAGCCAAATCCATTCCTGCCGAACCTTCACGTTGCTCAATCCTTGACGTGAGCTCCTATCGCTGCCATCTGTTTCCAGCTCTGTTATCCATTTCTGCTGTCATGCTGTGCCTCCTGCCCCCTGGATCCATAGGAAAATGCACCAGACCAAAGCTGACAAGGCTTTCTAATACTGCCAATGGTGTTATTGCAGAACTGTATTTGTTATGTACCTTGAGGCTTATTAGAAGCATCTGGAAAGTTATGCTTCCAGGGTGTCAACAAAGGCTCCTGGGATTTCACCTTCTTCCTCTTGCACAAGGCTGTTTTAAATTTCTTGTGGGCAAACAGCTCCAAAACACCTCTGTTTCATCTCTAGTAAAAATATCACACTAGATAAACATACCACATTTATATTCAAAATTTTGCTTGCTGGCTTGTTTTTTTGTTTTCGGTTAGTTTTTTTCCCCCTCTAGAATTGCACAATAAAAATTTAATGATCCTCTGCATATATTATAGACTTATATGGAGATCTATGCTGCTTGAAAATTAAGCATAAGTGTTCACTCCATAACAAATTGCTGCAGAGGTTTGGAAAGTCTGCAAAACAACTCTCAGCATGGGGCAATGATAGCCAGGAATAGGCATTTATCCCTTGCTCTTTAGAGATATGACCCACTTTAACCAGTGTTAAGTGGAAATCCCTCCTCTCATAGAGGAAAAAGGGCAAATTGAAAAACATAATCAGAGCCTTGTTCCTACGTACGTGCATGTCATTATTTCCTTCTGCCTTCTTGCATTATGAGATTCCAGTTCTTGTGGGATTGGGGCTTTTGAGCTGAATTTGAATTTTTAATTTTCTATAATCTTCTGGGAAGATGTGCCATCTTCTTGATGGCTTTCCATCCATCTCTTTGGACTATGTTGCTTTGTCTGTTCTACTAAAGAATATTCTTCGCCCCTGGGGCCAAATAATACTGCTCAGACTGTGTCCAATGGCAATGCCAGGGCAGTTATCTCTCCCCCTCTTCCAGCTCTTTTCCTTCCTTCTTCCCTTATTTCCTACATCCAGAGCGTGCCATGTTCAAGCTCCCAAAGAAATCTCGATGTTGGTAGTAAGCCTGAGCCACTATCTTTGCCTCTAAAAAGACCCAAAAAGCTCAGCCTGATGTGTTTGCCCTCATCCATCACATTCACGTAGCATGGAAGTCTAAGCCAACACTGTTGAGCCCTAGGCTGCTGCTGTTTATTTTCCTTCATCATGTAGTCAGTTCTCTGTCCTCATTTCCCCCCAAATTCAGCTAAGTGATAATTGAGTATAAATACGCATTGACACTGTGAACCATACGAGCTGAAATCTGATTAGCAATAAACTTTATCCTCCTTCTTTCCTACACCTCATCTTTGCTTAGTCACTGCTTGTTTCCCTGGAACAATGTGTCTTCTTCCCTGGAACAAGGCTTCCTTGTGATGAAATGGATGCTGTAAATAAAGATGTCCACCCAGCTGGAGGGTTCGGCTCCAGGGGTGAGGGTTGGACAAGTTTTGTGCAAAACAGATCCTTTAACACAGTCCTTTCCCCTACTGCAAAAGCTGGCTGACAGCAGAGCACAACCCTTTCTGTATTCCTTGCTGGGAGCTCCTTCAGCATCAGCACAGATGTCCACTCAGGAGAATTAGTTGCCTTTCTTCTGTTTTTCTGTTTTTCTGTTTGTCTGCCAGACAATGAAATAACAGGGGTTAGCACTAAGCAAACCGTGGGGGAGACGTGTGTATTTTACAAGACCTCAGAAATGTAGAATGTTGATAAAGATGCACAAAAGCCTTGTGGGAGACCATGCCCTCTGTCCAGGGAGTGGGGACAATGTTTTGTGTTCCTGGAACAGCACAGAATGGGAGCACCAGTGGAAAAAGACCTGTATAAACAGTGAGCTGGAGACACAAAGGCATTTCCATGATCATTTTGACTTGACTACATCCACCCATAATTCAATGGCTCCTGTTGCCATAGCAATGGAGTGTCTCATCATTTTTACATCTTTTTCTTCTCAACAACCATGGGAGTTGAGGAGGTATTGTCTACACATTGTAGATGTGGCTGGAGGTGTTTTAATCCCCCTCTTTTATCACCCAGTTGTAGGGGTGCATTCATTTCCACACCTTGTCATGACAGGGAAGGAGCCAGACACCAGCGCCCCATCCCAGTGTCTCCCTGCTCAGGAGGGGGGAATTGCAGGTGGAAGGTGCTTTATGAGTTAAAGCAGAGTTCTGGGAGACAGAAAATCTTGGCTAGAGGATGTTTGAGCGTTTCTGGAAGATTTCAGAGTTGAATGCTGACTCAAAGCAATCCCTCCTAGTGCACCCCTGGTTGTTCAGATCCAGCAGTAACCACATGCCTGTGTGTGCTTGGACCTGGAGCCACCAACTCAAGGAGATTAACTTGAGGTGACATCCATTAGCTCCATCCACCCAAGGTAGTTAATATGGGGTAGGGCTAGGGCTTCCTTTTAAACCCCTCTCTATGGGCAGCTAAGCTGTGTCAGACCTTAGGCAGTATCCAAACAACAATTACCATGCACTTACTGGGCCCTCAGCTTTGAAGGGACAAGTTAAAGCACTGTATGAACAAGAAATTAGAAAATTAGAGTAAGTCCTTCAGTGTTGAACCCCGTGCTACCAAAAACTCAGCAATTAGCATTTCCCCCCTTTATTTTCCCACTGTGATTTTGGTAAAATCTGAAGATGATCATTCTGAAACACAGGCAGACTTCTACCTAAAACCTGTCTTCCTGCCTAATTCCTACCTAAAACCTGTCTGACACCATGTGGATATGTTAGACCCAGTGGAGCTGAGTGGAGCTACCCAGCTTCTCCAGTGTTTTAGTGGGAACTTTCCAGCTCCCTTGTGGCTCCATAAACACTTATATTGGAGTTCAGTTACCCTGTGGACATGGAAGCACATGTCCCACCAGTGATGCTGCAGGGGACACATCTGCCAGCAGGCACAGCTGGGAGGGGATTCCTCACAGCTAAAGGGAGGAAAAGAAACTTCAATGGATGTTGGAAAAGGAGGGACAAACTCGATGTCCAAGGCGTTTTTGGAGGATTTGACTTTTCAACCAGGTGTTTATCCAAAGAGACCCAGCCCAGGCCAGCCCCACTGCTGGGCGCTGGGCCACTCATCTTCCCCAGTTTCATAGCAGGGGCCTGCCTTGCCATCCCCAATGCCCTGGCTGCTGTGAGGAGCTTCTTGCCCTTTCCCAGTGCAGCCAGCACAGAGCCACAGGACACCAGGCAGACTGAACCATCCTCCCCCCAGCCAGTGGGTCCTAGCATCCCTCTGATCATGGCTGAGGGCATTGCCATTCCCTGGAGGAATGAGCTAGGTGTTTTTCAGGCATCATGCTTCATTAAGTTCATTAAGTTCATTCATTGCATTGCTTTGCAGCTGCAGGGTGCAGTGATGGGGGCTGCAGCTCTGACTTGCACCAAGACTATTGCACACACAGCTCGATGAGACCCAGAGATCCTCTGAGCAGAGAAAAACCCTCAGGATAACATACAATCAGGAGTGATTATAAGCTTGGCATTTAGGGAGTCCTCTGAATTTTTTGTCATACTCAGACGTTCACCAAGAGGGAAACTTAATTAAAATGAGGTTTTGAGAGAGGCTTGACACTCTTCTCTCCAGAGCAGCTCACTGCTTAATTGGAGAAACAAACTGTGTCCAGTGACTTAGTGGAACATCCAAGGCTTTTTTGGACAGGAAGGCTGAGGACAGTGAAATATATTTTACCAGCACTGATTTCAGCTTGGTCTAAGGATCAAAATCCTGCTAGTGACAGTTTAGTCTGGATGATGAACTGACAAATCACACTTGCACATGGAAAAATGTGTGACTGGAATAACATAAATCCCCTCCCTTGTCATGCCCTCTTGTTTTGCTTGCAAGTGCTTGAACCCTGCAGAAATCTCTTTCCTGGAAAAAAAAAAAATCCCTCTCTGACAGACCCGATGCTGATGCATTGTGTCTGATTCCCAGGGAGCTGTTTTTGGTGGTATTTGAGCATGAGCAGGGGATTAGAGGGGAGCCCAGGGATCAAACCACCCCAGCTGAGCTGCTTTCCAGTCCAACCAGTTGGGAAATGCCCTGTCTGCCAGCGATGGAGCGCTCTCCTGTGGGCTGTGCAGAGTGTGAGCAGAGCCTGTGTCAGCTGCCTTGGCTCAGAGGTGATTAATAAAGAAAATAAAGGCTGGGGAAGAAAGGCATGACATAAACCAGCACAGCAGCTAAGTGTAACCAGATGTCAGGTTGTTTTGATTTCCTCCTTGCAAAACCGAGGAAGAAGGAACACAAATAAGCCCCCCTCAAAGTCAGAGCCACTTCAGGCACCCACTGTGCAGCTTGAGGCCAGTTGAGATGAAAGGTAAGGGCCAAAGCCCTGGCTGGGGGCTGTGAATTGCAGAAGCCTGTAGGACAGCTGGCCACAAGGCACAGACATACTGGGTTTGCTAACTTCTCCTGTGCTGGGGCTTTGGCAAAGCAGCCAGCAGCTGAACCAGGAAATTAAAGGTGGATATTATTCTGCCTATAGCCATGAGAATGTGGTGAACAGGAGGAGGAAGAAACACAGATGATCAATGAGAAGAAGAGCCTGTTAATTGATGCAAGATGGTTTGTTCAAGCTGACAGCCATGCTTGTCTTTGCTGGGTGGGTGAAATAATTTGCTTCTGGACTTAGAAAAAGTCTGTGACAAAGCACAATAGCCTGAAAAAAAGTTGTTCCACCTCCTGGAGTGCCCTCCAGCTCTTTGGATCTGCCTAGATGTATTGAGAAGATTTCTGTTCACACTGTGCCCACATAACCATCTCTGCTGCATCTCATGGCCTGGAGCATTTAGAAACTAGAATAGAATCACAGAATTGTTAAGCTTAGCAAAGTCCTCAAAGAGCATCAAGTCCAATCATTAACTGGCACTGCCAAGCACACCATGAACCCAAGTGCTATAAGTACATGGATTTGAACACTTCCAGGGGTCTGACCCCACCACTTCCCTGGGCAGCAAGTGTTCCAGCACTTGACAACTCTTCCAGGGAAGAATTTTTTCCCAATATCCAGTCTAACCCTTCCCTGGTACAAATTGAGGCAATTTCCTCTTTCCCTGTAGCTTGTTACTTGGGAAATAGCCACCAGAAACCCCCAGAGAGACAACTAGAGCTTTTTCCAGCCTGGATCCAATACATGGAGCTGAGCTAATGTGCAAAATGCTGATTCTTACAGCTAAGCATGTCCTTACATACTTCACTGCAGTATGCTTACATACTTCACTGTATTGAGATCCCTCCTGGCCCAGGAGAATTCCTCCTTGGCCTTTCCACTCAGAGGATAATGCCCAGAGGCTGGGATAGGACCAGAACCAGAGTTTGGTACTGCTGTAGATGAACATCTTCACTCCTCACCAGCTGAAAGCTGATGGGATATTTACACTGATATTTACAGTATATATTGCATAGACACCATATATATTGTACAGATGGAATACTGCTGGTGTATTTACACTCCTTCTCAACACCCCTCCTCCCAGTCAACCACATAGGAAATAATTTGGCAGCTCCTCATCTAAACAAGTCTAGTGCTCAGGAAAAGCAGCATAAATTACTCGAGATGGGGTAAAACATGGCTTGCACATACGCCTACAGTCTTAGGGAAGAAGCAGAAGTGACAGCTCTGTGCTGCACCTGCTGCATTATGCACTTGGTATTCCAGTCACTCTCAGAGGGGTTGATCCAGGTGCAGGCTTGGTCGTGTTTTGTGCTCTTTAAAAGTCAGGAAAAGGTGATCCAGGTTCCAGTGCCTTATTGTACAAGGCCACATGGTCTGCTTTAGAGACAGCTGCAGAGGGAAAAGTGATAGAAGAAAGGAGGCAAGAACTGTGTCCCTGTTTCACTGTGTGATGCTGGCAGTGCTAGGGGGAAAAGACAAGCTGTCCTCCCCAGTGCCTGGCTCCTACTAAATCCATCTGAGAAGGAGGCAGTCCTAGAACCTGGGGAGGTGGTTTCTCACCAGACTGCTCTGTTTTGCCCACCTTTGAGCACTGCAAGCCTCACAGAGACACCCTGATGTGGTGGTTTGAAAGGACAAATGAGAACTGCCCTGGCAAGGGTTGGAGTCTGGGCTCAGATGCTTGTGGAACCTCTTGATCTGTAGTGGGAAGAAAAGGCCAATGAAGCTGGAACCATGGAAAGCTGGAAACAGCCCATGAGAGCCATGGACAGTTTAGGACAGGGCTTTTCTGAACTTCCTCTGATGAATCTCCCTGCAGTTCTCTCTACAAATACCTGCAGACTTTTGTGCCACTGGATCTGCCCATCTGGTGGTTCCTAGGGTGGCAGTTTTGCTGTTTTCCAGACCTGGACACTTTTTCTCCCCTGGCTCTAAGCATTCAAGATTTCCTCTGTGGCTTGCAGAGCTGTCAGCAATGTCTGCCTGAGCCTCGTGTCTGCTGCCCATCCCCAGCAGCACTGGGGGTATCAGAGCAGCACACCGTCAGCCTGAGAGCTTATCATCATCAGCTTAGGAGATGTAGGTCGTCAGGGAATTTTAATCAGCAGAGACACTTTCACATCCAGAGACAAAGATATTATCAATTCCCTTAAATGGGCACCAGAAGGGATGAGCTGCAGCTCTTGGGACTCTTCCTTTCTTTATCCTGTCTGAAATAAATTGTTCCACAAAGTGCAGTGATGCTGTGCTGATCCCCAGCTGTTAATGCCCTGGTTTTCAGCCACAGATGTACTTAGAAAGTCAAATTTCTCTGAAGGCTTTTCTTTTCCATGAGGAACATGCTGTTTATTTCTCTCACTGCTCTGGAAGGCACCCTTCATGATGGCCACCTGGAAAAGCTGTGCCAGGACACAGCAGGCTGCTGTGTCTTCTGGGTCAGTGCATTTCCACCAACAGTTTTGATCTGTTTTCCTCTCCTTGCCTCTGAGGGCATTCCTCACCTGCTCTGCTGCAGCATTCCGTGCTGTGCAGCAGCAGCTAATGGGGACTTAGCGAGGTGTTAGCCTGGATGTGCGTGTTTCAGAGGAAGGGATTAATACCTGGGGGCTTGGCTGGGACTCCTGCAGACAGCAGGCTTGAAACATGGCAAGGTTTATCCTTTGTCTTGCTTCTGTCAAGATCTTCATTAAATATAATGCCATTTTTTAAAAAAACACACTGTTGGCATGAAGAAAGATACAAACAATTGATAATTTTATTTTTTCTCCCTTCTGTGGTGAGTTGAATTTCAGGTATTTCTCCTTGGGTGGCAATTGGGACTGATTACTTCTATAATCCCAGAAGGCAAAGAAAAAGTGAACCTGGGATGTGTTTTGCTCTGTTACCTCTGGTCTTGCTGAAGAGCTAAAGCATGTGTTTAACAGATGTGTTGCTCTAGATGGGTTAACTGAGTTTGAGCAGCACTACAAAATAACCATCTGCAGCTCTCCACTGGTTTGAATGTCCTCTGGAAATAGTTATGTCAAGGGCTGCTTTTATAAATGACAATTAATAGGCACTAAAAAGTAGGTGTGCTCTGAAACCAGGTACATTGACCCTCATTAAGCTTTGTCCAGACTCTGGAAATGATGAAAATATTTCCTTTAGAGAGAGAGGGTTGTCAGAAAGGCTTTAAAAACAGTTTTTAAAAATGCGAGTAATCCTTCAGATTAGTTTTTCTGTCAGTCTGTAATGAAGCCAGTTACATTCCAGCAAATTGAGCAGGCACTGCTCCAACCCTGTGGATAGAGGGGATTAGGGGGATGGCTGGGGCAGAGCATAGGCTTTTCATGGGAGAGGGCTTTGGAGGGAGTCAAAAGAGCCAGGGTGCAGGAAGGTGGTGACTCTCCTGTTGTCAGACACTGCAGGAGCAGCCCAGAGGATATATACACACATAAGAAGAATGTAGACTTGTTGGAGTGAGTCCAGAGGAGGCCATGGAGGTGCTCAGAGGGCTGGAGCACCTCTGCTATGGAAACAGGATGAGAGAAATGGAGTTGTTCAGCCTGGAGAAGGGAAAGCTTTGAGGATCCTTTACAGCCCCTTCCAGTACATAACAGGGTTACAGGGGAGCTGGAGAGGGAATTCTGACAAGCACATGGAGTGGGAATGGCTTCAAACTGATGGAAGGCAGCATGAGATTAGATATTGGTAGGACAGTTTTCCCTTGTGAGGGTGGTGAGGCACTGGCATGAGTTGCCTGGAGAAGCTGTGAAAGTGTTCAAAGCCAGGCTGGATGGGGCTTTGAGCAACCTGACCTACTGAAGGTGTGTCTGCCCATGGCAGGGGCCTTGGAACTAGATGGTATTGAAGATCCCTTGCAACTCAAACTACTCTGTGATTCCATGACTCTGTGAGCTGAAGATATATATGTATATATCTATATACATAGCTGAAGTAGAAGAGATGAAAACATCAGGTTGCTGGAGGCTGCTGCCTACTGAGACCTTCCATCTACCCAGGGAAGCTCATACCTAGCTCATGCTCCATAGTAATTAATCAGTTAATTCATAGATTCATGGGTTCCTAATTATGGCTAGGCATTTGGGTGTCCTGATAACAGAGAACAAATTTTCTGATAGGTAAGGTGAGAGCTGGAGGAATATATAATACCAATAGAGGGTGGCCTCTGCTGTGGTTCTGTATCCATGTTAAAGTCTATCCAGCAGACATTTGAAAGCTCAGATATTTAGATAAGATTGTAAAACTGGCTATTTTATTCAAGCTGCCAGAGATGCCAGAGGCTGAGACAGACCTGTTGGGATAGAAGATGTTCTGGTATAATTTCCTCTATGGGGTTTGTAAAGCCTTCATGCAAAGGAAATGCAACTCAGTGTCATTTCCTGGCTTTATTTTAGGGATAAATGCCAGTTATCAGATCTGTCAGGATCTGACAAATGCTCCAGTGAGATTTTGTGGTTTTGGGAAAGTTTGCAACATAGCATAGGGTGAGACATCATGCAAAACGTCAGCAATCCATGAGTCCATTGACGCATTTGGAAGTCTTGTTATCATTCACTGTGTGCAGGTTTGGCCAAAACCCATCATTCTTTGTCTGCCAGATTTATGGTAATATTATTTTATTTTGTTTTGTTAGGCTTTGGGATTTTTTTTTTTTTTTTTCCATGCCTCATTTAAGCCATTTACTTTTTAAGTATCCAAGGAATGACAAGCTTCCTGAACTCTACAAGTGCTGTGTGGGTTTGGTGCTCCCCTGAGGTCTTCTGTTGAGACCACTGATGAAATTGCAGTTGTCACTGAGTGTGCTGGTTCTGGCTGGGGTAGAGTTAACCTTCTTCCCAGACGCTGTTGTGGGGCTGTGCTTTGGATTTGTGCTGAGCACAGAGTGGATGATACGAAGATGTTTTTGTTACTGCTGAGCAGGGCTTGCACAGAGCCAAAACATCTTCTGCTTTTCATACTGCCATGCTTGTGGAGAAGCTGGGAGTGCCTAGGAGGGTGGGAGGAGACCCAGGCACCACAGGTGACCCCAAGTGACCAAAGGGACATTCCAGACAGTGTGACATGCTCAGTGCTTAAAGGGAGGAAGGAGGAGGAAGGAATGTCACATCCTGAGGTGTCTCCTTAGAGCTGAGATCACCTCTGGTGGACATGCAGGTGGTTTGGAACCCAGCTCTTTCCAATGCCCGCCGATGAGAGACTGCAGGAGGCTGTTCTTAGAGGTTTTCATGGTTGTTTATTGTTGCTTATCTCAGGAATGCTTTGTCCAGCGAACAGCAGTCTGCTCGCCAGACGTCCATGGCAGAATCCGCCTGGCAGAGGCAGGACTTATCTTTTATAGTCTAAACTACGTACTAGGTATTTACAAATGACCCCCAATACAATACAATCTTGTTACATGGTCCAGATCTGTTCTTGTCCAATCTAAAAGTGCCAGCGTGTCACCCAGCATGGATGACACGGAGAAGAAGGAGGAAGAATATCCACACCCCCAATTCTCCATTTTGGCCACGTGTTCCTTATCACAAACATTCTAGAAATCTGCTAATTCTACATTCTAACAGCCTAATTTACACTCCATTTACTTTTGTGGCTTGCATTTCTTCTCTCAATGTTGGCAAACTGCTCCAAGGAGCCAAATCCAGCCCCTGAGACACCTGGGTCTCATTCCAGGGTCTTTGGGGACCCCGCCAGGGGGGTCTTAAACCTTCCAGGGAAGCCAGAGGAATACTCTGGACCCCCACATCTCCCCCCTCTGTTTGCACCAAAAACATCTCTTTTACAGCTTTCTCCATGGCATGACAAATGCACTGAATGATGCATGGCAAAATGATGAGAAGAACTACAAGCCCCACTAATATATAAAATTCTACTTTCAAAATTTCTTTTTACAAAGGTAAAAGATCAAAAATGTCAAACAGACCATCCATCCTTGATCTAGTAACTTTTTCAAGCTTTGCCACACCTTTTTGCAACTGTCTTACATACTTCTGAGTTGATTTTGAATGATCAGACAAGATCATGCAAGCAGGGATAGCAGCCCAAATTTTGTCCCTACAAACAAAAAATGTTCCCAGCAGTAACTGTGCTAAAACTTGGAAGGATGGTTTGTTTGAGACTATAATACAATTATTATATACATCCTGTTTCAGAGTAACATTCATTGTTTGATTCTTTGTCACTCCTGAAATATTAAATACAATGCAGAAGTCCATTCTTGTTGAAGCAAAACATTTCTAATTCTTCTGGTTCGAAAAAGGCCACAGGGAGAAATTGAACCCACACATGCCATCCGTCCACAGGAGCTGTCACAACTCGCATTGCCCATGAAGGGATGCCCTCTGGAATGGGCCATTCTCTCACTGGCAATCCCACCAGACATATTGAAAATGGCCTTCCTGGCCTGGAATGTCCCAAACAAATTGTGTCCAACCCCGCTGTCTCTGCTAAATTTTCTCCAAACCTTCTCCCTTGGCTGCATCACTGATAAATCTGCTTTGTTATCTAACATAGTTGACGAAAAGATAAGATACAACAACATTTAAACAAACATGTTTCACTGTCAGTCCTTAAGTCTTTTATGTCTTGTCTGAAAATGAGTTCACATCCTTTGTCTTCAATTTTGTCTGCGAACTATTTTCCTCACTTCCACGATTGGCTTCTGCTTGCGTTTGGGCCCAATATGGTTTCATGCATTTTGTAGGAATCCATCTCAATCCTTTATCTGTGAAAACACAAGCACAATCTCCTCCCTACATGATTAGTTTGAAAGGCCCTTCAGTTTTTACCTGTTTCTAAATTTCTGATCAAAACCAAAGGATTTTCTTTTAGCTTTGCCCTTGTATCATTTGTAAAATATCTTATAATTGGTGGAGTTCACTCTAAAAAAGAACTATTTAAGAAGTTTAATACATAATAAAACTTTTGTTCAATCACATGTGAGGCATAGCTTCTGTCTCCCCCCCCTTTTTTTTTTTCTCTAAAATTGTTCATAAAATGATGTCAACTTGAATATAAATGTTTTTTCAGTTTTCCAAAAAATGAGTATTTTGTCACGTCCGTCTGCTACAGTTGAAGACCTTGCAGTCCCCTAGGGTTGACTGCTCCCATAAAAACTGGCGACTATATCATTTGACAATCCCGACAGGACTAAGTAATTTCTTTTGCTTGGCTTTTTTGAAATGTGAAAAAATTCAATCAATGCTTGTGTATTTTGATGAAAAATGCATGGCTTAATTTTACCTGCTTAAAAATATCTGGCAAGGTTTGCAAAACAGACATGGTCAATCCATCTGTCCATGCATTCCCTCTACCAAAATTTTGGGAAATGATGAGCTTTAATATGTGTAATAGAATATTTATGTGTCCTGTTTTTCTGCAATGTTTTCATACATGATAAATATGAATATAGAATGTCATTGCTTGTTTTCTTTAAAAGTGACCCTTCCAATCTTTTAACTATGTTTTTCACATGCACCGAATCTTTGATTAAATCAAGGGGTTGCTAGAACAATTCAAAAACTCTGACCATTGCTGCCAATTTCACAATTTGTGGTGAATCTTGCACTGTTTCCACATCCAATTCCTATTTTCCTATAATTTAATTCTGATATATAATTACTGATTTGTGAGTTTTCCCTGAACCATCAGTGAACACTATGATCTCGTCCAATGGTTCCTCACTCATTTTTGATTTTTCTCTGAACTTTAATTTTGCTTTCAACAACCTGTGACTCAGATAGTGAATTGTATAAATACCTGTATAATCTAACAATACAATTGCCAAATCCAGTGATTTTGGTGTACCAAATCAAAACACTGCTTTTTCATGGGTAAATGCATTATAAAAAATCTCTGCCTGTCATTGTCATCAGCCTTGTTTTTCCCTTTATTATGATCTATTATTTTTAAATCTGTAAAAATTGTCTTCGGGGATTGGTAAAATAGAAAAATCCACTCTATAATCAAAAGTTGGTCCCTTTAAGACTCATCCCATTGAAAAATTAAACCATATGACTGTGTTCCTTCTCCCAACACCACTAAACAAAAAGGCAATGAATCTAAATAACAATGTGCTTGTTTCTGCTATAAAATTTCTGCAACCTTTTCCAAAGCTCTTTGTGCTTTTGGTGTGAGAGTTTTAGGAAATTTAATATCGCTGTTCCTTTCAGAAAATTAAATAAAATGAAAGGTCTTCTCTTGTGATTTCTAAAATCGGTTTCATCCAGTTTATCTTTCCAAAAAATTGTTGTAGGTCTTGCAAATTGTTGATTTTTGAGCTGATTTCTATTTTCTGAGGCTTTACAGTCTCATTCAGCTTTCTGAGATCATGAAGCAATCTCCATGAACCAGAGGTCTTCTTCAGAGTAACAAACATGAAAAATTCCAGTGTGCAATTTCACAAATCTTGAAGTGCTAATTTCCAATCCAGCCTTTTTCACTTTTGTGATCAGACAGTCATGAACTTTTTGCAGCTTCTGTTGCATGGATGCCGCAATGAGCAAATCATCATCTTGACTAAATTCTTCAAAGCACTCAATTTCTTCTTTTTCAAGGCCCACTGACCCATCTAAAGAGGTTTATTAGTTTTTCAAGTCAGTTGTCTGGAGAGAAGTTCATCATCTTTGTTTCTGATTCAATCTGTGAGCTTGCCCCTTCATTTCCAGGGCTGGCATCTGCCCGCATCTTGGCTGGACATTGCCTCACGTATCTTATTGGCATTCATCTTTGTCCTCTCTCTGTGGAGACACAAGCAGAACCCTTCCCCCAAATACTTATTTTGAAAGCTTTTCAATTTTTCTTTGTTTCTAGATTTTTGATCAAAACTGGAGAATTTTCCTTCAACTATTTTCTAACAAAAACAAACACAAAGTTTAAATCTTCTGAAGTTAAAACACAATTCAGCAATTATCAATACCTTAAACATCAAACATACATTTACAAGATTAGATAATCATCAATTTTTAAAAACTGTGTCATCACCTCTTAAAAAACTGTGTCTTCACCTCAGGGTCTGCAAACAGCTGACAAACCTTGATTCAATGAGGAATCAGATGGTCATCTCCGGAAAATGAACACCAAATTCACTTCAAGGTTAGCTTCAGCTGTCATACTGACAAGGTCATATTGCCAATCCAAACGACTGGAATATTATTTTGATGCAGAAAACTCCTGGATTTACACATTTTTCTCTTTCAGTTAGAATCAAGGCTTGGCCAGAGCCTAAACTCTAATTGGAAGAGAACTCCCTGACATCTTCTTATTAAAGAAAAAAAAACTCACAACTCTTAACAACAAAACTACAATACAAAATATTTCAAGGTGAAGAAGAAATCAAATTCCTTTAGCAACTCATTTTCTCTAAAATTCTTCTTTAGGGTAAAATGCTTTGAACATGGCAAGCTGCTGCAATGCTTCTGTGATAGCAACTCAGGAAAACCATAACACTAGAAATTCATTCTGAGAATGGAGCTCAAATAATTTTCTGGAATTCTGCAAAATATTCAAAACTTACACAGGGTCAGGTCACAAAAGACCTGCCAAAATAAAAGAGAGAATTAATAAAAGAAAGACAAAAAACCATTAAGTTCACAACTTAACTAATTACACATTTGATTCAAGAATACACCTGGAGACTTTCCAAAACTTACTTAAAATGCTGAAAGAGTTCAAATTAAACAATGAAACAGAAAATAAAATCATTCTGTGATACAGAATTCATACAATCTTATTACAGTGTTTTTAAAATTAAATATAGAAATTATATTTAAATCTTAAAAATTGAACTGATAGATAAATACTGCTTTTCCAATATATGTGAAAAGAATTTTGATTTAAATTAAGTTTTACAATTCAAATGATGATCCTAGAAGTGGTCTTGATTTGTGTTCACACAACATTTCATTGATAATTTTAAAAATGTAGACTAGAAATCCATTGCAATTTGATTTGAAGGGAAAACTAAAATATTCATAAATCTGCAAAACATAAATCTGCAAGCTTCTTATAAGAATTCGAAATCTATTGATTTATATTGACAGTATTGCAAATACTTAGAAACTGGTTTCTTTGAAACAATTAACTATAGGAAAATTATAACTCAATGTTGACATTTAAATAAACGTACACTCATATCTGAGAAATAACAAATCACTAAATATAGATGATGTGTATTCAAATAAAATACAAAATACCTTATTATACCTTCAATTATTAAAATACCTAATACTATTAAAATACCTTCATCACTTAAAATTTCAGCATCTTTTTAACAATACAAAAACAAACCCCTTAGTTTAACATGCAAGAACTGAAAATAAAACTAAGTCTCTTATCAATTTCCCTCGTTCTGCTTGTTCTCCACAATATAGATAAAAACAGCTCTTGGTGTCTCTCCATCCCCCATTCCTCCTCCCCTCAGCAGCACTTGACCCGTGCAGGGCAGGGGAGAGCAGCGGGGGTACTGTCGAAGCCCTTTTTTGGGAGCGGGGCAGCGGCGCTCCCCCTCCTCTCTGTGAGTCCCGGGCTGGGGACCTCACGCTGCTGTGCCTGGGTTTTCTTTGAATCAGCACCGTCCGGGCAGCTGCCTGCAATTGCTTAAAAGTTGTTAAATTTTTCTCTTTTGACTTTACAAAGCATGAGTTTTTCCCCTTTTTGAATCTGTCTTTCCCTGAAACAGTTTTCCCTGCATCGTTGACATTTCTGGGTTTTGTGTTTGCCGCGCGCTTCCTGCTCGGGGCCGGGGCCGGGGCCGCTGCTGCTGCACCCCGTCCTCCGTCCGGCACGGGCCGGCTCTGCCCTGTGGTGACTCATTTCTGGCCCTTCCACGCTGGAATCACTGCTCTGTGAACTAAATCTTGGCCTTCGTGCCCGCATGCTGTGATGCCTGTCTACATTTGAGTGTCCCTGTTCTGTTCCTGTCACTTTCGTGTTCGGGGATGTTGGCATCTCCAGGCGCTGCGCCTGCGTGTGCTCCCCACGCCCAGGTCGAACCACGCATGCGCCGCTGGCTGCTCCCGGGTCGGGCTGTCCTGCTCTCCCTCCCGGGTGTGACTCGTCTCCCCCGGACGTGGCTGGCCCCGCCGCCGCTCCTGTGCCGGCCGTCGAGACCCAGCCCGTCCCCGGCATGGGCAGCGCCACCCCCGCGAATCTCGCCGCGCCGATCCCACCCGGAGCCACCTCCCCCCGGCCGCGAGAAATTCCCCCGCCCGCCGCGTCAGGGATCGATCCCGCCGCCCCTGGGGGTTGCTCCGCCTGGGTTCCCCATGAGGCGCCACTGACCAACGGGGTTTTTCCGCGGACAATGAATCGCGCTGCGGTTTCTATACTCATATCTCCACCCCCCGCCGCTGCCGCACGCGTTCCTGTCCCCCCCGCCCCGCTTTCCGAGATCTGTGGCGTCCCTCTCCGCGAAAGTGGTGTCAAAGCCGGTAAAGTGTCCCTGATCTGAAATCCCGATGGCGTTGCAGTTACTCTGTGTATTCCCGCAGCACCACGAATTGTCTGTTCTAGCATTGTAGAAGTATAAGGTATCGTGTGTCCCATTTCATCTCCCTCCCTTGATCCCCCCACCACTCCCTGGGTAGAATGCAATTGCCTCCCTGCTGGTGGTGAGGTCATTTTTGAGGGACTGAAAAAACAAAAGTCTAAATCGTCAAAATTCTTTGGAAAAACCTCCATTCTGAGTTTTCCTGATTTAGGGGTAGGTTCAGGTAATTCTATGAATTTGGGTGAATCTGAGGAATCTAGGATGTCCGAAGACGAACTGGTCTGCTGCTGGCAGACAGTTTGTGTAGACACCAGCTGCTGGCTGGATGTCCCCTTTTCAAGTCCTGAGAGACCCTCTATGGCCTTCAGAGGACTAGAAACCTTTATTTTTTCAGCAGACAATGCCTCTAACATAACTTGTGCTACCGTTAAAAGATCCTTTGCTGAACCCGCTGCTGCTGGCACGGCAGCCATAAACTTCCCTCCCCCAGCTCATAGCTAGGTGAGAATCCTTCCCCAGTCTCTGAGAGACTTTAATTGCTTTCTGCCAAGGAGAGACTGGATAAAGCTACACTTTCGGGAGTCCTTTACTCCCTTATCTTTCAGAGTTACAGACTTATATCAATTACAATTAACTTTTTGCCAGAATCCTGCTATAAATAGTACATTTGTTTCTGCCTGTGGGTAATGAAGCTTCACCCACACAAATCTCAGAATTCCTTCTCTGTGACAGAGACAGGATGAACAAAAGCTAAAACTTTCAAAGTGGATAGTAAAGTGAGCTGTTCCTGGCTGAGAGTTCTGCCTATAGTGTTCCTATGATGTATCTGAATCTGAACCGTCTTACCCAAAAGCAATTTGTCCAAAATCGATTCGGAGGTTCCTGAAACTGACCAGCAGTGCACAGGAGCGAGGCTTCCCGGGACACCTCCTCTCCGACTCGCGTCTGGGGATTTTCTTGGCAGAGGGCCAAAAATCTCCTCCGCAGTCCTTTTCAACGGCGTGCCTGTTCTGAAGCTCGGTCTTCTGGAGGTCTGTACCTGCCTTTGCAGGCTACAAGGACCAGCCAGGTGGTCAAATGTCTCTGCCTGAGGGGGTCTCCTCCAGCTGTGTGCATCTTCTCGAGCTGGGTTTTCAGGGTTCAGGGGTCCGCACCCACCTTTGTAGGCTGCAGCCCACCCAGAGGACGCCAAATGTCACATCCTGAGGTGTCTCCTTAGAGCTGAGATCACCTCTGGTGGACATGCAGGTGGTTTGGAACCCAGCTCTTTCCAATGCCCGCCGATGAGAGACTGCAGGAGGCTGTTCTTAGAGGTTTTCATGGTTGTTTATTGTTGCTTATCTCAGGAATGCTTTGTCCAGCGAACAGCAGTCTGCTCGCCAGACGTCCATGGCAGAATCCGCCTGGCAGAGGCAGGACTTATCTTTTATAGTCTAAACTACGTACTAGGTATTTACAAATGACCCCCAATACAATACAATCTTGTTACATGGTCCAGATCTGTTCTTGTCCAATCTAAAAGTGCCAGCGTGTCACCCAGCATGGATGACACGGAGAAGAAGGAGGAAGAATATCCACACCCCCAATTCTCCATTTTGGCCACGTGTTCCTTATCACAAACATTCTAGAAATCTGCTAATTCTACATTCTAACAGCCTAATTTACACTCCATTTACTTTTGTGGCTTGCATTTCTTCTCTCAATGTTGGCAAACTGCTCCAAGGAGCCAAATCCAGCCCCTGAGACACCTGGGTCTCATTCCAGGGTCTTTGGGGACCCCGCCAGGGGGGTCTTAAACCTTCCAGGGAAGCCAGAGGAATACTCTGGACCCCCACAAAGGAAGGGACATTTGGAGTGGTGTTTGCCCAAGTCACCATTATTTTTAATGGGGCTCTGCTCTCCTGGAAATGGCTGAGCACCTGCCTGCCCATGGGAAGACATCTCCTTCAGTAGATGGCTTTAACTTGCTCATTAAAAGTCCAGCCTGGCCAAGCCTCATGTAAAAAAAGATTATGAACAGTAGCCACTTCTTAGGCTGAATCATAGCTGTATTCTAAGAGGTTTGGAAATGTCCCTTGGAAGAGGAGTGTTCTCTCTGTATTGGTGCATAATGAGCTTCTGGAAACAAGGCTGTCAAACACACAGGTTTTGATGCCTAAATAAATACATGCATAAAAATCTCATCCGGTGTTATGAGACTCTTTCCTGCCAGCTCTAATATTGACTATCTAAACCTGCAACATCATATATTCCACTAATGCCAGTGCCAGAGACATCAAATTTCACAGGCTACAAAATCTGTTTCCAAGAAAATCAAATAAATCTGGCCATTTTGGGAAAAAAGTGGACTCCCTTGAACTTGGCTCTGCAGGACTCAGGGATGACCTGTTGGTGTTCTGATGCAAACCAGATAATCTGGAGAAAAAGGGTTTCCAAATGCTTGATTGCATCTTGCAAACAAGTTAATAGGCCACAGCAGGACAATCCTTCCCAAAAGTTCCAGTCCCACTAAAAACCATGGGACACCAGATACTTCCTCTGCTGCAGAGTCAAGAAGGTGAGCTCAGCTTGGGTTGACATCATGCAAATTCAATGTCATGGAAAGGACAAAGTGGAGAGGAACTTCTAAAGGATGAAAGGGTGAATGTTCAGTAATTCCAGACCATGAGCTGGACTGAAAATAAATCTTGTCTGTCAGACTTTATATAACTTTTTTGATTAAGTCACGATTCTGGCATGTAAAGTCAAATGGTGATGCTGTCTTCCTAAATACCTGCAAACTGTCATCCTACTGAAAGGTGATATTGAAGAGAAAATTAGTGTTACATAGTCAGTGTGTCTGCATCATAGAAAAAAATAAAAAAAGATTAATTGCTATTTTGACATAAAATAGTAGATGAGGACTCTCTTTTGTCAGTGTTTTCTAGTGGAGCCTCTGGGATGTGATTTTTTTCCCCCAGTGCTGTTCAACAACTCTACCACATTATCTGGAAGAGAGAGAAAAAACATCATTCATATAACTTGCAAATTGGTCTGGACCTCTGATTAAATGGAAATATTTGAAAAGCACCTACTAAACCAGATTTAAACATTTGGGAAGAAAAATTTCTACCACACTTCCAAGGCAGATGTTTGCACTAAGGAGAGCAGAGAAGGCCTTAAAAACAGTGGTTCTGCAACTATGTTCATCCAAGCCATAAAATTAAAGCAGAGAAAAATCAAATAAGTGAAAAAGGATGCCATTACTCCCATATTCAGCACTAAGGAGTTAGGCTTACTAATTGATACTGTTTTTAATTCAGCCAAATAAAGAAAATTAAAAATGAATGCTAAAAGAGCATTGCAAGGATGGAATCCTGAAAGCCTGCTCTATGGCAGAAGTCTTAACAAGCTCTTTATTTATTTTACCCAGAGAATGACTAGGATGTGAGCTAATTATGGTGTGCAAATGTCTACAGGGAGGTGATATTTATTGTGCTTCCTGTTTTATTTTTTTTCTCAGGCAAAGGCAGAGTGAGAGCCAGTTGCAGGAAGCTGAAGCCAGGCACCCTAGATGTTAAGTGGGTATTTTTAATGTTGAGGGTAATTAGCTCTTGGAATAATAGATGTAGGAACCCGGTAGATCCTCCAAGGTTGTAGTTTTTAATTAGGGCTCAGAGGACGTGAAGAAAGCCTAATGTGAGTGTTGCTGTGCTGCTCTCCCTCAATTTTCTCTATAATCAGTTGAGATATGAGACTTTTCTTCAGGGAGAGCAGAACATGAATCAAGCCTTTTCCCTGCCTCTCTCTGCTGACAGCAGAGATTTTCCAGAGAAATCAGCTTTATTCAGCGGCGCCCTCTGGTATAATTAATTACAAAACACATTTTGTATCCAAGATGCTGGAAGAGCTCAGAGCAGCAGCAGCTCCTGGGAGGCTGCTTGGCCAGGCTGATGAGGGAGGTCAGACTGAGAGATTAGAGCACCCTCTCCTGCTCTAAAAATTAAAAGCAAAGTGATACAGCTGTGGCTTAACTGTCCCGTGGGAAATGTTGTGTCACTTACACACTTCAGTGAGCACCGAAGAGTGATGGGAGTTAATCTGATGGTATGCAAATAACACAGCATCTTTGCTTTCTAGTGTGGTTGTGGCAGTAATGATAAGCTGTAGATGTGAGGAAAGAAAGCAAGGTATGGAGAGATAGGCAGGGTTTCAAATTTCAATATTTATTTCAGCCAGATGGGTTACATAAATAGTTGTTGGTTTTTGCCTCAGCTGCTTGATTTACCTTGTTTGTTTATTAGTGAAACCAATCAGGCAGTGTCAGGACCTGAGCTTGTTTGCAGAAATAGGAGTGTGATCCCTAGTCTTGGATACCCTGAGCATGGGGGAGATGTGCTGGAACCACTTGGGATTACCAGCTTTTCTGGGATTACTGCCACTGGTTATTACCTAATGGGAGGAGGGTTGTTACCTCCACAAACAAAAGGAGAAGAAAATGGAGACAGTGATAAAGCCACTTTGCTATGGAAAAGAATCCCCTACTTTGCTATGGCAAGGTATGAATTGTTAAGGGCAGAGTAATTAGTAATTAATAGACTGCCAAGAATTTTTTTTAGTCTTTCATTGCTGGGATTTGAATGCTATAAACAAACATCCTCTAGAAGTGAGTCACTGGAGTTTTTCAGCTTCTCCTGGAGACTTAAGTCTCCTGATCTGAAGTGGAATTAAACTGTGCAGCCCCATTGCTGATTCAGACAGAAATGAGACAGCCCTGAGCATATGACATATGGATAGAGATATAGGTATATCTCTACATGGATAAACCAAAGTTATAGGTTCAAATTTTAAAAATAGACTCCCAACTGAAAAAACTTTATTTAATGTTATTTTTTGAGTAAAATCTGATGTCAAAATCTAATGCACTGGTAGTAGCATACAAAGCAGTGTTCTGAGTTCAGACTTGACATGAGAGTGTGTCTTAGGCACTTTCCAAATACGAAGCTATTTTATAATCCCTGATAACTATCTTGAGCTGTAACAGCCTTCAGTGAAGCACATGCCCAGGAACCTCCCTGGATCTGGACTGTGCAAGGAAATGAATGGATGGGAGCAAATGAATGAAATTAACAGTGAGAGCTGCTCTCCACACTGCAAATGAAAGATCTGTGGCTTCCCTCAACCATTAGTCATGAGGAGCTGCCCCTGAACTCACTCCAGTGAGATGTGTATAATTTATATGATGTAGTTGAAGTTAAAACTGCTGAGAGGTTGAATTACAAATTATTCCCTCTGGACCACAAGTGCTGGGCCTCTGACCGCAGCTAAATTAATGCAAGGGGCTTCCTAGCTTGGACAGGCATGGAGACATTTGAGGCTTTTCTAGGATGATAATTGTATTTCCAGGTCCAGGGGGGAGGTGCCTGGGAATGGTTTATTGGAGGGCTCAGCTCTAGGGAGGTATATGCAGGACCCAGAGAAATAACCAAGAACCATTAAATGATGGAATAGTTTGTATTGGAAGAAACCTTTAAAGGTCGTCTAGTCCAACTACCAAGAAGACTTTGATGCAAGTGTAAAAAGCTCTGTGTATGTAGTGATGGGTCCAAAAACACCAATCAACCAACCAAAAAAAAAAAAAAACAAACAGGGAAAAGGGGAACATGGCACATCAGCAGAATGGTAAAACCAAAACTCAAATATTCTGCACACCCCAAATCTAAATAGCTCAAGAAGAGGAGCCATCTCTGCTGTGGTGCAGAGAGATTTAAAGAGCTGTTCTGCAGGGGCCATCCCAGGGGCTAAATCCCACTAATCCCAGGGCAGAGCTTTAAGATGCCATCCCTACAACTACTGGGTTAGATTGGAGTACACTCTGTACTGAGACAGTTCAGTGTGAGACAGACTTGGCCCTCGGCAGGACCTTCAAGGAGCTGAGAGACTGGAAGGTTAGAGCCCAAGCTGTGAAACCCTCAGGAGAGGAATGGCCCTGGCTGAAAGGGACACAGGAAGATTTTGACAAGGCACAGAGGATCCCAGAGCAGCCACCCAGCTGGAATGGCCTGTGCACACAAGAATTTGAAGGAGGTGGGTACCAGAGCTGGGGAAGCTGACTGTGCATCGCCCATCCTCATGGTGGTACCCACACCCAAGGACAGCCACTGACACTGGAGAGAGGCTGCTCTGCTGAGGGTGGCTCCTCTGGAGTCTCCCTCCATCATTTGGGAGCATTTACAGCACATGCTGCACTGCTGTGTGTCCCAGTGCCCGAGCATTCAGGATAAAAATGCTTTCCCAGTAATGAGCAGGTAAGCTGGAGTAAGGGATTCGCTAATTTTAGAGCACAAACTTGCTGGGATCAGCAAAGTTTTCTAAGCCGTGGGGTGACACTGCAGATGGAGGGGAGCTTGCTATGGCTTTGTTATTTCTGTGCTTGGCTGTGAAGGAGGAGATTGTCATTCAAAAAAACCCCTATGGCTCCAAGTATTTAATGAAAAGTATTTGAAACCAAGAGTGTACACAAAGCTTTTGACCTGACAGTTGTTTAGCAGTTCTTTATCTAAAATCAAATCATAATGCTCCTTTTCCCTCATTTTCTGATTATCTGTTTATCCACCTTTCAATTTGCCAGATTTAAGAGACTCTGAGTTGCCCTTGAGAAACTTTTCAAGGATATTTTAAAATTGTATGCACATACATATGTATCCCTAAGTGTATGAATATATGTGTATGTGTTTTTATTTTTGTATAGGCCCTGATTTATATTCACAACCCACTGAGGAAAGCTGTGGCCTAGTGCATTTCACCTTTTAATTTTCTTATATGAGTGTTTGTCTGCATAACTTTGAAACTATCTTTCTTAGGAGCCAGAAGCACAATGTATTCATAGGTTG
Organism: Oenanthe melanoleuca; assembly: GCF_029582105.1. NCBI lineage: Eukaryota > Metazoa > Chordata > Aves > Passeriformes > Muscicapidae > Oenanthe > Oenanthe melanoleuca. The sequence goes on along the minus strand of NC_079333.1, from coordinate 29,292,467 downwards.
TACTTCATGCTGCAAACAAAGCAGACTCACTTTCACTGCCTGGCTTCAGAGTATGTTGCAAAGCATATTAAAATGTTTATGTAAGTGTGCATTTAAGGGTTATGGCATGTCTGGTTGGACACTTTTCTGCGTGGTGAGGTGGCTTGTGTGTGGTTTTAGCTCCTCAGAGACTTGTGCCCTGAGAGCTGCTGTGAGGCTTGGGCTGACTCAGCTGTACCCACATGCACGGAACAAATACATATGGTGAAAGGCAAACGTAATCTACTTTCCTTCCAGCATCTGGGAACGCTCTGCCTGGCTCCCTGAAGAACTTGGTGCAGATCTGCCCACCAGTGAAACAATGCCATTTCTCCTGTGGTGTGCTAACAGCTTCTCCTGGGTGCTGTCAAGGCACATCAGAGTGCATCACTTTGGCAAAGGAAATTCATTCATGACATTTTTCCAGGCTCTCTGGTGGCTGCTCTTTGGAATAATCCTACTTTGTCCCCCAGCACATTGCTCTGTCTTTAAAATTGGGCTGCTTGGACCCTGGAACTGTGACCCCTTCTTTTCCAAAGCCTTTCCCCATGTGGCTGCCAGGTTGGCTGTGGGACGAATAAGCAGAGACCCTTCACTAGATCTTGGCCACCGGCTGGATTACGTGATCCTGCAAGAAGAATGTGAGACACCAAGAGCTCTGATTAGATTTGTTGACTTTGGAAAGCTTTCCTCAGCTTTTATAGGCCCTCTGAACCCTGGCTTCTGTGAGGTGGCTGCACATTTGGGGGCAAACTGGAATAAAGCTATCTTCTCATGGATGTGCATCAATTACAAGCTGGATTCCACCACCCGCCATAATGCATTTGCAAGGACCCTGCCCTCTCCAATCCAAATTTTGCTCACAATAATGAAATATTTTAAGTGGGCTCATGTTGGCATCATTGCATCAAGTGAGGACATTTGGATGTACACAGCCAGGGAGTCAGCAACTGTGCTCAGGAACCATGGGCTACCTGTAGGCATTGTTACATCCGTGCATAAGGGAGAGAAAGGCATTGAGGACACTTGGAACAAGATTAAAGGAGTTAATAATATTAAAAGTAAGTGATTTGGGTCTCGTTCCTCTTTTTAATTTTTTTTTCCCCCCAGGGTAGGGCTTCATTGTTGCCTAATGGACATACTTTAGAGAATGAAAACTTAGAGATTTAAGTCAAGAAGAATTTTATCTCTGATCTTAATGTAGACAGGACTTCACATAATAGAATGCTGGGCATTTTGTATGTGATGAAGGTAGACCAAAATCCTCTACTACAATGTGAAATACTGGGTCCAGCTTGTCCAAAAATCATAATATTTTATAGATGGTTCTCTGTTCTTGGCTTGTGCAAAGAAGAGTTTATAGGAAGGTTTTATATTAATGGTGGTTTATATTGTGTAATATAAAAAATCTTGCTTTGATGCTGTGTCCTGTATTTCAGATCTCCCCATCAGACATTTGCCCCATGGCATTTTGCAAGAAAAGGCACAGACTTTGGGGCAGTCAGGCATGGACCAGATGTTTAAACACAACATAGTGTCCAGCCTAAAATCTGTATATTTGGTGGCAGGGTGAGCATGTGGATGTTGGGCACTGCTTACAGCTGTGGGGTGTTTGTCAGCTCAGGCACACACAGGAAAAGCTCAAGTCTTAGTCAATGACAGCAATGACCACAACTGCCCATTGTCTTGACCTGTGCCTCACTTCTGTCAAAACTTCTCTCCATTCCTTCTTTACAGCTCTAGAAATGGTTAGTACTCACAACCTCCTTTATTAGGTGTTACACATCTCTGGAGGTTGAACAAAACAGGTGTGACTCAGCTTCCTCAGCACACAACATCAGAATCTGACCAGATAAAGCAGCTCAGACAGCTCTTTTATTGGGGGGGAAAGAGCAATTTTGTGTTGAAAACCCCAAACAGATTACTAACCCTCTCCACTGTCCTTGTGTTCCAGTTATACTCCTGTGCATGCATTCTGTTCTTGTTGGAGGGCAGGAACAGGCTGCCCTACTCACAAAAGCTCTGGAAATGGGACTAGCAGATGGAAGATACATCTTTATTCCATATGACACTTTGCTGTACAGTCTCCCTTACCAAAACAACTCATTCAGTGTCTTTGATAACAACAGCAAGCTCCAGGAAGCTTATGATGCTGTGCTGACCATCACACTGGAGTCTGGAGAAAGGACTTTCTATGATGCATTCAGGGAAGCTAAAGAAAGTGGTGAAATAATCGGAGATTTGGAAGCCACACAGGTAAATATTCTTTCTCCTGGGCTATTATGGGACCTGTCAATAGGAAACATGAGCAACAGTTACAGAAGAAGTATGGGGAAGAGTCAACCCAGTCTGCACACTTTCATTTTGAGAAAAATACAGAGAAATTTCGATATGGTCTGCACTCATCTGGAAAGATCACATTTCCCAGATGTCTGCCAATATAACTCATTTAGTTCAACTGTAGGACCATGATGGGAATTCAAGAGAAAGGGGCTGTGTCTGAGGCTGTCAGATATGGTTTGCTAGCTGCAATGGACTTGAATTGAAGAGGTATCTCTTAAGGTGGATGAAGTCCATGGAGTTTGCAGGGAATCAAGATAAGATGTCTGAGAATTTGAGGGGATGAGACAGACTAAAGAAATATTGGATGCTTCTAGAGGGAAATGTTTAAGGCTATTGCTTTGCATTCTTCTTAGCACTATAGACAATGTTATTCTTTGTCAGCACAATTATCTAAAAGTCATTGTAGCCCATTAAAAACCAAATCAGCTTTTATCTTGAGGACATTTACAAGAGAATTGGTGAATCTTATACTGGTGAAGAGATACAGGATTCAGCTGAGCTATACTTCAGATGTCCCTATGACATTTCAAAAAATTACAAGTACTTTTAAGGCGCAATTTATCATATGTGCACAGATCTACTTTAGAAGGAGATGAATCATGTCTTGAAAGCATTAATTTATTTCCCTTCACTTTAATGAGAGCCCAGGTTAACTGAATTGAGTGTCAGGTTCTTCACTGCAGGTATCACCTGATCAATTAATCCCACAAATGTCAGATTCTGTGGCTCCCAAGAGCACTCCTCATTTTTCTCATAGGTCTATGTCTATAATATCTCTTCACCCACCAGCTGTGAATGACCACATGATTGCAAAAGTCACCATTTGTGTTAAAGTCTCCTAAATCAAGTCTGGCATGGAAAGGAGCAATGCAAACAGAAAAGGCTCTGTTACCCCACAGAACAAGTTTTCTGTGGCTCTGCTGTGGGATTTTTGTGTCTTAGGGACAGAGAAAACCAGTCCTTTGGGCATGACACTTTTCCTGTCTTGGCGTGGAACCTTTGACTTTGATCTCCTATTTGTAGAAGTTTTAGTGTAATATTTTGAGGAAGGATAAATTTGTGATAAATTTTAGCTAAACATCAGGCTCAGAATCTTGGCTTTTCCCATCATAATGCAATTTTGCATGGTTTTAAAAATATTTTGAAATTGCAGTTTGGGAATCCACCATAAGAAAAGACAGATACTCAAAGTCATGCACATATTGGGTCTACGTTCAACCTAACCTTCAAACCCATAACTCTGTGAGCCTTCATGTTCTGGTGTCTCAATATTTAAGTTCACAACTTAGCCAGGGGAAAAATATTTTTGCCACCAGTCTCAAACTGAAGGTTAGGAGCCGTTCATCCTCAATTCCCTCTGTGTTTTTAGGTTTCTCCACTCTTTGGAACAATCTATGATGCCATTTACTTCATGGCGATGGCTATGGACAGTGCACGGAGGAAAGGAGTCAGAGCCTCAGGAGCCAACATAGCTGAGCACACAAAAAACTTCAGCTTCTCTGGATTTAGTCACCAGGTAGAGACAGACAGCTCTGGGAAGAGGCTGGACAACTATGTGATACTGGACACAGATGGTCGTGGGAACCAGCTGCTCCCAACCCACCTGCTGGACATGTCTTCAGGCTCTGTGCTGTCCCTGGGCCAGGCCATCCACTTTCCCAATGAAATTCCACCCAAACCAGACTCCAGCTGTTGGTTTGACCCAGATGTTCTTTGCACTGAAGGTAAGAAAGGAAAAAGAAACCAAAAACAGGGTGAAATGGCATTGAGTTCATGCTTCTCATTTCTTTCATCTTTTCTCTCACTCCAAGTGATTATGCCTTTAAATTAGAACTCCCCAAACAGAAAAGTCTAAATTCAAGAATCGAATATAAAAATCATCAGTTAACAAACAGTCATCATGCTGTCTGCAATTGGAATCCTGTGCAGAGGTAACACCATTGATCCACAATACTCACTCATTGCTCGTTAGGTCATAGAATAATAGAACCATTATGGTTGGAAAAGACCTCTAGGATCATCAAACCTAACCCCTAACCTACCACTGCCAGGCCCAGCACTAAATATCATATCTACACAATTTTTCAACAATTCCAGAGCCATTAAATCCCACTACTCTCCTGGCCCAATAAGGTTGTTACCACTGTTACATGCTTGAAAGGGTTTTCTGGGTTTAACACTCACCACCACCTGCCACTATTAATAGTAACCATTATATAACAGAGGCTCCACCCAGCACTGTGTCTCTGCCCTTCTGGGGGACAGCACACTAAGAGGATTTGCCTTGAAGACAGCCTAAGACAGCTGCACAACACCAGATGTTCTCAGCCCCTTGCCTGCTTCTTTATCCGGGTAGCAATGAGGAGGGAAGGACCATCAGAGCTCACCTCATCCAGAGAAAATGATAATCATTGCTTAAAAGAATTTGAGTTATTATAGATAACAGAGGTAGTATTCAAAGGGGCAGAGATATCTGTGGTTTGTCAGACTGGGCACTGGGTTTAGCTCTTGTTTTAATTTGAGGCAACTGTGGTGCAGTTTTAAAGTTCACAGGGCAGATAACATCTCATGGCAGGGCACTTAACCTCCTCTTGACACATTTACTTATAATACTAAGCATTTACACCTATTGCTCCAGGATATGACTTAAACAGATGAAATCACCCACATCTGTGGAATATTTCATTCAGTAGCTGAGAAAACCCTTCTCCTCAGCTTAGCCATAACTGAGCTGACACATAAATCAGTGTCACTATGAAAACTAGAGATGTACTGATCTTATAGCAACTGGCAAGCAATAGAAAAGTATAATACTATCATATATCTAATTTTGCACTGCCTCTAGGAACAATGTAGCAATTTAGCATCTCATTGCAGTCTGTGGAAAAATCCCACTGATTTTTAGAGAGATCAGATTTTATGTTCATACCTTTACAAAAGCATAAAGCTCCAGGCATCTGTCAATTAAAGAGTAATTTATTATGATTTCTAGAATTTCAGAGACTGAACTTTATGGCTAGAATTAAATACAAGCCTCACTCTAGCTTTTGTATGAAGTTAGGCTTGGAGGGGTGTTGGATGTGAAGCTGTCAGGCTGCTGTGCTTCCTAACTCCAGGTTCACCAGGAGCAGAGCTGAGCTGACACAGACACACACACACACACTCAGCAGACACAGAGTCACTGGCAGAGTAATACACACAGGAGAGTTATGTCTTTACAGGCAGTACTACCACAACCAGCACTGCTGGGACAGCAGAAATGGCCTGGTGCTACTCTTTTGCACCTCATAATTAGGCTCCAAACTTGTTACCAGATCTCACAGCCTCCACTCCTGCAGACTCACACATGCATCCTCTGGTAGATGGTCCAGACCTGAATTCCCCCATAGCCATCCCTCAAACTCTTCAGTCTCTGCAGGAGCTGACCCCAGACTTGTGGTGTCTCACAAGGATTTACCTTCCCTGTTAGCTGGCTTGATGTTAAGTCTGTCAATATCATACACAGTCAGAGAGCACAGTTACCCAGGAAAAAAATGTGAATGAGGTTAAGAAGGTGGGAATGACTGCACTGATCAAGTGCAGGGTTTGCCTGGAAAAAATGCACAACATGGTTACATGTGACCAGCATCCCCATCCTCTCACATGCTGGAGCATTCCTGACCCATTCCATCTCTCCCTTTACCCGTGTTTGCACTTTTCCCTAAAGATCCTGTAAGAAATTTCATGTACTCCCACAGTTCCCTTAAAGCATCCTCTAATCACTTTAACTCAATCCCATAAGTTCCCTCAAGCATGCTGTAAGTTTGCTCTTTTGCATAAGCTCATAATTAGCTTACTTTCACTTCTGGTTAGTTGTGAAGTATAGTATGGGTTGGGAGGGACCTTTGAAGGCTGTGTATTCCAATCCCACACCTGACCAGATTGCTTAAAACCCCATGGAGCCTGATTTTGAGCACTTCCAGGGATGGGGCATCCACAGCTTCCATGGTCTGCCTTTTCCTGTGTATGTGTGAGGACAGTCAGGGCCTGGGGCCCTAGACTGAAGCAGTGAAATTTCAGTTAAAATGCTCTGTGTTTTCCCTGAAACAAAAAACTAAAATTCAAAAATGCCTTCAGCTTTCACTGGAAAGCTCTAGGTCTCAGTGCTTGCAGATGGGTGCCAGTGTAACAGAGTTGTGAACCTTTCGACAACCCAAATTTCTCCAAGTTTGTTTGCATTTATAGATCTCTGGATACAAACAGAATAAAATAGAAAAAATAGAAAGCAGAAGAGACAGACACAGCAAACAGCTCCCACTGGAATTTAGCTTATGCTGTCATGTCAGCTTCCCTTAGCTCTCTAGTAAACACACTCATCAGCAAAGTATCTGTCCCCAGTACTTTCTGCTGATGGATGTGTTGAGGAGAACATCAACCTGCTGCTGCTCCTCCTCTTCTCTTTTCAGCATTACAAATCTGCAGCAGAGAATGAAAGAGCCCAGATGGGTCATATGGTTTGGTACCATATGATAAAGATTTTTCAGCATTTCAATTCCTCAAGAGAAAAGGGCCAAATGTTAAAAAGTTATGAACTTTGAAGAAGCTTCTTGTAAAGCCTAATACTTCCCTGTGAGTCTATTTTTTTACTTGAAAAAGGCTATTTTTTCACTGATCTGGGGCTCTAAGTCTGGTTTAGAAAAAAAAACTGTACATGGAAATAAATAATTAGCATAGCTGAGGTCTTATGTGTTCCAAGTAAGTAAGTATTTGTGTATTTATAAATGAACATTGCATTAAAATTGTCTTCAAGCATTCTCTTGCCTGAATATTTGACTTTGTAATCCAGTGGCCTCATATTGATGTTGTTAATATTATCTGGCCTAAATCAAAATTATTTTCTAATTCACTGATTCTTTTCCCACTTTTGCACAGGGATTGAGCCTGCAGTCATTTTGTTGGGAATAATGCTGTTGTTCGCCCTGCTGTTGTGTGCTGTGGGCCTGGCTTCCCTCATCAGGTGAGAATTGCAACACGTATTTGAGTTGGTGCCACTTTTAGTTCTGTCTGAGGCTTGTGATTTAGCCAGCAGTTTAGACAGTGCACACATAGAATTTGCTCTTGGCTCTCCAGCCACATATCTCTTCACATTTGTGGTGTGTTGGCCCCAGCAGCATGCCAGGCATCCACCAAAAACTTTCTATCTCTCCCTTCCTCAGCTGGAGAGGGGAGAGAAAATACAACAAAAGGCTCATGGGTCAAATGGAGTCAGGAAGAGAAAATTCACCAATTACCACAATAGTCAAAATGGACTGGATGTGGGGAAATTAAATTTATTAGCAATCAAATCAGAGTAGGATAATCAGAAATAAAATCTTAAAAACCTTCTTCCCATCTGTCCCTTCTTCCCAGGCTTACCTTACTCCCAAATTCTCTACTTCCTCCTCACCAGTGGCAATGGGGCCAGGGAATGGGGTCTGCAGTCAGTTCATCCCACACATCCTCTGCTGCTCCTTCCTCCTAAGGGGAGGGACTCCTCACACCCTGTCCCTGCTCCAGGATTCTGTTGCTGGAGGTTTCTGAAGCATTAGGAAGATGGTCATCACTTTGGAAATGCAAAGGATGACATACAAACCGAAGACAGGAATCTGTTATGAGAAAATGAGGTTGAATCCAAGTATTTTTCTTAACCCAGATCATTCTTGCCTGGATTTTTGTCCTTAATATGATCATGTTTCCTATGCAACATGTGAGGCTGACCCTCTCTATTTTTTCCATGTACTAAAGAGAAAATAATTCCTCTGAAGAGAATTTGGAGCAAATATTTAGGATACATCTTTATTGTTAAGTTGATTCACTCCCTGTTTTGAACTGGGGTTCATTTCCCTGGTCATTCCCATTACATATATATATTGGTCTGGGCATGAGATATTTGAGGCAAAGGCAGTAGTCTTCTGGGGAAGGAATAACTCCTGTAATTGCATGTCACATCTGTGCCCCAACTCTATATCCAAGGTAGAAATGTGCCAGAATGGTTGGTTGGTCCAGGAGCTATGGATTGCTCTTGGCAAGGTCACTGTAGTCCCTGGAGTAGTTGGTCTCTAATTATTAATACCCATGAACTTAGAGTGAAAATAGTCTGAAATTAGAAGGCATATTTACTGAGCAGCAATGAGTTCAGCAGAGCAGAGTTCCTAGATTGTTCCCTCCAGCTTCGCCTCTCAATAATTCCCAGACATGTTTTGTCTCCATTCTTGACTCATCCTCCAAACCCAGATACAAGGCCACCCAGCAAGCAACACCCCAAACAGCTCCCCCACTTTCAGCCCACAGCTGCTTCTGAGAGAGCTGCAGACACTGATGAGGTTGCTTCCATCCACCCACTCTTTGAAGCCCTGCTCTGTTCCCTGGCCACCAGCCTCTACAATTAAGTAAATAAAAGACAGTCTTTCTGCCTACTCTATTTGCAAGCTCTTCCACAAGCACCAAGCTGTGCTTGGGAAGGCTTGGTCATGAGAAAAGATGTACGGCCATCTGCAAGGGAAGAAAAAGTCCAGCATGACTCAGATAATGATTTATATCAGGAAGGGGTATGTCTGGAACTAAATTTAAACCACTGCATGGTCTGAGTTGAAATGTGGAAGCTCTGGTCTTAGCTCTGTCAGGGATTGCTGCATGACCTTAAATGAGTCACTCCACTCTCTCTGCTTAGCTTTTGGCAGAGGGATGCTTTCCTCCCTGCTTAGGGAGAGGATGTGGTTTATCAAGCAAGGTTTTTCAGATGGACTTGTGAAAGGTACATAAGGGATGACTTTTTTTCATGAGGATGGGTTGGGTGGCTTGGGATAGTGTCTTTACAGAAATATTATAAAATGTCACTCTGAGTAAAGCCTGTGGTTATGTGGCCAAGGCTTCCTCTCATATTCAAGAAGCTGTCTGCGCTCTTCTAAAATGTCCAGAGTGATACATGGAGAGGAAAAGTGAATTGTGGTGATTTAGGGCTGTTTTATGTGGTGGTGTCTTTCTACAGTGGCATTAGCAAAATTCACCCTGATGTCAACCTCATGCAGGAAACACTTAGGAGAGTGTATATCAATCATCTGCTGTAATGTTAACAAAGTTCCTTAAGCAAAAGAAGTGACACTGAGGGCCGTGGGGGAGCTTTCCCTTCCCTTTTCTGCTCCTGGTTGGGGAGTTTTTGACTGTCCAATAGATACTGCTGCCTTGTGCTCAGTATTAGACCCTGATGTCCATTGAAAAATGGGATCAAAATGATGCAGTGTGATGTCATGTGTGCCATACTGCTCATCCCATGTAGCTTTTCTCTCTGTATAAACCAGTGACCACTACAAGGGCACATCTTGCTCTATGCTTCATAACTCACCATGCTAAAATATAGACACTCAGAGGGCATGTTTAGACAGTAACTTGTGTCCAAGCAGCTCTTATAAATTAACTACAGTTTCATTTCAGTCCCTAAGAAAGGCTGGTGTGCCTAAATTTGGTTTGCTCATGACCAGACCAGCTGGACTAATAAAACTTATTTTTGTCTCCTAATGGAGAATGATTTGGGATATGACAAATAAAAGCAAGCAAAACAAAGTATGCCTTACATGCACATCCAATTATTATTTGTAAACAGATTAAATCCAGTTGTCTATTTTGATAAGACCCTTTGAGATGATAGCTTTTGTTGCTATCCATGTTGAAATGGATAATTCATGACTTGGGATTTGAGTCCAAGCCAAGGCATTGTGATTTGTCCACTGCTTTCACCAACACCCATCCTCACTCTCCCACCATTCTAGGCCTTAAAAATCATCGAATTCCAAGCACTCTGCCATGGGCAAGGACACCTTCAACTACACCAGGCTGCTCAGAGCCCCATTCAACCTGGCTTTGAGCACTTCCATGGATAGGGCTGCCACAGCTTCTCTGGGAAACCTGTGCCTCAGCACTTTCACAGAAAATAATTGCTTACTAATATCTAATCTAAACCTGCATTCTTTCAGCTGGGAGCCATTCTCCCTTGTCCTGTCTCTCTATGCCCCTGTCAAAAGTCCTCTCCAGCTCTTTTGTAGCTCCTCTCCTTAGGCACTGGAAGGTGCTCTAAGGAATCCCCAAAGCCTTCTCTTCTCCACGCTGAACAGCCCCAGACCTCTCATCCAGCCTCCATAGCAGAGGTGCTCTAGCCCCTGATCATCTTCATGGCTTTCTCTGGACCTGCTCCAACAGGTCCATGACCTTTGTAAGTCAGGGCCCCAGAGCTGGATGAAGCACTCAGGCAGGGTCTAACAGTGCAGGGAATTCCCCAGATGGGAGGATTCAGAGGAGGTGCAAACTGGCTACCTACCTGTAGCAGGTTGACCCTGGCTGCCTGCCAGGTGCCCACTCAGTTGCTCCATCACTCCCTTTCCCACTGGGACAGGGGAGAGAATAAGATGGAGAATGACCAGCAGAGAAAAGGCTGAGAAATAAACAAGCTGAGATCTGAGCACGCAAGAGCTAAAGAGGAAAAAAGCTCAGTCTCTACTTCTCACCAGCAGCAATGTTGGGACACTTCCTGGGAAGCCAGGCTTCAGCTTGCATAACTGTTCCTCCATAAGGAAACACTGAAAACTCACAAATGTCCCCCTTCCTCCTCTCTCCCTTAGCTTATATGCCTGAGCTGATCTCATGTGCTATGGAATATCCCTTTGGCTAATTTGGGTCAGCTAGCCTGGTTGTGTCCCCTCCCAGGATCTTGCCCACTCCCAGCCCCTTTGGAGAGGGGAAGAGGTGTCAGAAGGACACTGCTGCTTGGCAGTAGCCAAAACACTACTCTGTTATCAACCTGACCCATCCAGCTACCAATGCAAAGCTGCATGTAAAGCTGCAAACTTTAGCTCAGTCAGACCAAACACACCACCTAAAATTGATAACCATGACTCTCCAACTCTTGCAGGCAGAGTATCTTGAACAACCAGCTTTTCAGGGGTCCAAACAAGATAATACTGACCTTGGATGACCTCGTCTTCATCAACCCAGAGCTACATAGAAAGGTGAGTCCTTCTACTCGTGAAAGGAATCTGGTGGAACACCCTAGAACAGATTTGCTGTGTGGTATTTTCAAACTCATGGAGCTCTTGAAGGGTCATTTCACTTCTTCATCTCATTTTCCCCTGCTTATTAAAAAACTTCCCATATGCTGCATGCTTTGAGTCTCAGAATAGATGTCAGAGCTTTTATGATGATGTAAAATAGTAGCCTTGATTGTGTTTCTTCTAGCTGCCAAGGCTTATTCCCTATTCTTGAGGCCGGATGGTGCACCATAGGGCATGTCCAAAAAACCATCATGCCTTCTAAAATAAAGTGTCTGCATTCAAATATATTGGGAACTGTTCCTGGTCCATTCTGGCTCATACCCAGAGCTGGTGATCTGCTGGGGGACGATCCCATTATTTCCTTACCCTGAAATCCCTGCTGCAAGGCAGAGCTGGAGTGGGAGTTTACACCCAAAGGTAGTAGCTGCCTAGCACCTGCTTTCTTTGCCTTCCAGAGACTGACCTTGGACAGTCTGACTGATGCAAACAGCATAGCAGTCAAGAGCAGAAGCTCTGCTTCCTTGAAAAGCGCAGTTGCCACCCATGAAACCTCCAATGTGGCTTTGTATGAGGTAGGTAGGGACCTCATGCTCTTCTCTCACTGCTTCTGTTCACTGGACTGCTCCAGGGGGGAAAGTATTTGGCTGCAGTACTGTAGGTCCCAGGATGGAGATAGTTTGAGCAAACCCAAAGGATGAAAATAAGGTAATCCCAAGTATGGACTTAGCAGTGTTTAAGGTGACTCTGTCCCAACCCTCACCCTGACACTTGGAGTCACGTGGGATGGAAATATTCAATGTACATATATAACATTGCCAGTCTGGTTTTGTCAGAGGAGTCACCACCTAAGGTGGTGGCACCATGAAGAACCTCTCCTACGAGACAGTCTTTATTTGGTGACATCTCTAATAAGGAACTTTCTTACAAGACAGGATCCAAATACACAAATGGAAGTTCAAATTCCCTTTTGTGGCAATAGGACTGTAGGGAGCTTAAGCAGAGGCAATGGCCAGGAAAACTCACCCCATCCATCAGCTCTTTCCTGAAAATGCAGCTTTTTGACAAAATGGCATCATAACTTTTCCTGAAGAGAAGCAAAATAAATTTGATCAATCATTAATGTCAGAGAAAAGCTCTGGCCAGAGTTATTTTCCTTTCTAATCAATTTATTGATGTTTATTGGATACTAAGACACCTTCCAGGTATGAAGTTGTGAACCAGATGAAGGTCCTGCCCCACTCCCTTTTTTTTGAGGATTTGCTGTGGATATTCTTATTTGGGTTCAGCATATAAATTATCTGTTTCCAAGAACATTAAAAATCCCCAGCCACTTTCAAAGTCAAGGATCTGAAATTCAGATCTGGATCCCAATGTTAACTGTTGCTCAGAGGTTTGCTCTGTCAATCACCCACCTGTCTTGGGATTAGGGGGCTGGAGCTTCTCCCTTAAGAGGAAAGGTTGAGGGAGTTAGGCTTGTTCAGCCTCAAGAAGAGACAACTGAGAGAGCACCTCACTGACATCTATAAATATCTGAAGGGAGAGTGTCAAGAGGACAGAGCCAGGCTCTTCTCAGTGGAAAAGAGGCAATGGGCAGAAACTGATGCACAGGAAATTCCACCTGAAGAGGAAGAACCTTGCTGTGCAGGTCACCAAACACTGAAACAGATTGTCCAGGGAAGATGTGGAGTTTGCACCACTGGAGGTATTCAAGAACTGCCTGGACACAATCCTGTGCAATGTGCTCTAGGATTGCCTTTCTTAAGCAGGGAAGTTGGACTGTGGTCCACCACTGATTTCTTCCAGCCTTAACTGTTCTCTGATTCTGTGATTGTGGACAGGGAGACCGGGTGTGGCTGAAAAAATTTGAGATGGGAGCAGTTCACAATGTGAGGCAAAGCTCCACCAGCATCCTAAGGAAGGTATGAATAGGGGATGATGTGGAGGGAAGGTTTCTCAGGGGATGTTTTTGGCTTCAGAGTGTTTTTGCTGTCCTTGTCTCGTGTTTACCCATTAAATAATGCGTTGTGGTTGTCAATGAGCCTTGTCTGGTGAAATGTGGTAGAAGAGACCAAGCACAACTGCATCTCACAAACTTACCATAGATCCATATGTCAGTCAGCAGCTTGTAAAACCCCACCCTGGACCTGCCACTTGCAAGCTGGTGCAGTATTAAATGTGCAATGAATCCTTCAAGTCACCTTGCCTGCAAAGGCACAGGGGTTTGGGGAACTCATCCCTGCACAGTGTGAGGCACTGGTAGATATTTTCACATATTATATGTTGACAGTGTGACACAGACATGGTTGTGCATTTCTCTGAAGGTTCCTTTGTGTTTCTGCCTCAGATGCTTAATTTTGGTCTTCAATTTTACTGTTACAAAAGACAAGAAAAATGCTTGTTTTTCAAATTCAAGGCCATTAGTTGTTGGCAGCTATTGCTAACATAGCAGTGGCATTTTCATGCATGTAAAAGCAACAAATGTACCAGAGCATGTCTCCAAAGACACCATTGATGGATGACTTTGGACTCTAGGTATGGTATTGCTTTCCAGTTCAGAGCAAGATCCACATGCTGAACTGAATCTACCCCAGGAAAACCATTCTGGCTTAGTGAAAAATTCAATCCAGTTTGTCTAAACAAAACACAAACTTCTATTTAGTTTGCTTTTGCTTTCTTGCTTTCTTTGACTTAATGGATAGACAAAGGAAAACAAAGCTTGAAAAGAGTGTTGTGTAGCCAAAAATAAGCACCAGAGAGGTTGTTTGTGTCCCTATCCTTCTGTGGAAGGTGTTTGGGAGTACAAGTGTGAAAAGGGCATCTAGTGATAGCAAGAAGCTACTGAGCAGAGGTCTGGTTGACCTGGTCTCACTGTGAGTCACTGTCTTGTTTCAGATGAAAGACCTGCATCATGAAAATGTGAATCTGTTCCTGGGCTTCTTCTCTGACTGTGGCATCTTTGCCATAGTGACGGAGTACTGCTCACGAGGCAGCCTGGAGGACTTGCTGCGAAACGAGGATATGAAACTGGACTGGATGTTCAAGTCCTCCCTTGTGATGGATCTAATTAAAGTAAATCCATTGCTCCTGCTGAGCCATGATCTGAATGGGACTTTTATGATGACTAAGCTATTTTAATCAGAACATTGAGTTTTTTTATAATAACACAAGGAAAACAAATCTGGATGTAATTATATCAGTCTTTAAAGGAGACCTCTTATACTTATTTATTGCCCTCTGAGAGAAGCACCACTTGGGGCAGTAGAACTACAACTACACAGCAGGACAAGAGGCTAAAACTATCAGGCTGCAATTGATCACCTAGACCAACAGAATTTTGTGACAAATTAATTCTTTGCAAAGGCCCTTCTTTGTCATGAATCAGAAATGCATCCACCATAGAACCAAGAGTATCCATCCCCTGCCACAGGATGGCTGCACATACAGTCCCGTTAGCAGCGCTCACACTTCCAGTCATGTCCCATGTTTTCATGTCTTAGTGGTGAACTACTAATCTGAGACAAGTGGATTCCATTCCAGAACCATTCTTGTAGTCTGTGATCCACCTTCCCAACCTCCTTGAGGGAGATGGGTAGGGGCACCCAGCTCTTCATGACTTCCTTTGACCTAGCAATTTGGTAACACTTGTGTCCACTTTCTTATCCTTGCCTAAAAGCAGAACTTCCCAGTGCACTGACATAGGGCTACAGAGGGGGGCATTTGATTCTTCCTAAAGTTGTCATACCTTTCCAATATTACTTTAGGGTCCAGACAAGCCTATTTTATGTTCCTAATCCACTTCTAAATTTCTCCAATAGTTTATAATTTTGATCATTACTGCATTTGACATGGAGTCAATGCTGCATTTGATGCCATCTGAGGTGACAAATTGGCTTGGTGTCTCTGAGTGCTGATGGGTACGACAATTCCTAAGGATCAACATGGATTTTTTCCTGTGTTTCCTAGGGGATCAGATATTTGCATCACCGAGATTTTGCCCATGGACGTCTCAAGTCTCGTAACTGTGTTGTGGATGGCCGGTTTGTCCTGAAGATCACTGACTATGGTTACAACGAGATCTTAGAGGCACAGAAATGCCCCTATATTCAGCCATCCCCAGAAGGTAGGTGTGATGAGGATTTATTTTTTTTAAATATTTGTCCATTGATTTAAAATATGTTTGTCCTAATGCAATTTCAGGCCAGTGGCCACACAAGGATTTTTGTGCTCAATCTCGCTAAATCTAGTTTCCTCCATACCATGCATTGTTATAAGAAAGGGTAAGCAAAGGTTTTGTTCAGACTTCCTGAAGTGAATAGCAGTGAAGGGAATAGCAGAGTGCCATGGTAAAGAAAATATATCTTATTATGAGCAGTGACAGAACTTCAGCTTGTTGCAGCTGGAAGGACTGAATTGTCCCTGAAATCTTATCAGTACTGAATTTCTGTGACCAGTAGAATGACTTCACACCCTTAGACCCAATCCTACATTTAGAGTTTTAGCCCAAATGCAAAGATGCTTTTTTTGGTTACAATAAGTAATCTAAACCACAAAATTATGTAGATCTCTTTGAAATAGGTCCTCTACATGCCAGTCACCAAAGGCTGCCACATGAGATTCCCACCACTTAAGAACAGCCTTCATGGGACCGGGTTTGGAGACTTTGACAGGATTTCTTTCACTTGGCCATTGCTTTGGGGTTCCTCTAGTATCCCAATTTATTCTTGATACCTGGTTTCAAGTATATGTAGAGGTTTGATCCCTCTGTCATGGGATTTGATGCCTATACTTCTCCAGTGTCAGCCAGGGCAGTTGTCAGATGGAAGACTTTCTTCTCCTACCTTAAAGAAGATAGACATTTACAGTGGCAGAAATATTACATATCCCCATTACTCAGAATGCACAGTTACTAGGGTAACAATACCTCAGCTTGAAGATTCATTTCTTGATGAGGCTGGATATGTTTTACAACTCCTCTTTTGTCACTTGAACTGTTGGATTATAAAGACTGTACATCAGGTTTTTGCAAACTGCTTTTACAGAAACTATTTTCATCTAAAAAGAACTGCAGAAAATACGTTGTTAATTGTTGTTTTGTAAAAGAGTAACAACTGTAACAAGAAATTCAAGATTTGGTGCAAACATTTTGTCTCAGGAACATTTTCAATCAAAAAAAGGCATTTAAACTTCTGGCAGTGGTGAGATGACTTCTTATGTTGAAGTTCATGGCTGGTGTTATATGATACAAATTGTTGGTATGGCAATTTAAAAAAAACAAACATAGAGTAAAACTTGGAATATTCTATCTTTTTGTCAACACAGAAGTTTAGTATTTCTAACACACTACAAGAAGTATTTGACTCAGTAAATAGTGTAGTATTTTCCAGTCTTTCCTCAAATGATTGAAATAAAGTATTCATTTAAGCAGTTACTTTGCAATAGTCTGAGTTCAAGTGTAAGAAATGTGATGCTCTGGAATTTTTTTAGAATTGCTCTGGACAGCTCCTGAGTTACTGAGGGACCCAGACATGTGCAGAAAAGGCACAATCAAAGGGGACATTTACAGCTTTGCAATCATCCTACAAGAAGTGATTGCTCGGGGTCCACCTTACTGCACATCAGAGCTCTCAGCTGAAGGTAGGCAACTACTACAGCATGTTTTTAAGGCTTTGTGCAGACACTTATAGAAGATCTGGCCAAGTCCCCTTATTAATCAGGCAATTATGTATCAGTCTCATGACCTTTCTCAGTGGCAGAAGTCATAATAAACATTAATAAGAAACACCAAAATGTGTGGTTCTCATCATAGCCTTGGTACAAGTCTCATCCCTGCTTTCACTGGAATTGAGGTTCTGGGGGCTCCCCAGGATGCTTCAGGCCTCTGCAGCACCTCCAGTTACCTGTCCAAATTTGGACATTTCATCACAGTATGGGGTGAAATCTGAGGGCAGAATTTCCCATAGCCTTTGCTTCCTACTCATCAGCCTTTTTTGTGCATCATGGAGGCTGAAGTTTTTGAGCTGTACCCCTTGCCAGCATCCTATTTTGTCCATCTGTCCATCTATTTGTCCTTAGCCCTTTCCCTTTTATAGACACTCTCTTCAACAGAGGTTGAAGTGATGCATCATTTTGCTTATGTATATCAGAAACATCAAACAGGTGAATTCTTTAGGAGCTGCTCATGGTGCAACCATGTTGTGTATCCATGGGAAGAACAAACTCACTGCAGTCAGGGTCAGGTCACAAGCACTTAAACAGGGAGGGAGTGACAGTCTAAAATTAGCCAGTTTCAGTGACAGCCCATTCTCAATGTATTTTAAGCTGGACAATCATCAGGTAGGGTATGAAAATTCAGTGTCTGCCAGTTTAGCTGGAAAAATAGGGCCCTGACCTTTCTGTGCCTGAAGCTGCTGTCACAATGCAATGATAATGATGTTAATGATGTATCCCACTCTGTAAATCAGAGCTGGACCTATGATGCAGACTATGATGCAATTAGAAGGTTTTCCCCACCTCATCCCCCTGCAGAACCTCCAGCAAATATTGAACACAGTTCAGTCCTGTTTTCTACCCTGATAAAACAATGAATTTGTACTCAATCCTAAGGAGCTTTCACTTGTGGTGTGAACTTAAAAACAATCTGGGGAAGGCATTTCCCCTCGGCTGCCCCTGGAAATATTGGGTCCAGATGTTTTGATTAGTTCATTTGGCAGAGTGTAGGGGATGAGCCAAAGATCTTTAAAGTAAGCTGTCAGTGCTGAAAAGCTTTAGGCACTCACAGCAACAGCAGGACTCCTGCCAGAAAAAGAGGTTTTCACTCCATTTGACTGCTCTGCACTGAGCAAAATAAGATTTCAAATACAGTAACTTTGGTGGGTGTTAAAGGACTGATTTCTCAGTTTTTGAAAACTCAAGCCCAGTTCCTTACAAGCCTCATTTCTAGGAAGGGAGCTCTAGACAGGGAATCATTTCCCAGACATTGTTTTGAACTCAGCCTCTCCCCCTTAACACACTTCCCGCTGTCTCCACTCCCATCAGCCTCCTACGTCCTGGTTCCCAGTTTCTGATGAAGCACCAGAGGCTGGTATCCTTCCTGTCTGGGCTCAGCCATAAACCTCTGCTGTCTTAGAAGACTGCAGGTCCTAGTGGAGAGAGTCAGAGGCAATTTCATTAAATGCAAGCCTGCAGGCTCACACATCCATCTGTCACACATCCTTCCCCCATCCAGCCACTTTATTACTCATAACCTGCTTCTCCAGGGACGAGAAGGCAGATGAATCTTCTTTAAATCCTTCAAGAGACTCCTGGCAGAGAAAAGCAGTAACCTCCAGCTTCATTTGACCCAGACACTGGGAGCTGAGGACTAAGTGCTAGGGACACATGAAAGGGTCCATATCCTTTGGCCCTTTCAAGGCCCTCCATCTTACAGTGTGCTTCTCATTCCTCTTTTTGCCACAGAAATTATAAAGAAAGTGAAGAAGCCCCCACCCCTGTGCCGCCCAAACGTAGCTCCTGAAGTAGCCCCCCTGACGTGCATGCAGATAATGAAGCAATGCTGGGCTGAAGCCCCTGAACGACGTCCATCCTTTGAGGAGGTGTTTCATAAGGTCAGTAAATAAAGAAGATGGTGTAATCCCTTTGTTTCTTCTTGGCAGGGAAGTATTTGTGGTTGGGTTTTTTTTTGTTTTGTTTTTTGCATAACAACGTACATGTTGACAACTACTATAAAGTTATGTTTCATCTAACTCTCATTGACTGATGCAAATTCATCTTCTAATTCACCTCTTCCTTTGTCTTTTAACTCTTGCCATTGAAAAAGCCAGTCTTCAGCACTGACACTTCAAAAGAAATGTTTGCCTTTTGTTCCTTTCCAAACTCAGGGTGCTGCAGTGGTGTAAAGAAACAGACAAATAACTCTCCAGTTTGATTTTCCAGTTCAAAACCATCAACAAAGGGAAAAAGACCAATATCATTGACTCAATGCTCAGGATGCTTGAGCAGTACTCAAGCAACCTGGAAGATTTAATCAGCAAGCGGACTGAAGAGCTAGAGGTTGAAAAACAGAAGACAGAAAAACTACTGTCACAAATGCTTCCACCGTAAGTACTGGTACTTTAGGTGGTAAAAAACCCCCAGGAAACCAAACCAAAAACACCCCAAAACAAACCCATAGCTAGTCTGGACAACACTCTTCCCCAGAAGTGAGCAACATTGTAGACCTGGCCAATCAATTTTAACAAGAACCTTCAAATCAAAGTAAGAAACTCTAATCAATGCTGGTTACAGCTGTATAGAACTTTCTATTTAGTGGAAGATCTGAACACAGAAAAACAAGAGTCCGAGCTCTAGGGCATGCACTAGAAAAGGGTTTGTTCCCTGCCATCTTTTTTGTGTTGCTATTTCAGTTCAGTGGCAGAAGCCCTCAAGACTGGTGGCACTGTGGAGCCGGAGTATTTTGACCAGGTGACCATCTACTTCAATGACATTGTGGGCTTCACATCCATTTCGGCCCTCAGTGAGCCCATTGAAGTAGTTGACCTCCTGAATGACCTTTACTCTCTGTTCGATGCCGTTCTTGGAAACCACGATGTTTACAAGGTGAGAAGTAACTTTATTCTGTGTTTCCATCTTTTGCAATTTCTGTATCTTTTCCTTACTGTGACGGTATTTGCTAGGTGGAGACAATTGGTGATGCCTACATGGTTGCTTCAGGGCTCCCAAAGCGGAATGGAAACAAGCACGCAGCTGAGATAGCCAACATGTCCTTGGACATCCTTAGCTCTGTGGGGACATTCAAAATGAGGCACATGCCAGACATTCCCCTCAGGATACGGATTGGGCTGCACACAGGTAGGCAGCAGCACCCGCCTGCACCTGAACATCAGAGACCCCCTTCTCAACTGCATTCCCAACTCTGAATGCTTTCTTCCTGCCTCCCCTCCAAAAAACACCCTTACAAGACACTTTAAATCCATGTCAACAAGGGAGTTAAAATGGAAAAACAAAATCTAGAGAGGATTTGTGGAGGAAAGTGGTTTAGTGCCATTTTAAGGAGAGATTTTGTATTCTGTCCCAGCCAGGAACTACATCTGGCATGTTAGTCACAAGGGTTTCATTGTATGGATAGCTCTTTGATGTGCCATAGAACTTTCAGAGATGGGATATTGAGACACCCAGTGATGTCTTTGCAACTCTGTTCTGAAATGAAAAAGCACAGAAACAGTCATGTAAAGTGGAAGAATAAAAAGGTTGGAGGTATTTATCACGGGTAGGATATACTGGAAAAAAAATGTGATACAGCTTTAAGGAAAAGTTTTGGTATAAAGAAGACTATCTCTGATGTAGAAGTCATAATGTATTCAATCAACAGAAAAACTTTTTTAAAATTAAAGGAAAAAGTTCCTTTCATATATATATATATATATATATATAATGTAATTAAACTCCAAAGTAAAACAAACAAAAAACCAAAACAGTAGAACTACAGTTATATAGACGAGAGTATTTTAAATGTAGAAAAGTACATCTGCTATTATCATGAATCAGTATTTGTATAAGATAAGTGAACCTTCATAATTTTATACATTTTTTAGTCAATCATTAATAGATTTTTCCCAGCTGTCACCAGATTTTCTGCCTCTTCCTCTAAAGTACCAGGTGTTGACAATTGTGGGAAGCCAAATGACTAAGAATGCCCAGGAGCCTGATCCAATATTTTATGGGGTTATGTCCTTCAACTTATGTGATAATATCCACACTTTTGCAGCTTTAGCATGCAAGTGTTTTGCAGATGTCAGTATCTTGGTCCCTGATGTACATATTGGGAGACAGAAACAGAGTAAAGGCAGTATCTCAGTCAGAATATCCCAAGAACAGAGCTGTGACTTTAGCAGAGTTAAAATCAATATTTTGAATCCTAGACCTAGTTATCTCTGAAACACATCTCCCTACTGTTTTCTTTGAAGTGTGTGATTCTGAGGTGACCCTTCACAGAAGTGTAAAGCATTAAGGAATGATTTCAGGAGCACTGTGTGTTTTATACTTGGTCAGAAATCAGATGAGATTATGGCTACAGATTGTCTTGCCCAGAGCAGGAGTCTCTGGAGCATCACCAGCATATTTTCAACATGAAAAGAGAGGAATTTGCTGTGCAACATCTGCTGCTGCCAGTTGACAGCAGTTTTGCAATGTATCTCCCATGAAGTTGGCCAGAAAATGCATCCCTAGGTGACGTCTATAGCGGGTAGTAACCTTTCTTCGTTTGTTTTTATGAACTCTGGATATCTGCAAAGCAGAATTTCTATGAACTGTTGTGTTGGGTGTGAGAGGAAGAGGGGGGAGAACTCTGCAGATCTTATTTTGCACAGATCTGGCAGCGTCATACTGTCATGGGAGCAGCCACAAACACATGTTCCAAAGCAAACCAGCTCTCTGAGCCACAGAGCTGACAGCAGAGTTTGATTAACCCTAGACCCTGTTTCTCCTGAGAAAAGATGCATGAAGAGGGAATGATCAGCATCATGAAAACCTTGGGGAAGAGAAGCTCTTAGGGGAGAGGAGAACTTGGCTGACACTTTCACTGTACTGGAAAGGATGGAGGAAGGGTGTGACCCGCAGTCATGTACTTCAGCTGCTCTCTGGAAACTGGTGCCAAGAGGAATTCATGATGCCCTCTCAGAGAAAGCAGTAAATGCCTTTTGGGCATAGGCTGCCCATGTCTTTTCATCCCCAAGGGAAAGCTGCCCCTCTGGGAACTCCTGGGAACTCCACGCCCATGGTCCGCTTGTGGCAATGCATGGGTAAGGCAAAGAGGACAAGATGACCAGTGTTTGTTCTGCATTTTCTCCCTTCTTTTAAACATATCCTGGAATCTTGGCTGTCCTCTCTTGACTTCACTGCAGGTCCAGGATAAATCAGCTGATTCAGCTCTTTCCCCGCTACCCCTGCCTGGGCTGGAGCAGGACAGCCAGTGAGAGCAGTGGTGAAAAATAAGCTTTTCCACGGAGGCTGAAGATGATCTGTGTATCAGTCAGGCTCTCTGGCAGTCAGCCCTGCACTTTGATCTTGACTGTTAAACTCTGCAGCACTGCTGATGGTCCTTGCAGAGACTTAGCCAGAGCCTCTCATTACCTGACCCTTGCAAGCCTTGGCAAAGAAACACTTCAAAGCAAACCTATGAATCTGTGTAATTAAACAACTAGGCCATAATGTCCTCATCACAGGGTGTCTGCTTTCCTCTGAAACTTGTAACTGTGGGAGATTCACCATTGGATGTTCTTCTTAGCCTTCTGCTGAAGCTGTTTGGAAAAGGGGAAACACATACTGGCGGTGAAGGCAGTGAGAAAATTAAGCCTTAGATGCTTTCAACACAGAGAATGTGTAATTGTGGGGAAGTTTACATTCCCAAATATAAGCATTCAGATGCTGCTGAGAACTTTCTGCAATGGGATAAGCTTAAAAGCAGTATTCTAGAAAGAAAACACCTCACCTTGCCTCTCCTATGTTGTGAGCTTTGCAGAAAGTGTTGGGTGGTTGCATTGACTGAGTAGGGAAACTGAATTCAGGCACCCACATGGAGATGCTTCCAGGAGTTTTACGGAGCCTGCACTCACTTTGAGGACAAGCAAATGAACCCTGTAAAGCTGTCCATGTGCAGGAGTGGAGGAGCTCAGTTGACCACATTGACTTGGTCTCCACTAACTATTGTAGAAGCTCCCCTGCCTTTATTTGTGCTTCTTAAAATGGAATCACAGAATCACGGCATACTCTGAGTTGCAAGGGACCCACAAGGATCATGGAGTCCAACTCTCAAGTGAATGGCCCGTGGAAGGATCAACCCCGTGACCCTGGTGTTATTGGCACCATGCTCTAACCAATGGAGCTCAAATCCTCCTCAGTGAGGGCTGCTTTTTCAATGGAACCACCTTTTTGTGTCCTTGCAACACCTATTACAGAAGGAGCTTTGGTCCTTCATGAGGTTTCGGACTGCTGCTGTCGTGTTATCACCACAAAAAAAAGAGAGGCAGTGTTTTGTGAGAGAGTGTTTTCTCAGGGAATCCTCTTGCTGAAGCATGAAGAAGAAGTCTCCAAAAAGACCTTTTTGTGTGTGTGTGTGTCACATTAGCATGTACACAATAAAGTTAGGGAGCCATAAGATCCTTGGCCGAGACTATTGACAGTGCCTTCGCAGTTGTGTATAGAAGGGCCTATAGATGAAAACTTGAATTAACCTTCCTCTAGTGGAAATAGTTCCTCTCCTGAAAAGCTTGAAACAAATTAGAGAGTAATGATAAGGATGATAATTAACTTGTAAGAGGTTCTGAGGAACAGTGTTTTGTCTGAGGTACACCGACAGTTGAAAAGAAACCCCCTTAAATCAGGTCTTCATGATCTCCAGCAGTCTCTGCCTGCTGTGTTTTATCCAGTTTGATCCATTTTGATCCATGCTGCTCAAGACCTTGTAATATTTTTTGTATGAAGCATTATTCCTCTCTCTTTTTAAAAAAATCTTTTATCAAGCAATGCTTCATCAGGAAGGAGTTAATATCTGCCTTACCTCTGAGTTGCATCCTCAGGAAGTATTTTAAAATCTGGCAACTTTGAGCAGCAACAACTTTTCAGAGGTTACAGCAAGAGGGGTTCTTGTGAAGTTCCCCAGAGCTTTCAGCTACAGAGTTTCATTAACGTCCTTAAGATAGATCTGAAAATTCTGTGAAGCATCAAATTTTTAAAATAAAGCTAAAATCAGAATAAAATTGCACTGTACTAAACGAAGTAACTAATCACTTCTAAATTAGGCTACATTGCTATCATTTATATTATTACTGTTTTAAAACCAAAATTTTAAACTATAACCTTTTCATATTATATTTATTTTATATCTATACCATCATTTCAGGTACTGCTGATGATGTACAATGTTCACATCTCTTGTAATCTTGCATGGGAAAAGATTTCCTAGGTATCAGCTACACTAAATCTTGACTCAGAGGGGTCATGACATTGAAAAGGCAGGCAAAGCTTGAAAAGGCATAGCTCATAAAATGCATCTGATGGAAAATACAGAGAGTCCTGCCTTTTGTCTGCAGGAAGCACCACACCTTATCACATCGATTTTTATTTTTATTCTTGCACTTATTTTTCAGGCCCATATTTTCTATTCTAGGCAGTGAAATTTAGCATCTCCTCTTCCAGAGTGCAGTCTAAACATTAACTGAGCCAAATGCCCCAGATGAAAATTGTCTGTGCTGTTTGGCTTCCCCACATTTTATCTCCCAGTCTGTGCGTGTTCACATGGATCCTGAACTCACAGCCCTCCTTGACAACTTGGAAACAATTCTTTGGAAGCTACTTAGGAAGTGAATGGATCTTGTATAAATAATGAGAAAGAGGGAAAAAACAGGTCTTGACTAGAGAGGCCAGCTAAGAGTGTCTTCTTTTCCAAGGAGGGGACACAGGGTGTTCCAGAGTGCTGCCAGCACCTCTGCACCCCCAAGGCTAATTTGCAATCCTGTTTCAGTGGGTTACAGGACATGTCACAGGATCTGAACTTTAATTTTCTCACATGGAAAAAGACCTTTTTAAAATGAGATTATGATAGTCCTTGAGTTTCCATGAGCTCTGAACAAATTTCTCCCAGATGACAGAGAAGTGAGGCCCTACCACACACGGCCTTTCTCAGACATGAAACACCGGCACGAAATCCAGAGCAGCGCTTAACTTTTGACTGCTTGCGGCGAGCACCAAGGCCAAGGAGATCTTTAGAAAACCTTCTGTATTCCCAATGGGTTTGTTGCGTGTCAGAGGAGAAGACAAGATTTGCTTGCCAGCGGATCCAGGTAACGCGGCTGCTGTGTCTTGCAGGGCCTTGCGTGGCCGGCGTGGTGGGGCTGACCATGCCCCGGTACTGCCTCTTCGGAGACACGGTCAACACGGCCTCCAGGATGGAGTCCACGGGCCTGCGTGAGTGTGTGGGACAGCCAGACAAAGGGAAAGTCAAATGGCAGAGGTCAGAGCAGCCTGAAGGAGGGGGCACTGGTTTTGCCATTGTAGGCCGTCCTTTAGGGCCTTCCAGCTGCAGTCCTCTGACTCCAATCCCATCCGCCAAAATCAACATGAATCTTGCCCTACTTTCCTCCAATATGGTTTGGATCTTGCTTTCAGTCAGTGCCGAGAACCCTTAATTCAGAGCTGCCCTTGCACAGTAAAATAATGCACTTACCTTTCACAACCTGTACAGAGCAAGGGCTGAAGCACGTGTGCACTGCTCTCATCATACCCATGGTCGTAGAAAGACAGCAGGAGCACTGCAGGTCCAAGAACACTGTTACACATCAATAGAAATGCATATAGATAAATAGGAATTGCAGGATAGTCTCTCAGGAAATGTAGCTCATAGCTGTGTGATCTTCCTCTACATATTCAAACTGATGTTTTTCTTTCTTATTAGTATGGAAAAGAAGTTAATCAGCTCATACCCCATCCTTCAAAGGGCAATCAAAGGGGAAGGCAATGTGATTGACAAAACCGAAATAAAAGCTCAACAAAAGCTCAAAAAAACAAAAAAAACAAACAACAACAACAAAACAAAAAGGAAAAAAAAAAAAAAAAAAAGAAGGAAAAAAAATAAGAAAAAAAGAAAACCCCCAAAACCAAAACTATTTGGAGGGAAATGTTTTAGAAATCTTTCCTGGCTTGTTCACGCAAGCAGAACAATAACAAATTTCAGGGAGTTCCAGCAGTGGCTGTAAAACAATCTGGGGAAGATGGGAATTCAATAAAGTTCCCCACCTTTGCCCTTTTTGTTCATAGACTAAATGGCAGCTCTGGGTGGAGTAAATTATTAAAAATCCAGACATACCTCCATGAATAGCCACATTTTCTTTATGTTCCCATCTCTATGCTCTTCATCCCAGCTTTCAAATTATGTTGGGTGTCTGGAGCAGGACAATTGGCTATTTTTTATTTCTTTCTCATTCCCTTGTTATACTGTGGCAATAGATAAAACAGCAATTTAGCTGACAATGTCACTGTACCTCTTACCATCTTTATGAAGAGATGGACTCCTACACTGAGTGTGTTTGGTATCCTTCTCCAGGAAGCTTCCAGAGCAGATTTCCTCTCCCCCTGTGCTCTTTACAGCCCTGCCTGGAAGAATCCATCAGTCAGCATTAAACTCTAAGTGGAGGAGCACCACACAGCCACACAGCTGAATTGGAGCACTCCTGCTTTGGAGCCCTTTTCCTTGTCAGGATGAAGCAGTGGGGAACTCGCAGCATGTGTGCAGTACAATGATCCAGCTGCTTTGCTTTCTGTTCCCAGCTTACAGAATTCATGTCAGCCAAAGTACAGTGGATACGCTTCGGAGTCTGAATGAAGGCTATGAAATCATACCCAGGGGAAAAACTGAACTGAGGGTAAGAAGGTCAGGGCTGTGTGAAGCACTTCACAGGGGAGTCATCTTGCTTGAGGAATTTTTATATTAAATTATTTTTTGGCCTTCATACACCAGTCTTCAGCTGAATCCTTCCAAAATTGTCCCTTTCATTTGTTTCAATACATTAGTGGCTACTGAAGGACTGTGGGGTCAAGCAACCAGCTATATGTCCTGGATATAAGTATTTATATAGCAGTCTATTTAGTCCACCCTTGACAGAAGCTGCTACTTTTCAATGTCCAAACAAGACAGTCCTGAATAATTCAAACATCTTTTCTACCCTTACATAGTCAATAGACAGAAGTAGGAGCTCTGCTTGCCTTAAATACCTAGAACAAAATGTCTGAATATGGCCTCAGGTCCCTCAACAATCTTGCATGACAAGTGGAATCATCCAAGTTCATATGTCTGCAAGTGGAGATCTGGGATAAATATTCCAGGTTTAGTCAATGGAAAGAAGCCTTTACATAGTTAGTGGGGATAAATTGGCCCTTTAGGAGATTATTAACCTGAAGTACTTTCAGTGTCTAGTTTATGTGAAGATGAATGTTGGTTTTCCTCCCCTTCTTCAGTCAAGGGTGATTGACTCATATAGGTGCCTACAGTTCATCAGATGAATCACTTAAAAAGATAAATCATCAGTGGGGGGAGAGGAAGTTATTATTCTGATACTCAGTTCAGAATGGGTTGTAAAATCTCTCAATTAATAATGCTAGTTCTGCCAAATAAGATGATTAGCGATCCTGTAGTTTCCAATTTCTGTTCAGCTGTGTAGTTTCAATGACCCAGATCAATGAGGGTAATTTGTAAATGACAGTTGGAACAAGGATAATGAATATCCTCTTTCAGGAAAATGAAACTCACATAATCCCTGAGCTATTCTGAAGGACAAGACTTCCAGGCATGGTCTGTCTCTGGATATGTATGAAGCCAGAGAAACTTAGAGAGGGAAATTAAGTATCAAGGAGAGGGCAGTGCGAGAGCTGCTTTTTATTTGGATTTTTGGTTTTGTTTTAGGGTAAAGGAGTAGAAGAAACATATTGGCTGGTTGGGAAAAAAGGCTTCCAGAAGCCCTTACCTAAACCTCCTGAAATAAGGCCAGGGTAAGTGTGACTTCATCACTGTCCAAGACATTAATTAAAAGGTCTCTTTTGGAGCTCACAGGCTGAATATCTGTCTGTCCATGTTATCTGTTTGCAAAGTCTGTATCATGTCCTGAGGTGACTTACATGTTCAGGCATAGTATTGGGACTCAGAAGCAGTGCAGTTCCTTCAGCACCTCTCCTTATCCACAGTTCCAAATAAGTGACATGGAGACTTGCTGCTGCTCCCCTATACTCCCTTGGAGACTGAACACCAGGGAGTTTCCCTGAATTTCCTTCCTGCTCTGTGTGCTTATAGGAGACACATGGGTAGGAACACTTTCAGGTCTCTGGTGTCATCAGTGTGTGGGAGACACTCAAGATTTTCCTTCCATCGAATTCCTGCTGAAAACATCAACCTCTTTCAAAGTAGAAACACTTCCTTTTCATTCCCTTTCATTCTAACAGAAGAATAAGAAAGTTTTGTGTTAAAAATTTACGGCACTCTTAGGTAATTGAAGATTTAATGATGTTTTCTCCATACAGATGGTGGTTAGCAAAGACTGAGCACTCAAAATTCATTGAGAGATTTTCTAACTTTGCAATGCCTTACTTTGCAAACAGAGTACTCCCTGTTCAGCTGTCACCTGCTGTATGCCCTGAAAGAATGCTGTGGTCAGGACATAAAAACCAGGAGTTAGATTTGTTTGACAAGAACAGTGTGGCTACCCACATGAAAAGCAGCCTTAACTCCTGTTATAGACAATAAAAGAAATGCTTGCTAAAGGGTCTGATTTGACTGGCCCTTGCAAGATTCCTGTTTTGTTGAGGTCCTAAAGTAGCTACCTCAGAGATTGATGTCTGACAGCAAACAAGGTCTGTTTTAATGTAGCTCTGACTTCTCCTCATCCATATCATTCTACATATGGCTTCATTCCCTCTTAGTAAATTTAAAAATGTCCCCATTTCCCCACGTACTCAGGACCAGAGGATCTTGAGCAGCCATGTGTAACCTCTGAAGAGTCCACCCACAACACTGCAGAGACAGAGGTGATCTGCTCTTGTCCCAAGGCCCAGATCTTCATTGTTCTTTTGCAGTATCTCTGTCCCCATAGGTCATGCAGTGGTTGAGTGATTTTGACAGTAATCAGAGGGGAAAAATAAAACCGTATTTGTCTTAGTGAGGAGGCAAAATTAAACTTATACACTATTGAAATCAAATGTCAGGATACAGAAAGAAGTAATGGATGTTGAAGCAAAGCAAATATTTGGAGAACTGCCTCATGCATAGGCTGTGCTGTTACCAGATAGCACAGCCTGTGTGTGAGGCAGTTCATTATGTCCCATTTTCCAGCCTTATCTTGATGATTTATGTTTTGGCACAAAATCAAGAGGCTGAAAGTTGTTTCTCTCTAGTTGGCCAATATGGTGATTTCAGGCCACTGCCTCGTATAATTCCATAATTCCTCATTTGTAGGCTTTTGAAGAAGGAAATACTGGATAAATTCATTTTCTAATAATTTTTTTCACTCTGTCCTGAGGCAACTTATCTTCTCTTGGGTATTTCTTTACCATGAGGTCTATGAGCACTTGTTTTTGTCTCCTGCTTTATACTGTGACTTAAGTAACCTGAAGATCTGCAGGTGGGTAGTTGTGGTGGCAAGGCTGAGAGGTGTTTCCTACACCTACACTAAGTGAAGGTTAGTACATCATGCTATGGAATTGCAAACCTGGACCATGAATTTAAGGGTCAGATCATACAGATGTAAGATTATGAATTTCCTATTCAAAGGATAAGTCCTTCTATCTTGATCTGGTCAAATCTCAGTTTTTACCTGGTTTTCATGGAAGCTTTGGGTTAACTTTGCATGATACAGAGCAGCACAGGACAGTTCTATAGCCTCTCTATACCTTCCCTTGCTTGAAAGCAAATTTCTATGCATACACCTGGTACTGCCACAGGAAATAGTGACAGACTGGACATAGGGAATGTGCAACAAAATTAAGAGACAAAATGAAGACAAAACCAAGTGTGTCAAGCAGTCCAGCAGCAGACTCCCTATAGCATAGAAATTATTTTGAGATTCCAGTCAGATAGGTTTAAAGGAAGGCTGTGAAATTTCTTTGAGGGTACACCAGGTGACTGTCTGGGGGGCTGAATTACCAGACAAGGGAAAAGCACGAAGTTGCAAGTATATGGACATGGGATATTTGAATTTGACATCTTGTGGTGCTTTGGGACAGGCAGCATTTTTTCAACTCCAGTAGAGCACTCGTCCAAAAAAAGCAGAAAAGATATGATGTCATACAAAACTAAGAGACACAAGCCTGACCTGGACTAAATCTCAGATTAATTTTGCAAAGCACTGAAAAAATATCTAACACTAGGAAAAATTCAATGGCTAATGAAATTCAGAAATAAAAAAAACAACCAACCAAATCAAACCAAACCAACCAACCAACCAACCAAAAAAAAACCAAAAAAAACCAAAACAAAAAAAACAAAAAAAAAAAAAAAAAAAACAAAAAAAAAAAACCAACAAAAAAAAAAAAAAGCCAAAAAACCCACAAACCAGAGCAGAACCTAAAGCCAGGATATTTTTCACTTGCCATTTCAAGGAGATGAATGACATTCTTGGTCTCCTGAGCTTCCAACTTTTGCCATCCTGGTTTAGAAATTATTTTCTCTGGTACTGAATACAGGGCTTGAAAGCATTGGAAGCCCTCTATCCCAGCAGGTAGTTTTATTCAGCAAGTTTCCCTCTAAATTATTTATAGAAAGTTAACTGGAGGAAATAAATTAACACAATTCATCAAAAATACATATTGTTGATCCTCTCAAAGGCTTTTAACCATTAACTCGATACCTAGGTAAAGACCATATGGGAGTTTTTGATTTTTGACATAAACCCAGATCCCTTACCTTGTATGAATTCATGCAGTAATTCTTAAGTCCAGAAGGGTTGATGGATCTTTTAGCCCACTACCACCCACAGTGCCAGCAACCTGATGTGTGACATCACTGGAAGCTGGAGATGCAGCCAGGAGTAGGTGAGAGTTTTGGATAGGAATAGGTGAGAGTTTTTGTATGCATGAGGATCAGCCCTGGAGAAAGCACTGAGATCCTTGCTTGAAGATAAATGAGTGCAAAACAGTGAAGGATGCTCAAAGAATCCATCTCCCAAGCCCAAGTGAGAAACACTTTTTATGAGCCAGGAATCAGACACTCACTAGGACAAAATGTTTTGTTCTTCTACCCAGTACAAGGTTGTCATTGCTTTGTCTGTGTTGGAGCACCCTGGTAGGATGGATCTGTAGAGAGTTTCTAGTGCTGCTGTTGCTGCTGATGTGTCTTTCTGAGGAGAAAAGTGAAAGCATTTCCACTTGGGCTCCTGTTTGAAGTCTGTCAAATGCTCTTTTAAAGCAAAAATAAAGGAGCTTGTGGACCAAACAGCAGTGAAAAACTCTTGTTGACCTACCACAGCTGGAATTATACAACAGCATAAAAATATTTCCTAAATAAATTTTATATAACATTTAACAAGAGCTATTCAGGGAAATCAAAGAATCCTCTGTCTCATAGGCTTCATCATGCACTGTCAGGACAGATGCATTTTGCTTCACACCTAATCCCTTCTTTTCAAATTATTTCTGACCACCTAACACAACAACAAAATGAAGACAAAGAAGTATTCTGATCATGGCTGTGGCATAATTACAGTGAGAAAAAAGAATTTTTCCATGATATCTGATGGAGTATGAGAAAGGGAATGAAAGTTGGTGACTCATCTCCCTTTCAACAAGACTTTTTGACTTGTGATGTGATTGCACCAGCTTTTATATTTAAACAAGCTCTTCCTGAGCAAGCTGAAGTTTCTGGGAGAATTGACTGGAATATTACAGAATTTGTGCTAATAGCAGGAAAACCTAAATGCAGTGATCAGAAAGGAAGCAAAGTCAGAACTTCACAGATTTTCTCCAGCTGGTTTTGCAAACAAGGTGATGGGAAGAGAGGACCTTGGAAAAATAACAGCTCCAAAAAGATGGGTTTTGCCTAAGGCTGGGATGGATAATGCAGAACCAGACCTCTCCAGTTGCTCAGGCTGAGTTGAGGAGATGTGCAAGTTCTGTTTACACTGGATCTTTCCTTTTGTTGTTGAGTAGTGGAGGAAAGTCAAGTCACTACCAAACAGTTATTTGATATTTGTGTGAGCAGTGTCTGGAGTTCAGGCAGTCTGATACCCTGCTTAATCACCAAATACTCTGGTCATGCCTTCAGCTTCTGTGGGTCACAACCTGCTGCACTGTAGTGCAGGCACAGGCATCAACCTCCTCCACTCCCCTGTAGGTGAAGGCCTGCTGGGTGAACTCAAAAACCAAACCCCTGACCCTCACCCATGGGTGGCTGAATTTTGTTACTGCTTCCATAAAGGGTCTGGACACAAAGATTCCTTTTCTCCCTCCAACAGGCAGGATTTAGTCTTATTTGAAGCTATTTACCTCCATCTGATCTGGCCACCTTGTGTGTCTTTTAAGAGTCAGTGCAGAGAAACAGACATTTCTTGGTGTTGATCTGCTTTGGGATAAACTCCTGCTGTGGTCCAGCAGCACCAGCTTCCTTCCACTGGCTCAGAATAGAACCCAAGATATTTGGCTTAGATGGAGACATCTCTAGTGCAGATAAAAAAATACCAGGGAGCTAAATCTCACCTGAGTTGTAGATTCCCAGAAGAAATCATTCCTCATTGAACTCATCAGGATTGTATCCTCCTGGCTTCCCTCTCCTTGGGACCCAGCCCTAAAGACACCATCACCCATGAGGAAGTTTATAAACAGGGATCAATATTTCTAAGAAGAAGAAACGTCCCCAGGATTTAGATAAGGCATGGGAGGACAACTTGTCTAGGCACGTCCATTTGTAGAGTAGAACTGGCCAAAGACCTGAAACTTGACTCTAATCTCCCTCTGGAAAGGCTGTTAAACATGTGTTTAGCACTCAGAGACAACTGGCTTTTTCTAGGGACTGTCAAATAGGATTTCCACCAGGAAATGTGCCCACAGATTAGTGAGCTGAGAGCTTCTGAAAGCAACATCCCTGGAAGACCAAAAGGCACTGAAGCAGGAACAGAACCAACCAAATGCAAAGGTCTTCACTGCTGTTTTGTTCTATTCCTCCCTTTAATGAATATGGGATCAGTGGAATAATGGAATCATTCTCCCAGGATTCATCTTATTTAATAGATTCTGGAAACAGCCTTGATAAGGATATAGTTTGTAGTCTTCAATCAACAAAGACATTAATCTTGTTCTGGCAGAAATGTCTAAGAGTGCCAAGAGCTCTCTGGACACTTAAAATTTAATTAGCTGACCTCATTCTTAGCAGTAAGTTGAGTGGTACGAGAGAAGAATTAATAAAGCCAGAACCAGGACCCATATTTGTTTTCCTTTCTCTCACCAGAAGACACTTACCTTTCCCTCAGTCTCCATTACAGTCTGTTGTTTATTGCAGATGAAACTGAACTGGTTCTTTCTCTAATGGCCTACCTGTCCACTGCAGGTATAGTGCTCATGGGTTACTCCCGGAAGAAATTGCAGAGTTCAAAAGGAGGAAAGCTGAAAAACTCCTTGGCAAAAGGGCCTAGATCTGAGGTAGTAGCTGTAGGACAGTCCCCATGTAGCTCTGCTGTTTGGTGTCTGCTTGTGTGTTATTTGTCTGTACTTTACTGGTTTTTGTGTCTTTATTTTCCCCTTTCCTTCTATTTTTCTCCTTTTTTAATTCTTTTTTTTCTTTCCTTTTTTTTTTTTTCTTTAAAATATGTGTTATTATTCTAACATATCTCATTCAAGAGGTGCTTGGAACAGCAGCAAAGCTGTAGCCTTGTTGGGTGATTTCCTAGTGAATTTGTAACCTAGTATGCTATTAATTCCTGAAGGACATTGAGTATTACTATGTTTATCTGCAGTGTATTATCAATCCAGTCTATGTCAGGAAGAACCCAGCACATGGTAAATACAGAGATAAAACTCCTGCCAAGTGTAATTCCATGCCTCATGACAGAAGCAGGATGCAGCTTTGATATCCATCATTATGGCACCGATGGGTACAAGAGATAATGGATTTATGGTTTGGGGGGAATTTGGAAGTCACATGGAATATGACAGCATGACCTGATAAAGGTGTTATCAGAGCAAGGCTGGCATAGAACCATGCACAGCCACACTTGCACAAGTGTGTGTCCCCTGAAAATGATGTATGTGCAGGATTTTTAATAATATCTCTAAAAACAGTGGTAGTGCTTCTGCTCAGCTCCTCTGGACCTCATTTCCACTTCCCTAAAAGGTAGGGGTGGATGAAAGCTCAGGGTACCTAGGCATGGGCTGGTTAGAAAGACACACCATATCAGGCTGATAGATTGCTATGAAGACTAAAGCTCCATGCAATTTTCTCACAGGGATAAAACCCAGCAGGTAACTGTTGGCTGTGTTCCTTTTTCCCCAATACATCTCTAAAAGATTCAGGGTGTGTTACCAGGCTGGTTTATTTCTCTTAACCGATATTTAAATTTTTGTCTGAAGTTCTCCCTATCGAGGACCTAAGGGGAGAAAATCCTCATTTAAAAAAAATGATTTGAATATTGGACACAATCTCTAGACACCTGCATAATCACTGCCATGTGAACACCCACGGCTTAATACAAGCTCCAAGGCACAGAAGATCACCCTGCTGGTTTCCACCTAAGAGTAGAAGCTAATCTTCCCAGGCCAGTGACAAAGAGGATCTCACACTGGGGTTAGCCCTGCTATATACTGATAAATAAGTATTTAACACATATATCACCCTCAGACATAGACTTCCACACTGAAGCAGGCTGATCAGCAGAATATTATGGAGAACAGAAGGTCCTCATTAGGCAGCTTGGCCTAATCTATTGGACATAGCAGAAAAATTAGTAAGACATTCATATCTGGCTCATTTCAATGGCCCTAGGTCAATCCTTCTTGTGTGCAGGAAGCTTTCAATGGAGGCAATTAAGTCCTCAACAGCCACTTATTCCCACATGCCTGCTTGGTGGTTAAGTGATGTTTCCAGCTAATCTGTCTTAGATGCTTCTGATGAAAGGGACTATGCTGCCAATAACATTGTTTTTCCTTGATGACAATAAAGGAACATTATACAAGGATCTCAGGTGTAGTGACCTATAGTCCATTCATCCAATTTATGGTCCTATTAGTCTAGGACCCTAAAATGCCAACAGTCCCACAGGGTTCTAGCTGTAGTACAATAGGGGTCCCCATCTTGGAGTAATTATGTATTTTGGAGTATTCATCTGGCCTGAAGTCTTGAGGAAGGTCAAGACTCTGCTTCTCCTGCTCAGGAGTCAATCCTTTAAGATTGAAAGAGTGGCTGTGGACTCTGCTGTCCTTGATGTATTCTTGATTTCAAAGAGAAATGATGGTTCTGGCTGGATCTTGATAAAAACATTCAGCAAAGTACGAGGAACACCTTTGTATGTGAATATTACTACAATCTGTACTGCTCTCTACTGACTTTTAGATGTGTAAGCACACAGGTGGTGTGTCCTGCACAGACAAAAGCACCAGCCTGGGACTACCCCAAAGTACTGAGGTTCAAAAATGTCTCAAGTTGGGTTTTGTTGGGTTTTTTTTCCTTTGTTTGTATTTTTGTTCGTTTGTTTGTTTGGTTTGGTTTTGGGCTTTCTTTGGTGGTTTTTTTGTCTTTTTTTTTGTTTTTTGTTTTTGTTTTTGTTTTTTTTTTTTTTGTTTTTTGTTTTTTTTTTTTTGTTTGTTTGTTTGTTTGTTTGTTTTGGTTTTTTTTGTTTGTTTGTTTGTTTCTCAGGGATTTGAGTCTCCTTGCATTCTGACCCCTCATCCTACGAACTCAGCTTAGTGACAGGAAATCCCTTGACATTCTTTTTTGTTTAGGAAATACGGTAAATACCCAAATAATTACAGCTTGCTGACCAAACCATTGGCTATCAAGGTGCAGCTGACCAGCAGATAAGATCACTCATAGGATAGCTTGGGTTGGAAGGGACCTTTCCAGGTCATTTAGTCTAATCCCCTTTGCAGTGAGCATCCTCATCAGAAAAAAAAATTTTCTTATATTTAGTCTAAATATGATCTGTTTTAGTTTGAAACCATCCCCCTTTGTAATATTTCTACAGGATACCTGTTTCATGTAGTCAGTTTTAACATATATTTCAATTCTAAAGTAGTTGCAGATTCATTGCACACGATGGTGTGCAAAGTTTAAACCATACATTTATGTATATATACAACTCTTTGTTAACTATTTCTTTCTAATCTCTATATATTAGCAATGGTGTTATTAGTAGGAATTAGCATTTAGCTATTTTGGATTTACAGCAGTTGGAATGATATTTTCTTCTATTATACACAGTAAATCTTATACCACAGTAAATGCTTTATCCATGACAAGGCAGTTGTACATTTGAGACCTTCCTAGAGCCCTCAGCCATTTGCTGAGCTTCTGCTCTCTTACAAGTCTACATATTTATTTATTTTGTCTCTGAGAACCCTATTATGTTATAATGAATTTGCACCCACCAACAGATGGGGGCCCAGAACCTGGGCTTGATGAACTTGTGAAGTATTACAGCAAAAGATCCACTTCAACTCACCATTTAACATTTCTGCTTTGGCTGACACAAAAAGATGCTAAATGAAAAGTCATGTCTTGGTGAGCAGAGTTGCTAACTCCTCTTTTCTTCTCTGTTTTGCAGCCACAACTGGCCAGATGTATTGACCAGGAAATTAAAATCTGTCCTGAGGAACACAAAGAAGACACTAGGAAAAGCAAACTTTAAAGAGCTGGGAAGCATAAAGGAGTCTGGAATAAGTTTTGAAGAGGATGAAATCTGAGAAGAACAGGGACACCTTGAAGCCAATCCAACAGAGCTCATGCTCTCCATTAGAAGCCACTTCTCTTGTGAAACTGAGCACCAGCTCAGAGCTGTATATGTGTGTGTTTTTGGGAAGGGTGCACTGAGGAGCAGTTTTATATTAAGTAGTTGTTTCCCTGTTGTTATTGTGGGAAGGTCTGGTTTCATAAAAATGAGTGCAATTGAGAAGAAAATGTTTTGGACAGCAACAAAGAATATTTTTACTCCCCCACAGAAATTTTGAATCAAAATGTTCTGTTCCTGTATGTCAACTTCAGCTGAAATATTTTCTTTCAAATTGACATTTCAGCTGCAAATGCCAATTTAATGCTATTTTCAAAATGAAATAAC
Organism: Oenanthe melanoleuca; assembly: GCF_029582105.1. Taxonomy (NCBI): domain Eukaryota; kingdom Metazoa; phylum Chordata; class Aves; order Passeriformes; family Muscicapidae; genus Oenanthe; species Oenanthe melanoleuca. The sequence continues at coordinate 29,255,257 of NC_079333.1, read as the reverse complement.
AGTTTTGAATTGAAACAGTTTGGTATGAATCAATATTTGTTTCAAATGCCAAAGTGAGATTCTGCTCAAAATGTCAAAATATGTCATATTTGCAAATCCAGATCTAAATTGCAAGAACTTTTTTTCTTTTTTTTTGCTTTATACACACACATATACAGGATATATAAAACATGTTATGCTTTTCATCTCAAAGCAGGATGAAAATGGAATGACAAGATATTGCAAAACTAAGATGCAGTTCCATTAGCTGAGTAGTACTAATAAAATACGAACATTTTTCCTGCAAAAGTGGGGCTGAGGGAATGAATAGAATGTCATTAAAGCAGTGCAAAGCCTAAAACCCATCACTCTTTTTCCCTTCCAGTTTCCAAGTAGCCTCTGAGGCACTTTAAGTGCCTTAAAGTAGTCTCTGGCCATTTGTCCCTGTGGGTAAAAGATTTTCTGTAAAGGGTCAACATTTGGCCTGTAGGCACTTTTTCCAGAGCACACTTCCTCAAAGTCAAATAATTTTGCTGTTGGGCTCTTCTTCTTCCAAATATTTTACTCCTTTTCAACATCTGGCTCCTAACAACCTTCTGGGAGTTGTTCTTCTCCGTTCTGCAAAGCTGAAGAGAAGAGCAGGTATGGTAATTTAATCAATATTTCCACCTGAAGGTGTTAACTGAGAACACTGAGACCTTTCTCAAGCTCAATTTGAATTCTTCTCATCAGACCAATCAAAACAGATATTTGCCATTCAGATAATAAATAAGAATCAACAAATCCTTGGCAAACTTCTATTGGATATTGAAAATATCTTTATGAAACAAGGTGAGTCTGACTTCACAGAGTTAAGGAACACAGTATTTTCACAACTCATTCACTGTATCAAGTATAAAACATGCACTGTCAAAGTAAGATCTGTTTGAAGTATAAACATCTAAAAAGAAAAAACAGAAGGGAAATTCTTTAATGCTCTTCAATAATGGACTTTTACTCTGTGGCACCTCGTTTTGTAAAATAAGCTTTTGCTTTTTTAGTGGTGAGTTAATATTCCATGTGGGAGAAGTTGGCCCTTGAAGGACATCTGTCAAAAGGCTCATACAAAACTCAAGCTGTCAAACAGGGATTAGGAAAGCCTTCACTTTCTGCCCTGTGCTCACCTTCTGTTTGAAAATCCATCCAGAAAAATGTCCAGTGGAAGTGACATGGGGCAGGTAATTCTGACACGATATACCTCAAAGTACAGTTCCAGAGAGGAATGTTATCTAGATTGGTCTGAGCAAACATGGGTTTAAAATCAAACAACTTCTGCATAATTCATGTATTTTCCATTATTTTTCCATAGAAAAAAAAAACTATCTGTCACTGCTATCCTTTTACATAGCAGAGTGGGTTATATCAACCTGAAATTTCCATGAAAATGATTGAAACAAGATTTCAACCCACACTTCTGCACACAGTTTTGAATTCTTTCTTCAGCGTGTAGTCTTCTAAAATAAACAACGTTCTTTGAATTCCTTTTAAAAATTAAGATCATAAATCTGTGGGAAAGGGTAGCAGAGAAGCAAAGTTCTAGTCACTGATGACTTCAGTAATCCCAGGATAATTCTTTATTCTCTTTGAAGCCAGTGGTAATTTTTCTTCTTAGTTTCAACAGGAAGAGGCCAAGGACTCATCCCTGAGTGTGATTATCTCTGCTGTTAGGAATATATAAAACATAGTTATATTTTCCTGGTTTTGCTTTGTTTAGATAGATTTAACTTCACTCATGAGATTTCTTCCCATACAAACTATGATTACTGTATCATGTTCTTTTTTTTTTGGTTTTTTTTTGTTATTTTTTTCCCTAATCTTTTTATTACTTTACTCCTAAAACTAGTGTTTAGAATGTTGTAAAGAGGAAGATGTGGGCTGGAAGCAGCAAATGGGAATTTTGGTAACTCCACATCAGACTTCTTGGGTGATCGTGGACAAGGCACTTGGTGGATTCTTGGATAGGGCTGCTACACATTGTAGTAACCATTATCAACAGGAACCTACCACATGATTGCTAGAAGCTCTGCCACTAATGTTATAGAGTGAATTTTAATGTAATCATGCAAACCCACTGAGAGCTGTAGATGGTGTATTTACATACAATTAACATTATCTGAATATAGTTTGTATTTCATACAGTATTTTTAGCAGTCAATTTATAGCATATGACAATAAAGATCCTTGAAGACCTATCTGCCCACCCGAAAATCTCATTCTAGTTTGTATATTTACCTTCAGCTGACTTAGGTTACTTTTAATCTTTCTGTGAAGATAAGGCACCTATGGAGACCTCTTCCACATATTCACTGGATAATACAGTAAATTAAAAGCAGGTCTCAAGATACACAAGGCAGTGGCAGGACAGTCAGGCAGAGAAGGTGTGAGATGCAGAAGAATTCGAGGAAGACATGCAGCAGCCACAGCATGGATGAGTGCCCAAACAGCTGCAGTGGCCCAAGCCTGGGAAAATTTCCCATGACAGGGCATGTTAATGTGAGGAGAGGTCAATACCACTCCCCACAGTACAATTCTCATTAAAAATGTGTAGATGCTCCTTTGGGGTTTGGAAATAGAGCCATGTGAATGCAGGAATAGAGCTGAGGGTAAGTAATCCCAGGATAATTCTATTCTGTGATTCCATCCTCCCACCAGCAATGAATCTGTCAAATAGGTGCCTGAGAGAGATCACATCAACTGGCTCCTTTAAATCCATGCAATGGACGTGGTCTGGCAAGGTCCTGTGCACAGGCAGACCCCTACCTGCCTTCAGCTGCCCACTCACACACAGTGGTCATCAGATGGGTGCACCACTGGTGAAGGTGGGCTAAGGATTACCTGCTGCTGTAGCCACACACCCTTTCATTCCCCTTCAGCCATGCCTGGAAACCCTAGTGTGGCACTCATCACCAGCCCCATCTGTGTTACAAATAATGGCTTGAATCATATAATGGAATTATGTCATAGAATCATTTAGGTTGGAAAAGACCTCTAAGGTCACCAAATCCACCCGTTAACCCAACACTGCCAAGTCCACCACTGAACCATATCCCCAGGAGCCACAGCTACACGTCTTTCAAACACCTCCAGGGATGGTGACTCCACCACTTCCCTGTTCCAATGCTTGACAACCCTTTCAATGAAGCAATACTTCCTAATCCCCTACCTGGACCTCTCCTAGGGCAACTTGAGGCCATTTCCTCTTGTCCTAGTGCTTTTGATCTGGGAGAAAAGGCTGACTCCCAGCCAGATACAACCTCCTTTGAAGTAGTTGTAGAGAGTGATCAAATTAAAGGAATATATGGGAGAAGGCAGAGAAACTGCAGCTCATCACACACAAACTGAAGCTGTGTGAAATGGTGGTGTTAGAGAAAGCTCTTACAGGCAGAACCCAGCCTGATGAAGAGCTGTAGGATTGCTAGGTCAGCTGTAGGGTACAGAGAGTTTTATGTACAGGGAGGTTGGGTTAGCACATGGACCTGAAACAGACCTCCCAAAATGGAGAGACAGAATCTGTGTTCTGTGCAGTGCAAGAGGCACACAATGCTTCTCCTCTGATGCTCGTTCCTTTACAGCTGTTGCTGTTAAATTTAATTCACCAGCTTTTTCCTCATGCACTACAATTTCTCACAATCCTTCCCAAGCCTGACTTCAATCCTTCATACTTGCAGATGTCAGCATCCCATGGTTCTCCTTCCTTCCCTGGGCATCCCAAATTCTGCTGAGCACAACAGAACCCAGTGGAGGGGCTGCAAGGACCACCCACAGAAGTTGTCACATGATGCATCTTGATAATGCAATTCTCTGCTTTGCTTCTTCACTCCACACCTGACCTGACCCATGATGTTTGGTCATTACTTGGTGCAAAGTATCATCCTTTCCTGCACAGGACCTTAGTCTAGAAAATTTTATCAGACAGTTCTCTTTTATCGACTGCTTTCACTGACACATTATAATTATTTTATTCAAAGGAATTAACACTCCTTTTGCCATTTTCTGTTCTGTTCTCAACTTGAAACTCTCCAGGAGCCAGACTTGATAGCACACACTTCAGACACAGTTAAAAAAACAACAGATGATGAAAGTAAATACACTAATTTTCAGAAATCTAGGTGTCTGAAACATGTTCATTAACATATACAAAGAAACTCAGGAAAAGCTGATGCAGAGCCAAGGACCGATGCTGAAATATGTTATACCCACATAGGCCTGATGCCCAGATGAAAACTGCAAAACCATGCATGTAATCCCAGTTGGTCTTGACCAGAAGGCATTTATTAAGTGCTGGAGCCTTTTTATTTTCTATTGTTGTTAAAATCTGTCAAATTGAAAACATTCTGCAGTTTTCAAGTAGAAAATGGCCTGGTTTTCAGAGTTTGTTTGCCAGACACCTCAGCTGCCCATCTGCTGGGCTGTTGCAGGCAATGATTACAAAGCAACCCTGGAGGCAGATGCCTCAGCTCAATCTCTACATACAATTTCCTCCTTTATTTTATTTTATTTTTTTTTTCACTCAAAAGCTGGAACTGAAATAACATTTTAAAATATTGAAATCCTGCAGGAAACCAACTGACCTTTCTCCACACTAGTCAGAAAAACGTGGGCAGGAAGAGCAGGCAGCAAAAAGACTCTGCAGGGCTAAATGTCCAACCTCAAGGTCTTTTCTCAGCAGAAGAAATGCACTGTCCAGACATCACACAATAATATCTGATGGCAGATGTGCTGCAATTAACTGCTTTCATGTATTTTGTGACTCAGGGCTGCTTGCAATAAAGAGGCATGACAGGAGCACAGCATTCCTTTCCATTCCTTGTTTTGAGCTGTCTGTGATATCTTGGCACTGTGTCCCGAGAACACTGTGTGGAAATAAAGCTTTTGTTTAACCTGCTTGTGTGGGCTCCCTGAGGAGGTGACTGCCTGCCCAGCCAAATCTGTAACTCTTGGCTCCCCAAACAGCACCAGCAAATAGAAAGCACTGGAGGGAACAATTGTGGGTTGTTATCCAAATAAGATGCCAATGTTTATTCATGGATTCAAAGTGGATTCAAAGTTTATTCAAAGTTTATTCATTTATTCATGTCATCAAGGTTTCTCTGCCTGACTGCACCTGTCAGGACTGCAACACAGTCAGGACAAAAGGCAAATACAACCTGATGCTCATGGTGGGTTCAAGGCTTCAGTCCAATCTGCAGGGTGACCCAGGGAGCTCCATTTCTCAAGCCATGGAGGGATTGGCCTGAAAACCTTCTCCTCTCTATCCCTTTTCTCTTGTCCTCGTGTTTCATACTGGTTTGGGTACAGGCTGTCCAACACTGGTGTGTGTGGAGAGGAGCCAGCCAGCAGAAGGTGGGCAGATGGAAAGGAGCTGAGTGAAGAATCTCCCCAGATGGGGAGTCCTCCAGCTCTGGTGGGACAATAGTTTTTATATCCTGTGAGATCTCCACCAAATTATTCCCCATATCTGCAATAATGGGAGGCCAAAGCATTGAGAAGAACCAGCTTTGCATTATCTATCTAGATTCCAGTACAGTGCTTGGCCCTGTTTCCCAGAGCATTCCCCTGGAGAAATTGTCTGCTCATGGCTTGGACAGGTGTACTCTTCTCTGTGTTGAAAACTGTCTGGATAACTGAGCCCAGAGTGTGGTGGGGAATGGAGTTAAGCCCAGTTGGTCACAGGTGATGTTTCCCAAGGCTTGGTATTGCAGCCAGTCCTGCTTAATATCTACATCAATGTTCCAGACAAGGAGTTAGAGAGCACCCTCAATAAATTCACAGATGACACCACTTTGGGTGGGAGTGTTGATCTGCTGGAGGGAAGGAGGGCTCTGGGCAGGCTGGATCCATGAGCTGAGGCCAAATGTTTGAGGTTCAACCAGGCCAAGTGCTGAGTCCTGGATTTTGATTGCACCAACTGCAGGCAGCTAAAAGGCTGAGGGAAGAGTGGTGGAAAACTGCCCAGCAGAAAAGGATCTGGGGTGGCTGTGGCCACATCCCTGGGGAGCCTGTGGCTATGAACATCATATCCATGTTGCCTAATGCTACAGGGACCCAGAGACACAGTGACCCTGCTCATGGCTTCAAAACAAATTCCATGGCAAATGTGTAATCAGGATGATAATCCATAGAAGGGCTTGCAGATCTCAATGGCTCCAAGGGCTGAATGCTGTTCTCCCTTCCCCTGAGGGGAAATCTGTAGTTTCACTTGGAAGCACTGAGTGGTGAATTGAGGTGTCAATGGGAAGTTTTTCTCTTTCACTTCACTCTGGGCATAGACAAAGCCCATCAATGTGAATATCAACTTTGCTGCCCTTCCCAGTGCAATATCCAAAGAGACAATGCTGGAACACTGTGTTCAACCTCTTATATTTGTGTGAGTCCTGAAAGCTGCAGTGCTGAATGCATTTATCCTCACTATCTCGTGCCCAGGTGCTGGAGTTTTCTAGGAGCTGGGAAGACCTGCATGGCAAATCCTGCTCTTGGCAGCTACAAGGGAAAATGACTGGAAATATGATGTTGAATCCTTGCTGAACCCAGAAAAAACCTCACCAAGGGTGAAGAAGTACTGAGATTAGCCCAGCTGGTTCGTGCATGGTGCTAAAAATGCCAAGGTTATGGATTTGATTCCTGAGTCATACTCCATGACTTTATGGATCCTTTCCATCTCTGAATATTTAATGATTTCTATGAGTATATGTCTTCCAAGTTTTCGCCATTCTCTCTGTGGACTCCTGCTATCCCAGGTTGTCATTGTGTAGGGAAAGGAACATCCATGCTGCAGCAGTTATCTTTTTTGCTGTCCTTTATTTGCTACAAGAACTAGTCCTGGATAAACCTTCTGCTCTTGATTTTGTACAGCTCATCCAGTTTCTGTGGAGTTTATTTATAGAGAGGAAAAGACCTTGCTGGTCTGTCAAGCTGGAGCAAATATTTCACTGTAACTCCTATTATTGTCATTCTTAAATATTTTAACTGAAATAATTTTGACAAAATCACAGGAAAATCTTTGGCATTAAAAAGACCAACCACAGCCAATGAGGACAGCTAATTACTGCTCACATCTGTGGCATTCAAATTCACGGTTCAATTCAGATGTAAGCATTTTATGCTGTATATGTCAATGTCAATGTATTTGTGCCTGCAAGTACATGTACATATACATATATATACATACATATAAATGTATTTGTATGCATTCAACTAAGCAGCATCCATTTACCACCAGAGGGCAGGCAGAGAATATGAAAATTAATTGTCCTCTGCTTCCCTGCACATGTCAATGAACAAGTTGCTCAGTGGGCAGAAGGGTATCACCAACGTTTTCTTTCACCATCTCCAATGACTTTCTTATCATAGAATCAGAGAATAGTTAGGGCTGGAAGGTACTGTTCAACCTCAGTGAACAGGGACACATTCAACTGCATCTGGTGGCTCAGAGCCCTGTCCAGCCTGGTCTTGAATGTTTCCAGGGTGGGGCATCCACCACCTCTCTGGGCAGCCTGTGACTGTGTTTCACCACCCTCACTGTAAAAACACCTCTTCCTACTATCTAAACCAACCATATTTTAGTTTAAAGCCATTACCTCTTGTTCTATCACAACAGGTCCTGCTAAAATGTTTTTGTCCTGAATCTCAACCCTTTCAACCACCTGGTATTTCACAGTGTGATGACTAGTTTTTGTTTTGTTTGTTTGCCTGAGATCTAAACCTAGCAATGTTAATGTGAACCAGTGTGTCCACTCTCACAGTCCTGAGTCCTAGGAGCTTTTGGAAAGGTGCAATGAGCAAAGAAGAGCTTCTCTTTTCACTCATTAAAAATGTGTAAGTCTTGATGCCAGAAAGCAAATCCTTAAGAGCAAGTACCTCCAATCAGGAGATGCTCATGACATGGCACAGACAGACCTTCCAGATATTATGGGTCATGAGATCCATAAGGATCATTGTCTAAAACCCAGTGCCCTTGACCTTAGGAGGAGAAGGGGCGGACAATCTTATCCAGAAACTTCATCCCAATGT